>NW_015505206.1:3797440-3818123 GCF_001515645.1 Sinocyclocheilus grahami | reverse complement strand
TGCTTTGTTCACAATCACATCAATAAGAATATCTGATCGAACTTTAACGCAGCAAAAGCGCAGTGTTGTAAAACTTAACTGGTCGATGGAAAATACGATTATATATGCGTTCTAAAAATCTGAACCATTCTGATAATTAGACATCTAACGTAGAATTATTTGCGTATTTTGAAGTGGCCAACACAACAATACCGTTCATGTTCATTGTTGTTACACTGGCACAGCACGTCTTCAAAGCGCTCGCAGCACGATGCAGATCTTCCTCACTTTCTTTTCTCTTTTCCCAATTCTCTGCAGTCTGCACCAGTTTCATAGTGTCGCCTCTTCATTTTCAAACATTAACACACTTGACTGAAACTTTATCAAAGTTATAATTATCGAGCATTCCCGTCTGAACCCTGACATGCGGCCCCCAGGAGGCCACGGGTCCCTATGTAACCGCTTATATCGCTTATTAGGTCGGGCCGGCTCTGATGTCAGGCTTTACAGGGTTAAAAGTGACATTTGTATGATTTAGTCTGGTTTCTGGAGTCACAACAAGCCAGTCATTGGTTGTTTGACATGTCAACTTCTGACTCAACCAATGAGGTAACTGTGGGGCGGGACTAACTGTTTGAATGACCAATGGTAGATGTGAAAACCTCAAGCGTTGATTTTATAGTATTTAGAATTCATTAGCTTAATTAAATGTGTTAATCAAAGTAAATGCCTGCAAATGCAAAAACAAACATCGCCACAGACTTCACTGCACTCCTGCTGGTCATTCAGAGGAATTACAGACAGACGGATGGATGGCTAGATTGGAGGAGGTTTAGCAGTGATAGTGTGTAAATCAGCAGAAGCCGACAGTAGCAATCAACAGGGCTGAGAGAGACGCTCAGGTAATGGCCAGAAGAAGAGCTGAGAGATTTACACACACAATCACACACAGATGAGATCAGTCTGAAGTCAATTTAGCTGCAGAAATGATCAGAGTACACGTGTGCACTTCACAGAGCACGCTAACCATCTTTCATTTTAATTCACACAGCTGACATTTTACTGCATGTTATGAATATTAGATCAGTAACGAGTCTGTGAACACATACACACTCAGAATTTGTTTCCGAGTGAAACTCGTTGCTATGGGTGATTTTTATTTTTTATTTTGTGAGTTTTCACCCTGCCTCATATGTAGAGTTTTTTGTACCGTGTGAAGTTTCTTGAGTGAAAAAGCAAAAAAGCAGCAGAATATAGATTAACCCTTCTGGGTAATGCTAAAACTAATGTCTCGGGTTCAGGTACTGAATACATCTCAAATGACTCCCATAAAGACAATCACCGTCATGTCACATTAATCCAGCCTGCAATGCATTATGGGAAATGATGGTTTCAGAGTGACTTCGCCAGATCGTGTTTTTCCAGTAAACATCTCAAGAATGACTCGGCTGTCAATAGTGGGCGTCGTTTCGCCCGACAGATGGTAAACAATCCATTTGATCATTTAAAGCAGGCGCGTGGCAGCCTGACAGCTCCTCGATGTCTAATCTCTGCTAATAGCCTTGCCGCAAAACATAGATGCATTAAGATGGCATTTCCTCATGGCTTTGAAACTCCTCCCGCAGACCGCAGCCAGAGCCCGAGCTGTCGGCCCAAACGCACACAATGAAAAAAGTTGAAACTGACTGATGTTGGAGGGGGAAGAGAAGCGGCTGTGTAATTAGACAGAAATCCTAGCCATAATCGAATCAGGGTTTGTTCTGGGGGCTCCTCAAACCAAGTTATCCAGCCTCATATAGCGGTCCGCTAGTGGAGGCTTTGCTTTTCTTTCGGAAAAGTGCCGGAACTCGATTCCCTGCAGACTTGATAGGAATCTAATTAGGAGTAATCAATATGAGTCTAACTCTCAAAAAAAGTCCTGCTCGTCTCTTTCTGCCAGATACGGTCTGGTTGATCTCCAGAGGAACGGCCTCAGAGGACCTGAAAGAACACCGCGAGTACGTTCGCCTAGATTACAGTGCAGGAATATCCAGAAGAAGATTAACCTAGAGGATCACACACACATACACACAAAAAACTGGATTCAAACTGGATTCTGAGTCTAAATTTCAACAGTTTCTAAAGGATTTGCTTGGCCACAATGTTGCAGGCCAGGGCTGTCCAAACTCGGTCCTGGAGGGCCGGTGTCCTGCAGAGTTCAGCTCCAACCCTAATCAAACACACCTGAAGCAGCTAATCAAGGTCTTACTAGGCATACTAGAAACTTCCAGGCAGGTGTGTTGAGGCAAGCTAGAGCTAAAGTCTGCAGGACACCGGCCCTCCAGGACCGAGTTTGGACAGCCCTGGCCTGCAACATTGTGGCCAAGCAAATCCTTTAGAAACTGTTGAAATTTAGACTCAGAATCCAGTTTGAATCCAGTTTTTTGTGTGTATGTGTGTGTGATCCTCTAGGTTAATCTTCTTCTGGATATTCCTGCACTGTAATCTAGGCGAACGTACTCGCGGTGTTCTTTCAGGTCCTCTGAGGCCGTTCCTCTGGAGATCAACCAGACCGTATCTGGCAGAAAGAGACGAGCAGGACTTTTTTTGAGAGTTAGACTCATATTGATTACTCCTAATTAGATTCCTATCAAGTCTGCAGGGAATCGAGTTCCGGCACTTTTCCGATATATATATATATATATATACTGTATATATATAAAACATATATAAAATTGTGCTCAGATTTTCCAAGACACCAAAGCCTGCTAAATAAATACATACATTCATACATCTAAACAGGCTTTTCCTTTATGCAAAATATATATTTTTAAATATATAATGTTATATGTTTACAATTATATACAGTTGTGCACAAAAAAATTCCAAGACACCAAAGCAAAACAAAATAGGCATAAAATGAGATTTATTTTCTTCATGCAAAACATAATTTTAAAAATACGAATATAATTTAAAAATATTAAAACTTTGCTCGGATTTTACAAAACACCAAAGACGGCAGAAGTCAGAGACCTCATTATGACCTCAAACATTTCTCTTCAAATGATCCGAGCTGCACTCCACATTTATTTTACAGCTCTAGACTCTTAGTGCATGACAACTAGCGAGTCATTTGTGTGATTTATTCTCCTAAGGTCGATCCTCTAATAAATCACAACTGAGAAGACGCCTGAGCTACAAAAGAGCAACATCTGAGCAGTAATGAAGCCAGCTTTGGTGCTGGCCGAGTGTAACAGAGACACACTGAGCGAAATAAAGGAGCTGCGGCACTGTGGCTTACTGTACTGTACAGTACATTGCTGATTCAGCAGCGGGAGCCGTGGTGCAGAGATAATAGCCCTCGTAGCCATATGCTGTGCATACATCAGTCCATCAGCGCAGATTAATTATGACCATCACAGGCAGAGCGCAGCACTCATAAATCAGCACAGCCTACAGTAATCCACAAAATCACGTTCATGCAAAAACACACAAATGCACGAGAATATTTCATTCCTGCACATGCATGTTTCTCCTGCGCTTCCATGAGTATGTTTTATTCATGACTGCATTCAGAGGTGTCTGTAGTCATGCATTAATTCATATTTCACATCCTAATCAGCAGAAATAATAAGCAATTATATTTTTCATAAAGAAAATGATCAGTATATATATATATATATAGAGAGAGAGAACTATTACGATTCTGTAATATCGACTATTGAACTATTGATACTGTAATAAATACAGCAAAGTACCAAGATGATCGACAAAGTAGTCCGTGTGACATCAGTAGTTCAACTGCAAAGTTACGAAGCTACGAGAATACTTTTTTGCTCAAAGAAAACAAAAATAACGACTTTATTCCACATTTTCGTCTCTACTGCGTCACTTTGGACGCGCGTTCACGACAGTACCATGACGCGAGCGTGTGGCGGCGCTGACCCAGATCCGGCGTGATGACGTCAGCACGGTATTGTCGTGAACGCGATCCACAACTGACACAGTAGAAACACAAATGTGGAATACAGTCGTTATTTTTGTTTTCATTTAGCAAAAAAGTATTCTCGTAGCTTCGTAACTTTACAGTTGAACCACTGATGTCACACGGACTACTTTGTCGATCATCTTGGTACTTTTCTGGACCTTGAACGTGATAGTTACCTTGTTGTCTATGGGAGGGTCAGAGAGCCCTCCAATTTCATCAAAAATATCAGAAATTGTGTTCTGAAGATGAACGAAGATCTTACAGGTTTTGAACAACACGAGGATGAGTAATTAATTACAGAATTTTCATTTTTGGGTGAACTAACCCTTTAAATAAATACTTTATTTATTTTTGCAAAGCATTTTTTTCCTTTACACACTATTGTGCTATTTATACTAATATATATATATATATATATATATAAATAAAGCTTAGAATGTATATACATATATTTAGACATGGATCGTACTCACCCACCACGGCTCCCGCGTTGGAGCTCTGTCCGGAAAGCCTCTAGACCGGACCTTCAGTAAGGTGGTTACTATGATTAACCATAGAACGGGGTAGATGTTACATCCCCTGAGGGAAAGAGTGGATACCTAAGTATTACTCTGATCCGGACGAAAGCTCTGACGCCTTGTCTGGATCACATCCCTCAGGTCTTGCCTACCTCCCTTCGACCCACGATACTTCCTACCCCTACCCGCAGGCGGAGGAGGAGCGCGAGTCGCGACACTAGCCTTCTGTGCTCGTCTCTGATCCTCAAATCGAGACGGGCCAGGACCCCTGGTTTGTTCGGGCTCAGACCTGGACCTTCGTGGAATGAAGGTTTTGAAGGCCGCTGAGCGTGCCTTCGCCTCCCTGAACTTTTCGATGACCGTCTCAACGGATGTACCAAAAAGTTCAGAGGGCGAAACCGGGGCATCGAGAAGAAAACCCCTTTCTTTCTTCCCGATGTCTGCCAGGTTTACCCACAGCTGCCTCTCCGTTACTACCATCGCTGCCATAGATCTGCCCATGGCAGAGGCAGCCTGCTTAGTAGCACGAAGAGCAAGATCCGTGGTGCGGCGTAACTCAGCCATCTCATCAGAAGAAAGGCCCTCGCCTTTATCCAGGTCTTTCAGCAGATCAGCCTGGTATGCTTGGAGCACCGCCATCGTGTGCAGTGAAGCAACAGCCTGACCTGCTGCTGCGTATGCCTTGCCATTCATTTTAGATGTAGCTTGAAGAGGCATGGATGGCAAGGAGGGAGTTTTGAGAGATGATGTCTCTCCCATAGAGAGATAGCTAGCTAGCGTCTCTTCTACAGGGGGCATTCTCTCATAGCCGTTTTCGCGCACCGCCTCGATATTCGCATAACTGGTATGCTGAAACCGATGGATGCGTGAGGAAAACGGCTTCTTCCATTCCTTCTCGATCTCAGTATGGAGATCAGGAAGGAAAGGAAGACTCACCTGAGCTGGAGGGTTATGGCCAGAAAGATAACGTTCGTCGAGACGACCTCGCGACGCCACTTCCTTAGTCCGCTTCCATGGCAAGTCAAGTCTTGCCGTGGCGCGATCCATAACCTCTAAGAGCTCATCATACGCAGGGCAGGAGGATTGAGAAGGCTCAGCCTCAGCTTCTTCGCTCTCATCATCCATTTCCTGCTCTTCCTGGGCTGAAACCAGCAGAGCACTGGCCTCTGGATCAGATGATGTTAAAGAGAGAACATCATCCTCCAGTGGCTGTCTCTCGCCCCCCGCCGATGAGCGCGAGAAGGAAAGCCCTTCTCTAAACTCATCGGCCAGGTCCACCTGAGATCCCCACGAGCTCATTCTCCTCCGTGCCTCAGCAGCGGAGGGTCCTGAACCGCGGGAAGCAGATGGCTGCCCCTCTTTACTTGAAAAGAGAGACAAACGAGAACGGAGTTTTTTCATTGGAAAAAACTCGCAATGCACGCAGATTGCCCCCTCGAGGACATCGCGTGCGTGCTCCTCGCCCAAACAAACAACACATAAATCGTGTGTGTCATCTGGTGTCAAATAGCGCTGCCACGGATGCACACACCTTCTAAATGCTCTACTAGTGCTCGCCATAATAAATAGATAGCTCTTACTTTTTCCTTGAAAATGCACGCTTCAAACAGAACAGTCAATGAAGACGAAGAAGAGAATGATGTGTAGCTCCCGGCGCCGATTTATACTGGAGTCGCACCGGTAGTGACGTCATGGCTGTCGCCGGCCAACGAGTTGGTGTTTTTTCAATGTATGCTTCAGACACGGGTCACGACGAGGCGTTCCCCATAGCGACCCCTCGAGGACGCAGTTCGAAGGTCCCATGAAAGGGAACCGTGATATACAACCATTCAAATGTTTGATGTGTGTGTGTGCCACAAAATCTATGTGCTCCTTTCTTAACTTCCCGTGTACTTCTGCAACAAGCTGCTGTATCATTCTTGCAGATTTCACTTCAGTTATTTGGCTTATAACTTCCATGCTGCTACTCAGTACATGGCCCAACTTCGTATATCCAGCAGCCACCAAATCTTGACGTAAAGAGAGGGTTAAAAAACAAAGGTTCTTCCAACAGCCAAGGCCCAGCTGATGAATCGGGTGATCTTGACACAGTGAAAACTTTCCAAGCCTCAAACATAGATTTATAATAGGGGGTAAGGTCTACTAAATCAGACTCTTGTAAATGCACAAGAAATAAATGTTTATCAAGTCCCATTCCCCCTACCCTCCGCAAAAAGGCTGTTGCTGTGTTCATCCAAGCAAAATAGCTGTTGTATAGCAGTCTTTGAGCTGTTTGTAGAAGAAAAGTCGTTATTCTTGCCTTTATATCCACCAGGCCTTGTCCCCCTTCTTGTGTAGGAAGATACAGTACCGCAGATCGGACCCAATGGTATCCTGACCAAAAAAAAGTCACTAAGTGCCTTTGAACTGCTTGAATTAAGCCTGCTGGTGGTTGCAGCACATTGAATTTATGCCACAGAGTGGATGCCACCAAATTGTTGACCACCAAAACTCTTACCCTGTAGGACAACTGGGGTAGCAACCATTTCCATCTAGACAATCGGGTGCATACTTTATCCTCTACGCCCTCCCAATTTAATTTCTGAAACTCAATAGAACCAAAATAAATACCTAGTATCTTAAAACCTTCAAATCTCCATTTAAGGTTTCCAGGCAATTGTGGAGGATTCTCTGAGAAATCATGACCTACCCAGAGAGCTTCACTTTTATCCCAATTCACCTTGGCAGATGAAGCCTTTTCATACACATCAAGTACATCAGACAAAACCTTAACATCTTGTGTATTATTAACAAATACCGTAATATCATCTGCATAAGCACTTAAAACTGTTCTTGAGTTCTTAATAATACCAGAAATAATAAAACCAGAGATTTTTTCACGTAATTTACAAAGTAAAGGTTCTATTGCTATACTATATAGTTGCCCTGATAAAGGACACCCCTGTCTTATACCCCTTGTTACAGGAATAGGACGGCTTAAACCACCTCCCACCTTGACAATACAAGAAACACCTACATACAACAATTTCACCCATTTTAAAAAACCTTACCCTAAACCAAAAGCTCCCAACACATTGACAAGATATCTGTGATCTACGCGATCAAATGCTTTTTCTTGATCAGGCCAATTTTTTTTTTTTAAACTTTGCAAATATCTAAAACATCCCGTATCAAAAATAAGTTATCTGATATTGTCCTTTCTGGAACACAATATGTTTGATCCCGGTGTACTATTAAATGGAGGTACTTTTTTAGCCTATTAGCAAGGCATTTAGATATAATTTTGTAATCAGTAGTCAATAGAGCAACTGGTCTCCAGTTTTTCAAAAGAGACAAATCCCCCTTTTTAGGCAACAAAGACAGAACAGCTCGTTTACAGGACACAGGCAACATACCATCTTTGTTACATTCTCAAAAGACCTCACAAAGATCCTTTTCGATACAGTGCCAAAATGTTGCAGGTTGCAAACCATCAATGCCTGAAGATTTTCCTGATTTAAATTGACCCAAGGCAGCAGTTAGTTCTTGGTAGGATATATCAATATCCAAAGCAGTCTTTGAGTCCAAGTCTATTTGAGGTAAATCATGAAAAAGTTGTGCAGAACAATTTATCATAGCAATTCTCAGCAGTGTAAAGATTTGAATAAAAATCCACTGCACGACGACGCATTTCTCTGGTAAGCAGACCATCTGTTTATGCTTTGCCACTTTACGCTCCAAATTAAAAAAAATATGCACTTGGAGCATCCATATCTGCAACAGAAATAAAACGGGACCTTAACAAGGCCCCTTTTACGCTCTCATTTAAAAAAGATCCCAACTTCATTTTTTTCCCTCTGTAGCTTACTACTCAACATAGGATCATATCTATTAATTAATTCTGCTTCTATAGATGATATCTCAGTCTCAACAGACTCAATTGTTTCTCTTAACACTTTAGTAGATTTGGCAGTATAGTGCAGGCAAAACATTTTTATTAACTTGTCCTATATCCCACCACTGTCTTAAATTCTCAAAACTTTCCATTGTCTTAAATTCTCTTTTTTTCCATTTTCCACTGTTGCCAAAAAATTTCAAAAAAGCTACAAAATTCTTTATCTTGAAGCAACCCAGTATTAAAATGCCAAAAAGAGGATTTTTTTTTTTACTCTGGGACTTACTTATTACAACCAACACCAGATTATGATCTGTAAAACCCATTGGATTGATAGAACAATCAATAATTTGACTACTCATCTGTTTAGACACATAAATTCTATCCAAGCGAGTAGCAGTAACCCTATTATTATTATTCACCTTCACCCATGTGTATTGCCTCACATCAGGATGTTTAACCCTCCATATATCCAAAAGATCAGTTGCCCTTATTAACTTTGATAAACATGATGACTGAATATGTGGTTTTTCAGTATTTCGATCAACTGTGAAATGTTCTGTACAGATCCAATCTCCCCCTACTATCACATTACCATCATTAAAGCATTTTTTAAACACATTACTTAACACACCAAAAAACATTAATCTTTCAAAACCTACATTTGGTGCATACACATTGATGAAATAATACATTTCCCCATCAATATCAGCTTTAACTACCAAGAGACGACCATTTATTGGTTCTTCTGTACTCAAAACAGTGACCCTTAAATCAGGTGAAAAGAGAATTGCTACTCCTGCACTCAAATTCGTTTTGTGACCTAATTTATACTGCCCTTTCCACCACAATCCCCACTCAATTTAATTTCCTATATCGCTATTTGTTTCTTGAAGATAAATAACATGCAATTTTCTCTGCTCTATCATTTCAGATACTAATGCACATTTGTGCATATCCCTCCCCCCATTTTAAGAACATATTAGGTGTATATTAAGAACACCTACTCTTAAAACTTCCATATGCAATTTTAAGAGGGAAAGGAGAAAAACAGTTAAGAACAGCAATGCAAAAAGAGACACCACGTGATGCATAAAATTGGTCAGCTAAGTCAAAACTTTTAACGTTCTCTTTTTTTCTACTTTTCTATACTTTCTAATTGCCGTTACATGTTTCTTTAAACAAAACCTTTTTTTCACTTAAGATCTCAAATCCCACATTTTTTTGATGTACTGAAACAGACTTCTCAAACTTTTCAATATCTGGAAAGAAAATATCACATTAACTTGCTTCCCAAACGTATCATCCAGAAAAGCATTAATCTAAAGTATACAATGCGGAATCATCTTGCGAGTTCATCTCAGCACTACACGGCGAATCTCCCTGTGAGCATAAATCAAACTCATGCATAGATACATTCTCATCTGACAATGTTTCATCCATGCCACCCTCATTACATTCTTTATTGCATGTCAACTCCATCTGCTGCTGTTTCTCCACCACACACTCAGCACTACAAATTCTAGACTGAATACCGCTAGTACTCGGTACAGAGTGCAAACCATGGACAAACTTTTTCAACATTCAGTGAATCAGTAATTTCTCGGTTCATATCGTTATCTGTAATATTTCTGAAATCAGAAACTATCACTGTTGTTGTTTCCACTTCATTACTTAGAGTATATTCGAGAGCAGATACACTAACTTCCGAAACTCTTACCTCAGGAGGACCCTCAAACTCATCCCGAACCTCTTGGGTAGGCACGATAACAGGAACAACATCAGTCCCTGCTCTCGAAACAATGCCTTCTATTCTACGTTCTTTATGCGGACAAACATGCAGTTTATGCCCGATATCACCACATTCAAAACACTTCAAACTACCTTGGTTGTAGCGTAAACCATAAATGTCTTCCCTTCGTATTTAACACGAAAAGATATATCCAGCATTCACTCCGGGAAATCCAAAATCATGTTTACTTGTCTCTTAAAAGACATCACGTGTTTTAGAGCTGGGCATTTACATCCTAGAGAGATCGTTTTAAATGGACTAACACTCTTTCCGAAACGAACTAACTCGCGCTCCAATGCTTCATTGGTTATGAATGGCGGCACATTTGAAATCGTAATTTTAGAAGAAACCGTGTAGAGTGGAGTAACTTGGACTAAATCGTCATTAACAATAAGGCCACTTTCAATTATTTGATTCACAAGATGCTGCACTTTCAAAAAGACCACAACAGCCGTGTTCATTCGAGAAGCAGAGGAAACATTTTCGTGGCCTACCACCTCTCCTATCGCAACAAGCACATCCTCCACCATTATCCCATCAACAGGTACACACCTGAGTCCATTGCGTAAGGACAACGCCTCAACCCGAGACGCCATCCCTCTGCGTAAAAACTCACTTTGACAACAACAATTAAAAAAGACTTACCAAAACATGCAGAATCAAGATGAAAAAGCATAAAGAAAAAAAAAAAGGTTAGGTGAAATTCCACCACTCAGTCTTCGCCCCACCACTCTCGCACGTGCAAACTCCCAGAATGCCCCGAGAGAGAGAGAGAGAGAGAGAGAGAGAGAGAGAGAGAGAGAGAGATACAGACAGACATATAAAACTAGCATTATTTCTTTATGCAAAATATAAATGTAAAAATATACAATTATATACAAATAAAATATAGAAAAGAGAGAGAGAGAGAGAGAGAGATGGAAAATATGGATATGGAAAATGAATGAATGAATAAAAACTGACCTTACTTTCTTATAGCACATACACATTAAAATACATATATTAATAATTTACAACTGTTTGTTTATTTATTTAGTTAGCTAGCAGATCTCTATATTGCAGGCTTTAGGTTTTCCAAGACACCAAAGTCTGCAAATAAAACAACAACAACGGAAATCTACATAGGCCTAAAACTGGCATTATTTTCTTAATGCAAAATGTAAAAAATAAATAAATAAACGATTTTAACGTGATTGTAAAAACAAAATATCAATACAAAATATTTAATAATAAATTAATATAATTAAAAACAATAATAGAATATAAATAATACTAAAATAACAGTGGTTAACGTTGAGATCTCTGGAGGTGAGATTACTGGCGTCTCTTCGTCTAAGCTAAATGACTAGCTTCAGCTCTTCATATACCTCGGTTCCTTTTCCTGTCATTGTGCAAATAATCAAATGATAATTAATAAGTGTCTGAGTTTGAGCAAGAGCACAAGTCTGAAAGTCCGATAAAGCATTCTAGAGAAATACTTCCCTAAATTATAGCACAGACAGACTCATTTATTAAAAGCCACAGTTCAGCAGGATCTCAATCTCTCTTACACACACACAGGCTTACGTCAGTCAGACGAGTGCAGTCGGATTAATAAAGCTGATGCTGTGGATCTATAGAGAGGGAGGAGGACGGCATTAGTCAGACACAAATAAACAACGCTCAGTGGATCTTCAGGCCTTCAGTCTCTCTCTTCTGTTATTCTTTGCTCTTAAATGTCATTATAGGATCATATCTGACTGCTGACCAATCAGAAGGCAGTATTGCAGACAGATGATCCAGTGTGAGATCTCCATTCACTGCGGAGACTGAGAGAGTGGCTGATCGTGACTGACAGACTGTGAAATCAGATCAGTGTTGTTTGTTTAACACTGACACGCGCCTGATGCTAACACCCACGCTAACATCCAGACCCAGACAGACTGAGGTGTTTTGTGTTCAGGTCAGTTTTTCATACCGCTCTTTATTAGCTATAAAACAGCCGCTATACAAACAGACAGAGTCACAACTATTAGCAAAATAGCGCATGACAATCATATTTAAATATATTAATGACTATTCAGTGATCAACGATATTGCTGCTAGTATCACACACAAATATGTAAATCATTGACTGGCATAATTATTTCTCCAGAGCTGAAATCCTATCAATTTGACTATAAACCATACTAATATTAATTTATCAATGTATTAACATTAATTATTTTATATATTAATTTAATTTTTTAAGTATATTATATATGAATACTAATAATTAAATGTTTTTTTATTAATATTATTCATTTAAATATATATTTATTAATAGTATAATATAGTAGAATTTACTAATAAAATTTAGCAATATTAGCCTAACCATAAAGCATATAAATGTATTAATATTTAGAATTTAATGTATAAACCATATTACTTTATTAATATTTTTGACATGAACAAATTATAATTATTATAAATCATATTTCAATAAAAAAAAAAGATTTAGTAATATTAACTTAACCATACAACATTTATTAATATTAGTTGTTTTAAATATATATGTGTTAATTTAATTACGAACCATATTGTTTATTAGTATTTATTAATTAATATTAATGTAACCTTACACCATAATAATAGGAGGACGAGGGTCAGTTTTTCATACCGCTCTTTATTAGCTATAAAACAGCCGCTATACAAACAGACAGAGTCACAACTATTAGCAAAATAGCGCATGACAATCATATTTAAATATATTAATGACTATTCAGTGATCAACGATATTGCTGCTAGTATCACACACAAATATGTAAATCATTGACTGGCATAATTATTTCTCCAGAGCTGAAATCCTATCAATTTGACTATAAACCATACTAATATTAATTTATCAATGTATTAACATTAATTATTTTATATATTAATTTAATTTTTTAAGTATATTATATATGAATACTATTAAATGTTTTTTTATTAATATTATTTATTTAAATATATATTTATTAATAGTATAATATAGTAGAATTTACTAATATAATTTAGCAATATTAGCCTAACCATAAAGCATATAAATGTATTAATATTTAGAATTTAATGTATAAACCATATTAGTTTATTAATATTTTTGACATGAACAAATTATAATTATTATAAATCATATTTAAATAAAAAAAAAGATTTAGTAATATTAACTTAACCATACAACATTTATTAATATTAGTTGTTTTAAATATATATGTGTTAATTTAATTACGAACCATATTGTTTATTAGTATTTATTAATTAATATTAATGTAACCTTACACCATAATAATAGGAGGACGAGGAATTTAGATGATTTAGAAAATTATAACGTATTTAGAAATGAAGTACCGTATTGGCCCGAATATAAGACGAGCCTGATTATAAGACGATCCCCCTTTTTCCAGATGTGCCTTTTGGAAAAAGGCTTTTTAAAAAACAAATCTTGTTTTTTCTCAGTAAAACACATTTTGTCTTCAATTATTTTCATATTGCATATTTTTCCTATTTTAATTTTTGTTTTGAAAGTACGGTAAAAACTGGTAAAATGTACCAACAATCACATTTAAAGAATATACACTTTTTGATATAGCATTAAAAAAAAAAAAAAAAAAAAAAAAAACAGGTAGCCCATCTCAATTAGGACATTTAGGCTATCCATCTAATAGTAGCCTACCAAAATCTTATTAACAGTAGAAGTTAAATCTTACTGTAGTCTTCGAATCTGGGTACTGTCTTATGTTTTAAAATCACAAAGGGAGTTTGGTCCCATCAGGCTAAAGTGACTAAGCTTTTCTTTTTTTTTTGTTTTTACTCGTGATCTTTACAACACGCATTACATTACGTATTTCATGGCACACTCATTTTATGCGTATTTGGCGCCACCTATTGTTGTGGGTGTATTATTGACCTGTCAAAGTCTAGACCCTGAATATAAGATGACCGCGTTTTTTGCGTCTTATATTCGGGTCAATACGGTACATAAAAAGATATAGATAAAGGTAACAGAGTAATTTTTATCAATGATCAATTAAAAGGAAGGTTTGGGAATTCTAAGTCTTTTTTAGAAGGTATTAAAGAAGATTGTACCAATGGGGAAATTTGAACCTACCTCAACCAAGATAGAGTTAGATGTTGAAGGTGTAATAGAATTTGATAGAAGTAACGCTGCAAATAAGTTGAATAATTTCTTCACGTTTGTTGCTACAAGTTTAGTGCAAAATCTACCATTGAATAAAGCAATCTATGGGAGATAATTTGTTAGAGGATTTTAAATCAAAGAAAAGGTGTGTTGCCAAATTATTTTTCTTTCAGTAAAGTTTCAGTGGAAGCAATTAAGGTCATTTTCAAAAAAATGTAATGTGTCTTTTGGGTTGGATGAAATTCCAAAAGTGGTGTTCGAGCAGATTTATGAGAATTCATGTAAAAATAAATTAATTTATGATTATTTATGGTAATTTATATTTATGATATTTTATGACAATGTAAGTGCTACGGGTTTTTCATGCACAGTAAAATCTTGATTGGCTTCTTATCTAACAGGGAGAGTGCAGAAGGTAGAAGTGGGAGGGATACTTTCTGTGGGTAAAATTGTGAATAAGGGAGTTCCACAGGGTAGCGTACTTGGTCCGCTATTGTTTTTATCATATATAAATGATATTCAGGCTGCACGTGAAGGAAATATGTTTTATATGCTGATGATGCCGCTCTTTTAGTTGCAGATATGGATACAAATTCACAAATGTATGACCACATTTACATATCAATGACTGTTCAGTACTCAATTCATACACAAACACTCAAATCACTGCCATCTGAGCTGAAATCTGATTAATTTACGACATCAGATGCCATCCCACTCCTCCAGTCATTTCTATGGATTTCAGACGACGCGACAGCTTTGACCTTTAACCTCTGCGTCAGATTGAGAGGCTGACAACAGCAGCCTTACAAACCAGCAGACAGTGTCTAAGTAACCAGTTTTATTGACAGAGAACAAACTCATTTTCTATTCATTATGCTAATGGTCTGTGGATCCCCTCATTAAACACTTCCTCGTCTAACTGACAGGATGAAGCAGAGCGCTGATGCTTTGAAAACACGCGAGTAATGCATGTTATGTAGTAATGCTTCACTTTAGTCACATTCACACTGAAATAAATAGTGTCACTCCTGTTATTAGTGTTCATACAGAGTTTCTGATTCTGAACGTACAGAGTTTAGTTATTAATTAGACTGACAGAATGAAGTGTGAACAGAACCGAACTAAAATTCAGAACCAAATTATTTTTAAAACAAATTTATAGATATTTAGCAAGGATGCTTTAAATTGATCAAAAGACACAGTAAAGATATGTATAATGCAACAGAAGATTTAAATAAATTCTGCTCTTTTGAACTTTGTTCAAGTTTCCGCAAAAATATGAAGCAGCACAACTGTTTTCAACATTAATGATCAGAAATGTTTGTTGAGCAGCAAATCAGGTATATTAGAATGATTTCTGAAGGATCATGTGATACTGAAGACTGGAGTAATGATACTGAAAATTCAGCTTTGATCACAGGAATACATTACACTTTAAATTCAAATGTAATTTTGAATTTAAAAAAATAAAAAAATAAATGTTTGTGCTGATTTTATGATTTATACTTGAAGTGTTTCTGATATATATGTAACAAAATAAAAACCAGACAACTATACAAAAAAAAATAAAGATGAAGTAAACAATATTTGAAATATTTAGAGGAGAGGAGAGGAGAGGATAATTTGAAGTATTTAGAGGAGAGGAGAGGAGTATTTGAAGTATTTAGAGGAAAGGAGAGGAGAGGAGTGTTTGAAGTATTTAGAGCAGAGGAGAGGAGATGAGTGTTTGAAGTATTTAGAGGAGAGGAGAGGAGTGTTTGAAGTATGTAGAGGAGAGGAGAGGAGTGTTTGAAGTATTTAGAGGAGAGGAGAGGAGAGGAGAGGAGTGTTTGAAGGATTTAGAGGAGAGGAGAGGAGAGGAGAGGAGTGTTTGAAGGATTTAGAGGAGAGGAGAGGAGAGGAGAGGAGTGTTTGAAGGATTTAGAGGAGAGGAGAGGAGAGGAGAGGAGTGTTTGAAGGATTTAGAGGAGAGGAGAGGAGAGGAGAGGAGTGTTTGAAGGATTTAGAGGAGAGGAGAGGAGAGGAGAGGAGTGTTTGAAGGATTTAGAGGAGAGGAGAGGAGAGGAGAGGAGTGTTTGAAGGATTTAGAGGAGAGGAGAGGAGAGGAGAGGAGTGTTTGAAGGATTTAGAGGAGAGGAGAGGAGAGGAGAGGAGTGTTTGAAGGATTTAGAGGAGAGGAGAGGAGAGGAGAGGAGTGTTTGAAGGATTTAGAGGAGAGGAGAGGAGAGGAGAGGAGTGTTTGAAGGATTTAGAGGAGAGGAGAGGAGAGGAGAGGAGTGTTTGAAGGATTTAGAGGAGAGGAGAGGAGAGGAGAGGAGTGTTTGAAGGATTTAGAGGAGAGGAGAGGAGAGGAGAGGAGTGTTTGAAGGATTTAGAGGAGAGGAGAGGAGAGGAGAGGAGTGTTTGAAGGATTTAGAGGAGAGGAGAGGAGAGGAGAGGAGTGTTTGAAGGATTTAGAGGAGAGGAGAGGAGAGGAGAGGAGTGTTTGAAGGATTTAGAGGAGAGGAGAGGAGAGGAGAGGAGTGTTTGAAGGATTTAGAGGAGAGGAGAGGAGAGGAGAGGAGTGTTTGAAGGATTTAGAGGAGAGGAGAGGAGAGGAGAGGAGTGTTTGAAGGATTTAGAGGAGAGGAGAGGAGAGGAGAGGAGTGTTTGAAGGATTTAGAGGAGAGGAGAGGAGAGGAGAGGAGTGTTTGAAGGATTTAGAGGAGAGGAGAGGAGAGGAGAGGAGTGTTTGAAGGATTTAGAGGAGAGGAGAGGAGAGGAGAGGAGTGTTTGAAGGATTTAGAGGAGAGGAGAGGAGAGGAGAGGAGTGTTTGAAGGATTTAGAGGAGAGGAGAGGAGAGGAGAGGAGTGTTTGAAGGATTTAGAGGAGAGGAGAGGAGAGGAGAGGAGTGTTTGAAGGATTTAGAGGAGAGGAGAGGAGAGGAGAGGAGTGTTTGAAGGATTTAGAGGAGAGGAGAGGAGAGGAGAGGAGTGTTTGAAGGATTTAGAGGAGAGGAGAGGAGAGGAGAGGAGTGTTTGAAGGATTTAGAGGAGAGGAGAGGAGAGGAGAGGAGTGTTTGAAGGATTTAGAGGAGAGGAGAGGAGAGGAGAGGAGTGTTTGAAGGATTTAGAGGAGAGGAGAGGAGAGGAGAGGAGTGTTTGAAGGATTTAGAGGAGAGGAGAGGAGAGGAGAGGAGTGTTTGAAGGATTTAGAGGAGAGGAGAGGAGAGGAGAGGAGTGTTTGAAGGATTTAGAGGAGAGGAGAGGAGAGGAGAGGAGTGTTTGAAGGATTTAGAGGAGAGGAGAGGAGAGGAGAGGAGTGTTTGAAGGATTTAGAGGAGAGGAGAGGAGAGGAGAGGAGTGTTTGAAGGATTTAGAGGAGAGGAGAGGAGAGGAGAGGAGTGTTTGAAGGATTTAGAGGAGAGGAGAGGAGAGGAGAGGAGTGTTTGAAGGATTTAGAGGAGAGGAGAGGAGAGGAGAGGAGTGTTTGAAGGATTTAGAGGAGAGGAGAGGAGAGGAGAGGAGTGTTTGAAGGATTTAGAGGAGAGGAGAGGAGAGGAGAGGAGTGTTTGAAGGATTTAGAGGAGAGGAGAGGAGAGGAGAGGAGTGTTTGAAGGATTTAGAGGAGAGGAGAGGAGAGGAGAGGAGTGTTTGAAGGATTTAGAGGAGAGGAGAGGAGAGGAGAGGAGTGTTTGAAGGATTTAGAGGAGAGGAGAGGAGAGGAGAGGAGTGTTTGAAGGATTTAGAGGAGAGGAGAGGAGAGGAGAGGAGTGTTTGAAGGATTTAGAGGAGAGGAGAGGAGAGGAGAGGAGTGTTTGAAGGATTTAGAGGAGAGGAGAGGAGAGGAGAGGAGTGTTTGAAGGATTTAGAGGAGAGGAGAGGAGAGGAGAGGAGTGTTTGAAGGATTTAGAGGAGAGGAGAGGAGAGGAGAGGAGTGTTTGAAGGATTTAGAGGAGAGGAGAGGAGAGGAGAGGAGTGTTTGAAGGATTTAGAGGAGAGGAGAGGAGAGGAGAGGAGTGTTTGAAGGATTTAGAGGAGAGGAGAGGAGAGGAGAGGAGTGTTTGAAGGATTTAGAGGAGAGGAGAGGAGAGGAGAGGAGTGTTTGAAGGATTTAGAGGAGAGGAGAGGAGAGGAGAGGAGTGTTTGAAGGATTTAGAGGAGAGGAGAGGAGAGGAGAGGAGTGTTTGAAGGATTTAGAGGAGAGGAGAGGAGAGGAGAGGAGTGTTTGAAGGATTTAGAGGAGAGGAGAGGAGAGGAGAGGAGTGTTTGAAGGATTTAGAGGAGAGGAGAGGAGAGGAGAGGAGTGTTTGAAGGATTTAGAGGAGAGGAGAGGAGAGGAGAGGAGTGTTTGAAGTATTTAGAGGAGAGGAGAGGACTTGAGTTTCAGGTATACATTACAAATAAAATAAAATAAAATACAGATGAAAAATAAATGTTATTTTAATGTTTTTATTGTATTTTTGATCAAATAAAGTCTTGGAAAGCAGAAGAGACTAATTTAAAAAAAATTCAAACATTTCAACAGTAGTGTACAGTATGTACAGTAACACCAAATATTATATTCAAATGTTATATTATTTGCAAAAAATATAACATTTGCTCCATGACAAATGACTACACTGACAACCCTTTAAAAAGATAAAATCTCATAAAAAGTGACAAGTACAAATGCAATTAGTTATTAAAAGTCTCTAGTACAGCATCAAATCAGAATAAAAGACAAACGGCGTGATCTACAGAAGTGAGACCTCCGGAGAACGACCCGTTCGTCTCTTTTCGCCGCTAATCGCTCCGTATTCGCTTTAATCACGCGAGCGGCTCTTCAAGAAGGAATCAAACTGAAGTTCATGCTCATTGTTGATCTGAAGCTGATGAGTGATTTTCTGGGGCTGTATTTGAGAGCGTGGCGTTATAAATCACGGCTGATTCATGCTGGAGGTACGCAGACAGCGAACAGTAAATCAAAAGCCATCTGCCCGCGGGACGGCCATCGCAGCCGCGGCACCCAGTCATCTGTCATGTCAGCGCACCCGCCGATTTACATTTATTTACATTTAGTGCACAGCGCCTCATTACGCACAGGAAGTGAAGAGGGAAACGGCGTGAGTGGAGAACACAAACACTCGTTTGAACTAACTTTTGAAGGAGAAACGACACAAACTTCAGCTTTACATCTAAAGAAGAAAGAGGACGGATAAACCTGAAGGGCTTTCTTTGGTGTTGACTAATAGTTATTTTTCCTTCAAGCAAATATTGACGTTTTTTCATATAAATTATACATAAACATCTGATTTATAGGACAGTGTTATTTGAGTATTGTTTATACTACTGTAATTAGAGTTTTAGTAATATCTTTAATTACATTAAATATATTTTAAACTAAATAAATGAAAATAATAAATAGCTGAAAAAATAAAATTATATTTAATTTTTTCAGTAAATTTTTTCAGTTTTCATTTATTTTAAATATTTTGAATTAAGGGATATATATATATATATATATATATATATATATATATATATATATATCTTCTGGTTTCATTTTGATGTCAGCTTTTAGTACTTCAACTTAAACTAGAGGAATGACTAAGTGATGATAATTCATGACTCTGTATTTGTCATGTCATGCATTGATGTCATATGTTGTCTAAACTCACGTCAAACATGTCTTTCCCCAGGAAAAAAAGAAAAGCTTTGAATGACAGATTTACAAGCACACGTCAAGGCTTAATGTTGAGCACTGAAAAGTTAGAGGTACATTAACATATAGAAGTCTTAAAGGTACAGTATGACAGATCTGTTTAATGGGTGGACAATGTCCAAGAAAAGCTAAATGACAACTATGTTTTTTTTTTTTTGTTGTTTTTTTTTTTTACACGTGATAGATCAGCTTGATAAAAACAGAACAATGCACAAAACAGACCCAAGGGTGAATCGATCTCACACACACACACACACACAACTCTGAAATGAGCTCTGACATGCCATTGCTCTGATCCGTGCTGCAGTCGTGTTTGACGTTTGCAGAAGATGCTATTCAATCACTCTGTCTGATTCATTTAGAGAAAACATCCGAGCTTAAACATGCTTACACACACACACACACACACACACACACACACACACTCAGATGATTAGTGTGCAAGTTAAACAGGTTTGAAGGTTTGTCATGATACCAAAACGTCTGTAGTCGACAAAATTACTAGTGAAATTTCACGATTCTCAATGCCACAGCAAAATCTAAAATGGTACTAAACACTGCATTATTTTAAAAAAGTGAAATATTAACAATGTAATGCATAATTAAATAAAATCATAAAATATATGATGAATTATAAATCAAAAATGGCTTTTGAAGTATTTCAGAATTAAACAAACTTTATTTACATGTTTTAATAATTTCTTGCTTAATATACAGTATATATATATATAT
>NW_015505206.1:3782729-3797302 GCF_001515645.1 Sinocyclocheilus grahami | reverse complement strand
CACACACACACACACAGTATATGAATTATTATAACCAAAATACCAAAAACAAAGATCAAGATTAAGTAAACAATAATTAGAAGAGAAGAGAAGAGAAGAGAAGAGAAGAGAAGAGAAGAGAAGAGAAGAGAAAAAAGAAAAGAAAACTGCTGCAAGTACTTCACTTAAGACAGACCTACAAACTTAAGAATTATTTTCATAAGTTTTTTGGGGGGGAAATAATGGAGCAAATACACAATTGTGTAGTGATTCAAAAACATGAACTTGCTGAAGAGACCCTGAGTGCTGATACTGTATAAAAACTAGCACTTTGCACTGAAATACAGGTACTTCTGACATCTTTACACATTTGTGCATTTGCTACATTATTAACTAAACACACATGAAAGCGACACACACGTAATCTCCTGACTGTTCCTCTCTGAAGAGCCCAAACACACTAAACCTCCCCTTCAGGAACAGCTGACTGCACGGTTTCTGCATGAGGTGGAAAGTAGCTGAGTGTGAATGTGCGATGAGAAGAGGAACACCAAAACACAAAACACACACAACCGCTGAAACTCTGACGCCACTGTAAGCGTGAGTTTGCTTTCCGTCAGTGCTGCTGAGGTCACGGTAACCAGTGTTTGGCATCCCTGAGTCTCGTCTATTTCCCTGCTCTCAGCGGAGCTGAGGTTATTTATACCAGCTGACACAGGCAATCACCTGTTGATCACTGACAAACCTCGTCCCTCAGGAAGAGCACTCCTCCTGTTAGCTCACTCACTCGCATACGTGACGTCACTCCAGAGTCAGAAAATGAGTGATGGTTTCAAAATCAAGCACAGCATGTGCAAAAAAAACAAGCGGTTTCCCTGAAGACCTGCGGTCAGAGTAATAATCCCTGTGTGGACACGAATATGTAAGATTTTGAAAGAAATTAATATTTTTATTTAACAAGGATTCTTTAAATTGATCAGAAGTGACAGTAAAGACATTTATAATGTTACAAAAGATTTCAAATAAATGCTGTTCACTTGAACTTTCAATTCATCAAAGTGATAAATATGAAGCAGCACAACTGTTTTCAACACTGACGATCATAAGACATGTTTCTTGAGCAGCAAATCAGCATATTAGGATGATTTCTGAAGGATCATGTGACAATGAAGACTGGAGTAATGATGCTGAAAATTCAGCTTTGATCACAGCAATAAATTATGTTTCATAATATATTCAAAAACAGAAATTTTAAATTGAAAAGTTATTTTAAATTGCAATAATATTTCACAATATTACTACGTTTACTGTATTTTTAAATAAATGCACCATTGGTTTGGAAATAAATAAATAAATCATACCGCCTCCAAACGTTTGAACAAGTAGTGTATGTTAAGATCAATAACTAACATTTTTTTAATAATTTAACAGAGTCATGAAAAATGTTACATGTTTTTTCAGTAACATTATTACCTTTTCCAAATTTATTTTTACCGGTAACAAATTGACAAAAAATTAGTGAAGACAAGTGACAAAAGTTAAAAATTAATAATTATGTTTGGCATTGGTTTTATACTCCATTGCTACTACTTTAGTGAATGGGTGCCGTCAGAATGAGAGTCCAAACTGATAAAAACCATCACATCAGTTAACATCAGGCTAAAATATGATTGCTCTCTCCATAATATTGCTTTCTCCAATAAAAACGGTTGTCTCATCTGAATCAGGAGAGAAATATGCACAGATCAAGCACCAATGTGTTATATTTTGATGTGAGAGACAACAGGAGGTGGACGTTTTCCACTGGAAGAAGCGTTATTATGGGTTATGGACTCATATTTTAGCTGGAAGCAATGGTTTGAAGTAAAAAAAAAAAAAAAAGTCTAAAATCTACATCTTGGATGACCTGAGGGTGAGGACATTTTCAGCAAATGTTTATTTTTGGGTGAACTACTCCTTTAAATGCAAATAAGTACTTTTTGTTAGGAGCTTGTATTGTAGCTAACAACTCAAACTGTAGTTTAATTACTGGTAGTTTTAATCTTGGCAAAATGCATGAAAGTACAGTAGGTTCCCCAACACTGGTGCGTGCCATAATCGTAATAATTGATCAAATAATAATCAAGCTTAGTGAAAGTTTCATATAGAAAGCTAGAATAAATAAACACTTTGACCTCAGCCGCCTTAAAATGACCCCTTCTTATCTCAGGAATCTTTTCCATCCTGCAGGAGGAAACTTTCTGTAATGAGATGGGAACAATCTGTCGACGCTCCGGCTGCCATGTTGTGTTTAATGGTATCACAGATTGTGCAAGCCAAGCGTTACTCTACAACAATGATGCTGACGCAGACAGACAGATGCCAAACGCTGATGTTACGAGGCTCTCGCTCGACAAAACACACCTACCGTTTTATTCAGAACATTTGTGTCAGTACTGTAATTTCTCTTTCATCTGCAATTTCTGTCATCTTAAAAACAAAAGGGTGTTTAAAGTTAGTATTCTTTCATGTTACATTTCATCTTCATATTACAACAAAGAAAACACTGCATCTTTTTATATATTACTTGTTTTATTTCTAACATGCACTAATTCAAGACTGAGTTATAACTTGACATGACTTGACAGATTATGTGACTCTGTGAGTTTCTATTTCACAGCATCAAGCTTAAACTGCATATCAAGCATTTATGTAACACCTCATTTGTGCATTAAATGCAGTTATGTTAAATAAAGTTATGGCGGTCTTGCACACTATTCTAAAAATGCCCACAAGATAGTGTGGATCTTATATTACAAAACTGATATCCGATTATGGAAAAATGCTTAAATATTGTGAAAAACAGTAAAACCGATTATCGGTCAATCTCAACCATAAACAAAAACATTTTTTTTTAATAACTTTCAAACAAGGCTTTGTAAAGTCAATATAAAAATGTTCCCTTTGCTTTTCAATAGTTAAAAATGACACATTATTGGGTACCGATCATTATCAGCCGATAATTACTCCGTTCAATCTCATAAACTGATCTCATGCTGACGACACAAAGAGATGGGCACCAGCCACGAGGAGATATGTCTAATTGAGCCACAATTTACACATTGAGAAAGTAATTTTTCGATTCGTATGTGCATATGATATGATAAATGAGCAATATTTTTTTTTAATTATGATGTTAATGGATAGTACAAACACAACAGCTTGTTAGTTCATACTGTACAAACTATAGTTATACAACTTTAATTTTGAAAAAAAAACATAAACTGATCTCATGCTGACGACACAAAGAGATGGGCACCAGCCACGAGGAGATATGTCTAATTGAGCCACAATTTACACATTGAGAAAGTAATTTTTCGATTCGTATGTGCATATGATATGATAATGAGCAATATTTTTTTTTAATTATGATGTTAATGGATAGTACAAACACAACAGCTTGTTAGTTCATACTGTACAAACTATAGTTATACAACTTTAATTTTGAAAAAAAAAAATACTACTATACAAAATACAACTTTCATTTTGAAAAAATATTAATAAATGTATAGTAAAGTGTTTCCCATTTGACTGTATGCTATTAAATGAGTTCATGTTACAAATAGCACTTAAAGGCACAGAGAATGAGCATTTAATGTGAAATACAGTATTTATTAATATTAAGTTCAAAATGAACATTTGCAAAGCAAACTGAAAGGGTTAGTTCACCCAAAAATGAAAAATCTGTCATTAATTACTCACACTCATGTTGTTCTAAACACGTAAGACCTCCGTTCATCTTCGGAACACAAATTAAGATATTTTTGATTAATTCTGAGAGCTCTCTGACACTCCCATACAGCAATGTAATTACCATGACCAAGGTTCAGAAACGTAAAATAATCCATGTGACATCAGTGGTTCAACCGCAATTTTTGTACGCAAAGAAAACAAAAATAACGACTTCATTCAACAATTCGTCTTCTCCGCGTCACCCTAGCGCCATTTTGGAGAATATCCACTGAACATAAACAGCATATGTTGTTCTATGTCAGGCGCACAACACACAGATACGTTGTTTTAGTTCAAATCAAAGCGTACACAACGTAGAAAACGTATCCGCGTGTTGTGCGGCTGACACAGAACAACATATGCGGTTTATGTTCAGTGGATATTCTCCAAAATGGCGCTAGGGTGATGCGGAGAAAACGGATTGTTGAATAAAGTCGTTATTTTTGTTTTCTTTGCGTACAAAAATTATTCTTGTAGCTTCGTAAAATTACGGTTGAACCACTGATGTCACATGGATTATTTTACGTTTCTGGACCTTGATCATGGTAATTACATTGCTGTCTATGGAGGGTAAGAGAGCTCTCAGAATTCATCAAAAATATCTTCATTTGTGTTCCGAAGATGAACAAAAATGATTCATTTTTGGGTGAACAAGTGAAATGTGTATTTCTCTATATGAAAACATTTGAAAACCAAACAAGCTTATCTGTAATATGAGGAACTAATGTACTTTTTTTTTCAGCTAAAACGTTGAATCTGTGCACATCTCTCTTTTTTTATTCAAGCTGGAAATGTTTGTGATTATAATATAGAACATTTTTATGTGGTCAGCGCTCAGTTTATATAAAATGGGCTTAAGAGCCAACAATTTTTGTTTAAAGTTGATTATTTGTTGTATTTGTATTTAAATTATTTTGGATATATCTTATTATTTAAACGTCTTATTGGTTTTTATATATAGAAATGAACATTTTACTTATTCAAGGCTTTGCATTAAATGTTTTTTCAAATGTGTTGCATATAATCTCTATAATTTAATATAAAGTAACTAATTATCTGTGACTACTGACACAACCTCTCGTATCTTAAAGCTTAAAATACTGACCAGGACGCCACAAACACCTGCAAGCGGCGTTGCCAAGTCTGCGGTTTTCCCGTGGAATTGGGCTACTTTAACACTCTTGCCGCAGGTGGTTTTTCATGTCCGCGGGTTGAAGCGACCCCAATAACATGATATTTAGCCCCTAAAATGCAAATTTTACCAGGGGAACCCCACCAAAAAACTTGTATTTTATCCCCCGGAATGCAATTTTTATTGGGGGACCCCCTCGAAACACGATTGGGCTAGTTTTGAGTAGCAATTGGGCGGGTTTTGTTGTGAAAACCTGGCAACCCTGCCAGCAGGAAAAACACACGGCCCTCTTTGAGGGAGTAATGGAGCTTGAGAGAGAATCAGAGAGTGACGGAGAACGATTACATACAGGAATCCATTACAAAGAAACGAGTGCGTTTCAAGATGCAAAAGCAGCACATATTAAAGCAGCTCAGAGCTTATTACATGTTCAGTTTCACACAGAAACCAATTTACTTTCCATTGATCGCTTTTCAGGCAATTAGATTTCCATCGACACCAGAGTGAGAGAGAGCTTGGGTCAGCGGCGCTGTCGACGCTTCAGACGTGCGAGCGTTTTGCCCAGCACTCGCTCCTTCCGGAGAACAAATAACTCTCCGCCGCGCATGAAAAACTCCCCCAGCCTCAGATTATATATCCGTCTTTATTTCCGATATTAGCTCTTTCTTTCTGCAAACTTGGCTGATTTTCTAAATTGCGTGTTATCGACTGATCCATGAAGGGCCTGCGGGACGGTGAGTGGAGCCGCGCCAGCGCTTGTAACCATTAGTCTGTTCAAAGGCCCGGGCACGGATCCACCATGGCCCTTACTGCTGCAAACGGAAACCCCAATACCCAAGAAACACACTGGCTCAGAGATCTGATGCGAGTCGCTCAAGGTCAGACAGGCTGAACGGGACACGCGCGAGCGTTCAACCCCAGACCGGACTACCCGAGCCGCTCCTGAGGATTGACGCTGTGGTGATATCAGGGTATATGTTTCCCCCTGCGAGTCCCGGGGAAAAGCCGATCCCAGCAACTCACGTTTCACATTCAGAGCCCCAGAGCTAATCCAGTAAAGTTACCCCGAGAAGGATTGTCTGGCTCTTTCAGACCTCATGAGACTCAATGCAGGACTCATTTAACTATAAATTTATCTCGGATGCTTATTCTAGAGACAAAAAAAAAGAGAGTCAGTAGGTGTCATACAGTAAAATAAATGCGAATAGCAGTATTTGAGCTATTATTAGATTCTGAGCTCATTAGTATTCGTACATAACATTTCCATATGATTGGTACATTTGCATACAAGCCAAATTGCATAATATGAAGTAATCACATATGCACACCTTTAGAAACACAACAATCTGTATAAATATAAATATATTTATAGTATGTTTCAGTCTCTAATGTGTTGGATTCATACTTTTTGTACAGTATGAATACCTTCAATAA
Organism: Sinocyclocheilus grahami; assembly: GCF_001515645.1. Lineage (NCBI taxonomy): Eukaryota > Metazoa > Chordata > Actinopteri > Cypriniformes > Cyprinidae > Sinocyclocheilus > Sinocyclocheilus grahami. Next base: position 3,790,986 of record NW_015505206.1, on the reverse strand, counting down.
CTAATTAATCACATTTTTTGATTGCAGATTTTGTCTTTGCTAATCTGAGCCCAGTTTGAGATCCGCTAGAGACACATGTGAGAAAGCTGGAGTCTCATGAGAAACAGCTGAAATGCATGAGGCTCCTGCAAAGCGCTCAAATCGCTCTCATCGTTGCGGTCAAGAAGAAACAAAGGAGAAATTAAAGAGATTTTGTGTGTGATTCTTCATCGCTATGAGTGAAGTTCATACACGGATGTTTACCGGGTGTTTACAGGTGCAGGACTTTCAACTTTAACCGCGGTGGATTTTGACAAATGCCTCTCAACCCCTCACGCTCTTCAGACAAATGTAACGCTTAAACTCAAACGCTTAATTTCCGCCTCTGTTGACTGCGGGCAGCGGCCATTAATCAGCGCGGCGTTCGGAGCGCGGTGCTAACAGCCAGATGCTGGCGGCTGGCGGCTCAATCCATCAGTCGTGATTGGAGAACGAAAAGGTTCAGGAGTTTTGAGTCGTGCCCACATCGAGAGAGTAATTGCCCATCGCGGTGGGCGTCGAGGTGTTTTACCGAGACACCAACCCTCTGCTTTGCATTCTGGGTATTATTCAAAAATGCCTTGACTTCAGATGACAGATTGCGGAGGCCAAGCTCCGCCCCCTTCTACAAAGGCGTGGTTTAGAGCGAGGTAATTCATGCGGTTCTGAACTAGGTTTAATAATAGCCGAGAAAAAAAAATCTAATCACATGCAAAAAAAAAAGAGACTTATTTCTGAATAACACCAGAACTCAGAAAGTTTTATATAATTTTATACCAAACAGTGGAAGCACCCATTGGTTGAGATTCAAGTGGCCTTGATGACATAATCTGAAGAGGAAAGTAATTTCAGAGGTGACAAAGTGTGTCAGTTTTGATTGAAAGTATCAAACCAGCAAACGATATTTAATCACTTCTTCAATCCAGAAGCATTCTGGTTTTTATTCAAAAACCCCTCAACATCAGATGACAGATTACAGAGGCCAAGCTCCGCCCCCTTCTACAAATGCGTGGTTTAGAGTTAGGTAATGCATGTAGTTCTGAGCAAGGTTTAATAATAGCAGAGATAAAAGACAACTTACATTAACTTCTTTTTGAATAAAATCCAGAATTCAGAAAAGCTGCCATTTTATACCAGACAAACAGTGGAAGCACCCATTGGTTGAGATTCAAGTGGCCTTGATGACATCATCTGAAGAGGCAAGTCATTTGCTAGTTTGATGCATGCAATTCCGATGAAATCAGAATTGACTATTCTTCACCTCTGAAATGACTTTCCTCTTCAGGTGATGTCATCAAGGCCACTTGAATCTCAGCCAATGGGTGCTTCCACTGTTTCTCTGGTATTTTCCCTATCTAATCAGTTATTGATGCATAAAAATGTATCCTGACTGTGAAATCTATAGTACAGAAGTTGAATATGTTGTAAAAGATGTTTCTTGTTGATTCAACCCCATGTTTTTAAGGAAAAGGGTCGATTAATTCATTAAAGTCAGTCAATTAGGATTAAAAGAATCTGCTAAATGCTTACTTAGAAGAACTGTGTTAGCAATTAAGAAGTTCAATTTGCAAGGCTCTATAATTGTTCAATCATATCGTGTCCTCTACTGAAATGGATTCTGGTTGTTCTCATACTGTCTTGATCTCATTAACGGCAGCAATGAAAGAGTCACATTTGTGCTTCCAAGGCAATTAAGCTAAAAATGCTGACCTTTTAAAAGCGAACATAATAAAAAAAATTTAAAAAAACGGCCAATGTGAACAATGTGAAATGAATGTGAAAATTGTGACCTTTTTTTTTTTTTTATTATTGAAAAATAAATTAATACTTCTATTCAGCAATAGTTAAATTGATCAAAAGTGACTGTTTAGGCATTAACAACATTACAAAAATATTATACTTCAAATAAATGCTATTCTATTCATAGAGGGAAAAAAAACTGAAAATAAAAATGAATCATGGTTTCCACAAAAATATGAAGCAGCACAACGGTTTTCAACACTGATAATAATCAAAATCTTTTAGTTTTAGAATAAATTACGTTTTAATATATATATATATTCAAATAGAAAACAGTTATTTGAAATTCTAATAATATTCCATGATATTACTGTTTTTTGATCAAATAAATGCAGCCTTTGTGAGCAGAAGAGACTTTGGAGAGCTTTGCACTTATATTTTCTTTGTTCTATCCAACAGAATAGAATAGAATAGAATAGAGAGCTGAGCTGGTTGCATAGGTGTGTGTGGACACGTCGAGCGCCAGCTGCTCGTTACCGGTCAGCTCCGTCTGTAGCGGGTCATGAGGTCGGCGTGTAGCGGGTCACGGTGAACATGATCCGCCATGAAGCGTGACCGGAGAGCACTGATGAAAACTGCTGCCGCTCATGTTCACCAGACTCAACTCTGGCCGCGAGCCGTGCCAGGCATACAAACACACCTCTCACAAACACTGGAGACACAGAGCGGCTTCCCCCGATACTCACACACTGACAACAACAGCTGAGTCACGAGGTAACATGGACACTAGGACACAAGTAACCAGATCTTGTGGGAATTTTTCATAAGAATTTGTTCTACTCACATAAAGAACAACATAAGCAGTTATCAGTGAATGGATTTCAATTTGAAGTACAGATCAAGCATCATCTCCGCTGTTAAACACTAAAACACATTAAGACTAAATCCATGTCAAACATGTACACACGTAGCTGATAATGGGAAACTATATAATACTGGTGTACTGCCTTACTGCATATTTAGAAATGAGACATACTGCTAAATACTGAAAGTGTCTTCATATGACATACTAGGGGGTTGTGGGTAATATTAGTTGAAATAAAAAATACACAAATGCAAAATTAAAAAATCTGGCAGGATTAGTATACCATACAGGCAGAGTTATTATAATTAACTAAAACCACATGAAAAAAAAAAAAAAACCAGTTACTGGAAAAATAAAAATGTTGCATAACCCTTTAACTTATTTTATTTGTGTTCTTTTACATTAACTTTGAAGTACTAAAGTAACAAACTAAATAAAATGAAACTAATAAATAATAAAATGAACATTGAAAAAAAAAAGACAAATACAACAAAATTACAGAAATTAACTCAAATGAAAATGAACAGTGAAAATAGAAATCTAATTATGAACTTATACCTTATTTTATTTCAGCTAGTTGCCAAGTAAATAAACTAAAACTTATACATAAATTATAGAATAAAATATTTAAAAAATAATAAAACAAATATTAAAAATGACAAACAACAAAATTACCGAAACGAACTAAAATGTAAAAATAAACCCCAATTCCAAATATCAAGAAAACTATAATAGTATATATATACACAATACTATAACACTACATCCAGACACCTTCAACAGACAACAATTTGAGCTCCACTAAATGTATTCTCTCCTACTATAAATTATGAATGTGCAAAATAGGATCCAAACTCACAGTTAAAGTTACACTGGATTGCAGCATAACACTTCAGAGCACTTCATCAACTACTGTACACTTTCAGGCATTTACAGAAAAATTTGTCAAGTATAATTACGTTACTAAATTAACAGCTTCAGCTTTGTTCAGGAACAGATTTGCTCTCATGTAGGGTCACAACTTAATGTCCAGCGTACAGTCCTGGTGCTGAAACTGCACACGCACTTACAGCAGACAGCTGAAGCATCTCATTAAGACTATGTGAGAACACCAGAGAGGGCAGGAGCAGAGAGCCAGACAGGAAGTCCGTCCGTCACATTTAGAGCACTTGCATCCAATAACCGCTCCATCACTGGGAACATGATAGCATGATGAATTCACTTCCATCTGAAGAGGCTAAATGCTACTGAGGCTGAACCCGGGTGACAGAAAGCTACTCACAGAAGCCAATCTATCCGCTCACACTCAACCAGAGATGTGGAGAAGACTAGTCGCTCTGGCTGACCAACTAAACTAGTTTCATATCAGCTCGAACGCAATCAGATATTTGATGTTTTAATTAGGAAACTCATATCTAGTGACGTGACTGCAGGCCTCAACAGCACACATGTGGCCCCAAAAGAAAATTGATTTCTCTTTTTTTTTTTTTTATAAGAATTTGATGGGACAATGAACTTTTAAACTTATTTTCTAAAACATTTACTAACAAAAACAATCTAATTTAATTTGGTCAGAGAGAATACTGAGAAAACCCCATTCTTAACTAATTTAACACTCCCCCCCCACTTAAAATACCATTAAAGAGTGAGACTTCATGAGATAATGAGAATGCTTAATATACTGTATTTAGATTTGTTTTACTTGTTTCACTGTAAAACCCAATGAGTTAACTTAAACAGAGTGGAAAAAAACATACATATATACATATACAGTGGTGTGAAAAAGTGTTGGCCCCCTTCCTGATTTCTTATTTTTTTTGCATGTTTGTCACACTTTAATGTTTCAGATCATCAAAAAAAATTTAATATTAGTCAAAGATAACAAGTAAACACAACATGCAGTTTTTAAATGAAGGTTTTTATTATTAGGGGAAAACAAAACCCACAACTACATGACCCTGTGTGAAGAAGTGTTTGCCCCCCTGTTAAAACTGTGGTTTATCACACCTGAGTTAAATTTCTCTAGCCACACCCAGGCCTGATTACTGCCACACCTGTTCGCAATCAAGAAATCTCTTAAATAGGACCTGCCTGACAAAGTGAAGTAGACCAAATGTTCATCAAAAGCTAGACATCATGCTGAGATCCAAAGAAATTCAGAAACAAATGAGAAAGAAAGTAATTGAGATCTATCAGTCTGGAAAAGGTTATAAAGCCATTTCTAAAGCTTTGGGACTCCAGCGAACCACAGTGAGAGCCATTAAATAATCTTCCATGATATTACTGTTTTTTGATCAAATAAATGCAGCCTTTGTGAGCAGAAGAGACTTTGGAGAGCTTTGCACTTATATTTTCTTTGTTCTATCCAACAGAATAGAATAGAATAGAATAGAATAGAATAGAGAGCTGAGCTGGTTGCATAGGTGTGTGTGGACACGTTGAGCGCCAGCTGCTCGTTACCGGTCAGCTCCGTCTGTAGCGGGTCATGAGGTCGGCGTGTAGCGGGTCACGGTGAACATGATCCGCCATGAAGCGTGACCGGAGAGCACTGATGAAACCTGCTGCCGCTCATGTTCACCAGACTCAACTCTGGCCGCGAGCCGTGCCAGGCATACAAACACACCTCTCACAAACACTGGAGACACAGAGCGGCTTCCCCCGATACTCACACACTGACAACAACAGCTGAGTCACGAGGTAACATGGACACTAGGACACAAGTAACCAGATCTTGTGGGAATTTTTCATAAGAATTTGTTCTACTCACATAAAGAACAACATAAGCAGTTATCAGTGAATGGATTTCAATTTGAAGTACAGATCAAGCATCATCTCCGCTGTTAAACACTAAAACACATTAAGACTAAATCCATGTCAAACATGTACACACGTAGCTGATAATGGGAAACTATATAATACTGGTGTACTGCCTTACTGCATATTTAGAAATGAGACATACTGCTAAATACTGAAAGTGTCTTCATATGACATACTAGGGGGTTGTGGGTAATATTAGTTGAAATAAAAAATACACAAATGCAAAATTAAAAAATCTGGCAGGATTAGTATACCATACAGGCAGAGTTATTATAATTAACTAAAACCACATGAAAAAAAAAAAAAAACCAGTTACTGGAAAAATAAAAATGTTGCATAACCCTTTAACTTATTTTATTTGTGTTCTTTTACATTAACTTTGAAGTACTAAAGTAACAAACTAAATAAAATGAAACTAATAAATAATAAAATGAACATTGAAAAAAAAAAGACAAATACAACAAAATTACAGAAATTAACTCAAATGAAAATGAACAGTGAAAATAGAAATCTAATTATGAACTTATACCTTATTTTATTTCAGCTAGTTGCCAAGTAAATAAACTAAAACTTATACATAAATTATAGAATAAAATATTTAAAAAATAATAAAACAAATATTAAAAATGACAAACAACAAAATTACCGAAACGAACTAAAATGTAAAAATAAACCCCAATTCCAAATATCAAGAAAACTATAATAGTATATATATACACAATACTATAACACTACATCCAGACACCTTCAACAGACAACAATTTGAGCTCCACTAAATGTATTCTCTCCTACTATAAATTATGAATGTGCAAAATAGGATCCAAACTCACAGTTAAAGTTACACTGGATTGCAGCATAACACTTCAGAGCACTTCATCAACTACTGTACACTTTCAGGCATTTACAGAAAAATTTGTCAAGTATAATTACGTTACTAAATTAACAGCTTCAGCTTTGTTCAGGAACAGATTTGCTCTCATGTAGGGTCACAACTTAATGTCCAGCGTACAGTCCTGGTGCTGAAACTGCACACGCACTTACAGCAGACAGCTGAAGCATCTCATTAAGACTATGTGAGAACACCAGAGAGGGCAGGAGCAGAGAGCCAGACAGGAAGTCCGTCCGTCACATTTAGAGCACTTGCATCCAATAACCGCTCCATCACTGGGAACATGATAGCATGATGAATTCACTTCCATCTGAAGAGGCTAAATGCTACTGAGGCTGAACCCGGGTGACAGAAAGCTACTCACAGAAGCCAATCTATCCGCTCACACTCAACCAGAGATGTGGAGAAGACTAGTCGCTCTGGCTGACCAACTAAACTAGTTTCATATCAGCTCGAACGCAATCAGATATTTGATGTTTTAATTAGGAAACTCATATCTAGTGACGTGACTGCAGGCCTCAACAGCACACATGTGGCCCCAAAAGAAAATTGATTTCTCTTTTTTTTTTTTTTATAAGAATTTGATGGGACAATGAACTTTTAAACTTATTTTCTAAAACATTTACTAACAAAAACAATCTCATTTAATTTGGTCAGAGAGAATACTGAGAAAACCCCATTCTTAACTAATTTAACACTCCCCCCCCACTTAAAATACCATTAAAGAGTGAGACTTCATGAGATAATGAGAATGCTTAATATACTGTATTTAGATTTGTTTTACTTGTTTCACTGTAAAACCCAATGAGTTAACTTAAACAGAGTGGAAAAAAACATACATATATACATATACAGTGGTGTGAAAAAGTGTTGGCCCCCTTCCTGATTTCTTATTTTTTTTGCATGTTTGTCACACTTTAATGTTTCAGATCATCAAAAAAAATTTAATATTAGTCAAAGATAACAAGTAAACACAACATGCAGTTTTTAAATGAAGGTTTTTATTATTAGGGGAAAACAAAACCCACAACTACATGACCCTGTGTGAAGAAGTGTTTGCCCCCCTGTTAAAACTGTGGTTTATCACACCTGAGTTAAATTTCTCTAGCCACACCCAGGCCTGATTACTGCCACACCTGTTCGCAATCAAGAAATCTCTTAAATAGGACCTGCCTGACAAAGTGAAGTAGACCAAATGTTCATCAAAAGCTAGACATCATGCTGAGATCCAAAGAAATTCAGAAACAAATGAGAAAGAAAGTAATTGAGATCTATCAGTCTGGAAAAGGTTATAAAGCCATTTCTAAAGCTTTGGGACTCCAGCGAACCACAGTGAGAGCCATTATTCACTAATGACAAAAACATGGAACAGTGGAGAACCTTCCCAGGAGTAGTCGGCCGACCAAAATTACCCCAAGAGCACAGCGACGACTCATCCAAGAGGTCACAAAAGACCCCACAACAACATCCAAAGAACTGCAGGCCTCACTTGCCTCAGTTAAGGTCAGTGTTCATGACTCCACCATAAGAAAGAGACTGGGCAAAAATGGTCTGCATGGCAGAGTTCCAAGACAAAATCCGCTGCTGAGCAAAAAGAACATAAAGGCTCATCTCAGTTTTGCCAGAAAACATCTTGATGATCCCCAAGACTTTTGGGAAAACACTCTGTGGACTGACGAGACAAAAGTTGAACTTTTTGGAAGGTGTGGGTCCCAATTACGTCTGGCATAAAAATAACACTGCATTTCAGAAAAAGAACATCATACCAACAGTAAAATATGGTGGTGGTAGTGTGATGGTCTGGGGCTGTTTTGCTGCTTCAGGACCTGGAAGACTTGCTGTGATAAATGGAACCATGAATTCTGCTGTTTACCAAAAAACCCTGAAGGAGAATGTCCGGCCATCTGTTCGTGACCTCAAGCTGAAAC
>NW_015505206.1:3771877-3781965 GCF_001515645.1 Sinocyclocheilus grahami | reverse complement strand
CAATGTGGCTGAATTACAACAATTCTGCATAGATGAGTGGACCAAAATTCCTCCACAGCGCTGCAACACTCATCGCAAGTTATCGCAAACGCTTGACTGCAGTTATTGCTGCTAAGGGTGGCCCAACCATTTATTAGGTTTAGGGGGCAAACACTTTTTCACACAGGGCCATGTAGTTTTGGATTTTGTTTTCCCTTAATAATAAAAACCTTCATTTAAAAACTGCATGTTGTGCGTAGCAGATCTATTCTGCCAAGACCAAATACACTAACATTGTCATGTACATTACCACACCAATGCCTCTGAGAGTTGTCATGACAGAAACACACACACACACACATATATATTACATAATACATATATATATATATATATATATATATATATATTATTTCAGTTAACGTTTATTTTATTTCAAGTATTTTTTTCATGGTTTTATTTTTAGTTAACTATAACCTTGACTCTAATACACTGCATAGATAAAACTGAATTGAGTAAAACCATTAAAATTAGAAAGAATACATTAATTTGCAATTAAATTAATAGCTAGCAATAGCACACATGCAAGTGCTAATATAACTTGCAAAGAGTGGACAGTTATTACTTTCAAGTAACACAACATGCAGTATAAATAAATATTAATCAATCTATTATTGAGTTCACATGACTGTTTCTTTTAAGTGCAATGAACTTTTATTTAGTAAATTTCACCAGTCCAGTGAGATTAAATATACATGCAATTAAGGTTATGAAAACAAGTTGTAATATCTCATGCTGTGAGTAAATGTATCTTGTTTCAATATATTTTTTATTGGAGTTAAAGGTGGGAAAGAATCTTTAGAAACTAAATTACGACTTTTTTAGCACAAGAAACGTTACAAGTGCACATCAGGACAGAAGAAAACGTCAAACAGCTGAATGAACTCATCAGCCAGCGGCGATGTGTGACTGACTCAGAGGAGAGATTCACCCGTGTGTACGTGAGAAACACCATCCGGGGTTTCCCTCCATCTCTAAGCCTCCTCTAAATGAAAAACAGAGAGAAAGCTTTCAGCTGAATGAGAAAGCCTCTCTCAGTCTCAGTGCTGCAGTGGCTGCGAGAGCAGATTTATGGGGCCCTCTAATGGGCTCTACAGAAAAACCCCTCCATCAGCACAGCTCTCCGTCCACTCCTGTTCCACACAAAATCACAGACACACACACACACAAACAAACACACATGCACGCACACACAGACACACACACACACACACACACACACACAGAGAAGTTAAAGACTAACAACAGTATGACACAACGCTGGACTCTTGGGGCGTGAACAGCTCCAGACCAAATCAGTGGAGTTTATCATGGTTTCTGTGCTGATTTAGGAGTAAATATGGAGAATTTAAATCAGAGCTGAAAACACAGACCACATTTGCCAAAACTATTACAAACTTTAAATCCATATGGCGCTAGTGTAAATATGCTGGTCTACTTCTACAAGTGAACAAAATTTACTAAGCATAATAAATAAATAAAAAAAATTACCATTGCACTTCTATAAGTAGACAAAATTAACTTTCAGGATGTGCTTATTGGGGCTGTCAAAATGGCTAAAAAACTAAATTCGAATTTTGTACTAATATATTATCAAAAGTCGAATTATATTCAAATTTAAAATGCATAATTTCAGTCAGGGTGAAGAAAAGCTTTTGGCTTCTCTCCTGAGGCCACAAGAGGGCGCATCAAGCAAAATATTACTAATGCATGTTTATTCAAAGCATAAGATAACATGACTATCTGTGGAAAAAAGTGCATACAACGGTGTACCAGCTCTAATTACATGGCGAAAATTTGAGCAAAACATGCTAACTGATCTGTCTTTAGCTGCACAGACAAGCACAGAACACTATTTAGAGTCCCAGCCTCAGAGGAGACAAGAGAGCAGTGGATTTATTTAGGCTACTGTACATTGCTGCTGCCACACAGATCTAAAATAAACATGCAATTTATTTTCCAGCTGTTTACCTTCACAGACACAACCGACTGTTTTTGTAACTCGTGTTTTTAACGTAAACTTGTGTGTGAATGAGAACTTAGTTTAGTACTCACATGCTGTGACAGCCGCTTTCTGTGCGTGTGCTTCGGATGTGTGCGCTCAGAAAACCTTATATCTGAAGTTTAAACTCATATGGTTTAAAACGCATGATTTCAGCGAGATAAACATGATAATCAGAACAAAAACAGATGTTTTTAGCAGATACGAACTGTAAAGGCGCAGCTCTATTCTGCAAAAGGGGGCGGGGAGCAGCAGCTAATTTGCATTTGAAGACACAGACCCGAAAAACAGCTTGTTTCTGCTTCCACTCAAAATAGGCATTTTCAAAATTATATAATAAATGATCTGCTGTGTATTTTGAGCTGAAACGTCACAGACACATTCTGGGGACACCAGAGACTTATATTACGTATTCTAAAAAGGGGCATAATATGTCACCTTTAATACAAAGGGCCGAAAGCCAATCACACAGAGTACATTTTTTATTTAAAAACACGAGTTGCAGTGGGATGGGGAAAAAACCCCCGCCATAAAGTCTCGAAATGTTTTTTCAAAGTTGAACTTGCATTCATTTTACATGGCTTTCTAAACATGCTCTCTTTTGTGTGAGACGCGAGTGCAACAGTGATAGATGTCCCTCTAGATTCTAGAAAATGCGCGAAACATGCATTCTGTGTAAACAGCTTGGTTTCAGTTTTGTCGTAAACAAGATGTCCGCATTGATGTTCTCTTTTCCCTAAATATTTTTAATTAACAACGCAGCAGCGCCGCATCTAGTGGCTTCAACAGGATAGGCTAACAAAAACATTCAAATGCAACGATCAGTGCTCCACTGATAAAGTTGCCTCCTTAATGCACACCTAAAATTAGAATGCAACGTTTTTGCATTCAAATATGGATTTTTATTTTAAATTTGACGAATATTCGAAAAAAAATTTGACCGCCCAAGTGCTTATAATAAGTAAATACATAAAAGAAAATAAATAAGTGTACTTCTATAAGTGAACAAAATAATTGTAAGCATTTGCTTTTATTAAACGAACAAATTAATGAAGTGTACAAGTGAACGAAATAATCAGAACAAAAACAGATGTTTTTAGCAGATACGAACTGTAAAGGCGCAGCTCTATTCTGCAAAAGGGGGCGGGGAGCAGCAGCTAATTTGCATTTGAAGACACAGACCCGAAAAACAGCTTGTTTCTGCTTCCACTCAAAATAGGCATTTTCAAAATTATATAATAAATGATCTGCTGTGTATTTTGAGCTGAAACGTCACAGACACATTCTGGGGACACCAGAGACTTATATTACGTATTCTAAAAAGGGGCATAATATGTCACCTTTAATACAAAGGGCCGAAAGCCAATCACACAGAGTACATTTTTTATTTAAAAACACGAGTTGCAGTGGGATGGGGAAAAAACCCCCGCCATAAAGTCTCGAAATGTTTTTTCAAAGTTGAACTTGCATTCATTTTACATGGCTTTCTAAACATGCTCTCTTTTGTGTGAGACGCGAGTGCAACAGTGATAGATGTCCCTCTAGATTCTAGAAAATGCGCGAAACATGCATTCTGTGTAAACAGCTTGGTTTCAGTTTTGTCGTAAACAAGATGTCCGCATTGATGTTCTCTTTTCCCGAAATATTTTTAATTAACAACGCAGCAGCGCCGCATCTAGTGGCTTCAACAGGATAGGCTAACAAAAACATTCAAATGCAACGATCAGTGCTCCACTGATAAAGTTGCCTCCTTAATGCACACCTAAAATTAGAATGCAACGTTTTTGCATTCAAATATGGATTTTTATTTTAAATTTGACGAATATTCGAAAAAAAATTTGACCGCCCAAGTGCTTATAATAAGTAAATACATAAAAGAAAATAAATAAGTGTACTTCTATAAGTGAACAAAATAATTGTAAGCATTTGCTTTTATTAAACGAACAAATTAATGAAGTGTACAAGTGAACGAAAAAAAATTGTTGTAAAAAGCATATGCTTTTAATAAATAAATAAAATGATTGAGGAGAAACATCTGAGACAAAGCTGATTCTTTAGGCGAATCATCTCTGCTGTATAAACTCTAGGTTTCCTCAGTATGTGTGTGTGTGTGTGTGTGTGTGTAGGCTGCTTCAGTGTAATGAATAAACGCTGGAGTTTCCTTATAAACACAGCAGTCAATACAACACAGGGATATAAATCAAGCTCTGCTGCCTGCTGACAGATATTCAACACCATCAGCCTCGACAAACACAAACACAAACACACACACACACACACACACACAGAACTAACACACTGCAAGCATGCGCTCCTATTGTAAGCACTTAATGTGCTCCTGCAGCAACAGAGAAAGCGGCATGCTTTTTCACTACATTATGAACTGCCTTCTAACACGTTTCATAATAAACGATGCATGAAATCAAACTTATGTAGCTAGAATCTCTCTTTATGCAATAATGCAATGCAGTTAGCACTAGAGATGTCAGATGTACTGCCACTTTGATCCCAAACAGATTAAAAACAAAACGATACAGTGATGAACTCAATTTGGTGTCGTTACTGCACTTACACTGCAGTTTAAAGACATTTCATTACTGACTGACTTTACTTGCATTATTCATATTCAAAATAAATTTTATAATTTATAGTTTGTTATTTTGAATTGTCATGTTTGTCATATTTCATTGCTGTCGATTTATTTGGATAAGTAATGAACCAATACTTAATTCAGGAACGCATGCAATTAATTGAGCATATTAGTATACCCTTGTTAATATTTATACAATTTTACTTTGTAAATATTCAGAATTAAATTTAATTTTCATATTTTGTTTTCATTTTAACTTTAGTTAAATTTTCATATTTCATTACTGACAGTTTACTTAGATAATACTTGCTTACTTAAGCAAATAGTTGAGAACATTAGCATGTCCTTGTTGATATTTATATACAATAAATGTATATAATAAATGTAATATTAATAAAGTATGCTCAGATGCATTGGTGTTATTTTAGTATCACTGATATACTACTGTAGTTTCTTTATTCATGATTTACATTTATTTTATTTTATTTTTTGGTTTTAGTTTAAATTTAGTTAAAGTTTTAGCAATTTTGTGGTGCGTTTTTGTCATTTTTATTATTTATTATGTCTATATACTGCAGATTTTATTACGTTTTAGTTTATTTAGTTGCAGTACTTTAACTTCAACTTATCAAAAATGACAAGCGTTGCCTTGGCAACTAGCTGAAGCAAAATAAGTTTAAAGATGTTTGTGTATTTTATTATGTCTATTTTATTTCAAGTAATTAAACATTAGTTTATGGTTTTAGTTTTAGTTAATAACCTTGTTTTGCTGTGATAATAAAGAGAGCTGTGACATTTCATTAACTACTAAAATATGGTGACATTCCTAGTTGTCTCAATCAACTCAATTAATAAAAACAAAATAAGCTTCTTTATTCTACTATAGAAATAAAAGCAACAACAAACGCCCTTAAAAAAGTGTGTGCGTAAAAAGTGAGTTTAATTGGGTTTTGAGGCCAAGTAATAACCACTTAAGTTTGCAAACAAGCTCCTGGTAGTTTGATAAATGTGCTTAATTTAAAAATAACCTTGTTACTCTGATTTAAGCAAAGAAAATCAGGGAGATTTTTAGCCTATTTACAGTTATTAAGCAGGCGACGAGAAGGACAAAATGAAGCCTGTCCAGATATTCACTACAATTCATCAATTACTCAAACTCACAGAAAGCATTCGGAGGGATCCAGCACAATTTCCCGAGAGCCTGAACACACCGGAGGGCCGAACGGGATATTAGCTGATCCGTCTTACAGAACACCTCGGCGGACGGGAAACTGAGCGGCAACAGAAGTGTTCATGCAAATACAGCACGAGTGTGTTTGCTCTCCTCACTGACCTGTCCAGAGGGGAATATCCATGAACTGAGCGGCTTTATGAAGGAGGAGGTCTCCGTGTCTCCACACACACCGTTCCTGATCCTGAAACAAACACACACACACACACACACACACACACACACACAACAGGAATAAATCATGTGCTTTAAACCTAATTATTTGCACTACTTCTCAGAAGTTTCAAGTCAGTAATGTTTTTCAAAACTTTTGAAAGTCTCTTCTGCTCACCAGGGCTGCATTTAGTTGAGCAAAAATACAGTAAAAACAGTAAAATTGTGAAATATTTTTACAATTTAAAATATCCATTTTCTATGTGAATATATTTTAAAATGTAATTTATTCCTGTTATGCAAAGATGAATTTTCAGCATCATTTCTCCAGTCTTCAGTGTCCCATGAACATTCAAATGCATCTCTACTGAAGCTATTTTCATGCCCGACCAATGCTAAACACACAAACCCTGTGTGTAAGATCATGTGTTTATGATCATACATTTTATTTAAATTTAATTTTGTTATATAATTTATCCCTGCATTATGTGGGCCAAGCGTCACCGCGATGCACTTCTGTGCACTAATGTTTTGTGTGACGGAGGCTGGCGTGAGGTCGGCGTGCACGTCTCCTGCTCTTAACCCCTTAATGTGAGTCATTAATCTGAGCATCGCTTATTTGAGCAGCTGTCACTGCACTCCTGAACGCATAAAACAAACTGAGAAGAGGACGAAGAGCACCGATCCAACACTACTTCACAATCTGACAGACGTTTAAAGGAATAGTTCACCTGAAAAAAAAGAAAATTTGCTGAAAATGTCCTCACTCTCAGGCCATCCAAGATGTAGATGAGTTTGCTTCTTAATCAGATTTGGAGAAATGTAGCATTGCATCACTCGCTCACCAGTAGATCCTCTGCGGTGAATGGGTGCCGTCAGAATGAGAGTCCAAACAGCTTACAGTGAGTATATTTTCAGCCAATTTTCAATTTAATATTCACCACTCTTGCTAATAGGACTGCATTTAATAACATTAGAAATGACTGCAAGGAAAATTTTGGCATGTGCAGAAGCCATCATCATGAACAAAACTAGTCTGAAATAACTATAAAACACACACACAAACACACTTTCTCTAACTGATTAAAAATACATCATGCAGAAATCAACACTTGACAACAAGATGCCCCAAATTCATCCGGAACTGCAGAAATGCTTCCAGCTACTTCAGAAAGTCAAGCTGGGTCACTGTCTGCAGGTTATTTGAGGAGATCACACACACACACACACACACACACACAGAGAGAGAGAAGATGCACCAGGTCGCATAGTTCATAACCTTCCCTGCACTCAGGTTAAATATTAATAATTTAATAATATCAGAGGATTTTAATCATAGATGTTGTTTAAGTAAACAGGACCTCTCATGTGAGCAGGAGGAGTTGTGCAATGAGAAGAAACTGCTTATAAAACAGACCAACATCCGATCAGAAACACCTGTGATTTCATTCTATTGAATATCTTTTTTTTTTTTTTTTTTTTTAAAGGGCAACAACACGACTATGATTATTAAATAAAATTCACAATTCAAATTACTAAATAAATAAACGACAATGTCAGCCTTTAAATAAAGAAAAGGTATAAGTCAAAATGATAATTGATTAATAAATAATTATAATGTATTTTATCTGCTCCATATATAATTCTAGAGAACTTATCTGAATGGTTTAAATGTGTAGAATCCACATAAGCTTGTTTTTCATCAACCAGTCAAAACTAACAGCAGGGCATGCAAATCCGGTCTGTTTTTGGCCAGACAGAAACTGCACACATGCTGAATGTAAATATAAGTCTCTGTAAATCCACTCGCTGACAGCAGGTGGCGCTTATGGAAAAGCTGAATTAGAGCTGTTTCCCGTAACCTTCGTGGACAAAACAGCATTGCGATTAAAACACTACTTTATTAGGTATTACATGGAGCGAAGATGAAAATAAAATGCCATCGAATCATTTCTGAAGACAGTCAGAACCTTCAGAGGTACATTCATATAATTAATATATTCATTTGTATAATTCCCTTAGCACTCTTTTAAAACATCCCAGCTTTTCCGCCCTGTTTTCACTCAAAATGAAACTACTCTGAATGCTGTGCGCACGTGAGGCTGTTACTTAAAACTGTGCTTAATGCTGGACAGTATTTATTTAATCACAAGTTGTTCCAATCGCGGTAATCTAATACAGTTTTAATGATAATTAAAAGATGAAACGGTAATACTAACCGTGGGGAATTTTATCATGATTTATCGTCAAACCGGTAATCGTTACATCCCTAATAAGACTCCACTTTTTTTTTTACATAAGGCATCACAACAAATGCAGCCATAATGAATAAATACTTCAATTTAAATAAATAAACAAAGTAAATTAAAGGGGTCATATGATGCGATTTAAATTGTTCCTTTCTCTTTGGAGTGTTACAAGCTCTTGGTGCATAAAGATCTGTAAAGTTGCAAAGACTAAAGTCTCAAATCCAAAGAGATATTCTTTATAGAAGTTAAGAATCAACCACGCCTACCTAAAACGGCTCGTTCTAACACACCCCCACATATCTACCTCACTATTTGGGCGGTGTTATGCAACTCTTCCCAAATTCTTCACGCAAAAAAAGGCTTTTATTCTCACTGTAGTATTGTTGTTGCCGCCGCCGCCATGTCGTGAAGGCGCTGTGTGATTCGTTGTGAAAGCGAAACTACTTTGTTTGGTCTTCCAAAAGAGGACGATATCTGCTTTGTCATGCCTGGAGCTGATCCGTGCTGGTCGCAGAGGAAATACTTCAAGTTCGTGCTGTGGATCGCCGGATCGGCTTTCACCGTGGACAAAGCGGAGTCCAGCCCGGGGTCGTCACATGTGGTTGTCGCTGGCATCACAGTATGGTGAGGGGTGTAACATTTCCGTCACACACTTGAGGAGTTCGGCCAATCACAACGCACTGGATAGCTGGCCAATCAGAGCACACCTCGCTTTTCAGACCGATGAACTTTGTAAAAATCGACGCGTTTCAGAAAGGCGGGGCATAGAGGAGAAACAATAATGTACAGTATGTGGAAAATAATGTGTTTTTTTAACCTTAAACCGCATAAACATTTAATTACACCAAATAATGTTCTTTTTAGCAACATCATATGACCCCTTTAAAGCATCTCACATACTGACTTTATTTAAAAAACTAAAATATCAAATGAATGAATAAATGCATATTAAATAAAAACAAATAAATTAGAATGAATGAATAAATGAATAAATCAATCAATCAATTCTTTTTGGAGAAAAACATGATTGAAAATATATTTAATTAAATGCAATTAAATTTATATTAAATGTATTTCTATTATTAAAATACATTAAAAACAAAAATAAATAAACAACAAATAATACAATTATTTATCTTATATTTTGATGTTTTAAATATTTAAAGGGGTTATGAACTGCCTTTTTTATTATTTTGTACTGTCCTCCGAGGAAGATTTTTACATCAAAAAACATAAAAATTTAGAAGTAATAGGCTATTTTCTCTGTTTGAATAGGTGTGGTGGATTGTCGACTCTGAAGTAAACGTCCACTGCTGTGATTGGCTAACAGTTGTGTATGTTTGACAGCCTACAGCCTTCACAGATCGACGCTGCTGTGATTTAGGTCAAAAACGCATAAATACTCCGTTCACATGAAACGATCTCTTTATCCACTCTTTCCTAATGTTGGAATCAGAAGGAAAACAATGCAAAGACTGTTTTTTCACAGCTTGGCACTGAACAGCGTCTTGTCTTCAGAGCATCTTTAGCATTTGCTTTCTGTAGACCTGCTTTGCCTGTTGTCATTTACCTACTATGTGCGTGACTCGGTGGGTGGAGCTAACAGGCAGTGATGCAGATCAGTGGGCGGAGCTAAACAGGCAGTGATGTAGAATCAGTGGGCGGAGCTAAACAGGCAATGATGCAGAATCAGTGGGCAGAGCTAAACAGGCAGTGATGCAGAATCAGTGGGCGGAGCTAAACAGTCAGTGATGCAGAATCAGTGGGCAGAACTAAACAGGCAGTGATGTAGAATCAGTGGGCGGAGCTAAACAGGCAGTGATG
>NW_015505206.1:3747640-3763723 GCF_001515645.1 Sinocyclocheilus grahami | reverse complement strand
GTGGGCGGAGCTAAACAGGCAGTGATGCAGAATCAGTGGGCGGAGCTAAACAGGCAGTGATGCAGAATCAGTGGGCGGAGCTAAACAGGCAGTGATGCAGAATCAGTGGGCGGAGCTAAACAGGCAGTGATGTACAATCAGTGGGCAGAGCTAAACAGGCAGTGATGCAGAATCAGTGGGCGGAGCTAAACAGGCAGTGATGTACAATCAGTGGGCAGAGCTAAACAGGCAGTGATGCAGAATCAGTGGGCGGAGCTAAACAGGCAGTGATGTACAATCAGTGGGCAGAGCTAAACAGGCAGTGATGCAGAATCAGTGGGCGGAGCTAAACAGGCAGTGATGCAGAATCAGTGGGCGGAGCTAAACAGGCAGTGATGTACAATCAGTGGGCAGAGCTAAACAGGCAGTGATGTAGAAGCAGGCGCTCATATTCTCCTGTGGAGGCGGGGTTTAGCCACATTATTACATTATAGAGCTGCACATTCCACAACCTGTGGTTTTGGAAGATTGGCTTCAATATAAGCTGTTTTTAGACTCGTTTTGATTTCTGAAACTTACAGGATGTTTTTATAGCACAATGACCTCTTATATGTCAAAAGAGCAAGTGAATTTTGATTTCTCAGTTCATGACCCCTTTAAGGTATAAATAATAAAATGTATAAATATAAAATAAAGCAAATTAACCCCTTTGCGGTCACCCCCCATTTTCGGCATGGAGACACAAATGGCATACCCAAAATAAAAAAGGATGCTGCTCATGAGTCTTTCTGACTAGATACATAATCAACATATGTTCACAAAGCTGACACTTCAAAGTTTACTGTTCAAGAATCAGAATTGCTCAGATTGTTATGATAAGAGATATTTTAGCTCAAACATTAAAAATATTAAAAATATATATTTTTAAATGTATTAAAAAATGTTGCTGTGGTAAATGCTTTTAGAAACGCAATGAAGCTAAAGCCACAAGTCTACTAATGCTTCATGTCAAACTTCAGGACATAATCTCTAAAACATTTTCTAAGACCATGCCATGTGTGTTTTTAGAGAAGGCTAATAAAATTGATTTATGACCCCTGTAAGCTGTCTCGGCAAACTGCCCCATTCATGATTCTATTGTTGTCACGCGACGAACCTTTCACACCTCCGCCAGGTATGAGACATTATCCTCATTATTCCTTTATCATTATTCAGCCATTAATAGCCTTTATTCTGGCATTACATTTACATTGTCATTTAGCAGACGCTTTTATCCAAAGTGACTTACAAATGAGGACAATAAAAGCAGTCAAAACTAACAAAAGAGCAACAATAAGTGCAAATGACAAGTCTCGGTTATGAGCAAAGACTTGATTTACACACATTTGATATCCCCATTCATTTCAAGCCAATACGTTTATTACACAATTATGTTGTATTATGTTATACACAAATACACATTATATTCATATAAATATATATGTGGAAATTGATTTTTTTTTCCTTCACCGTTATTTCTAAGCCTTAAGCCTCGTACACACCGGGACGATTATCGCCGACGTTTTTCTACGCGTCTTTTGTGTTCATACCCAAGCGATTTTCGCAGGCGATGAGCCGAGTGAACGCGCAAATTCACTCCCTGACATTAGATGGCGCTTAATGAAAAACAGAAATACCCCGGTACACATCAAATCCTATTTGATCTGCAATTCCTCTCCATAACAACTCCCTCTTATCGAGATTTTTGTAGTCACTGTCGCGTTTGTCATAAAGCTCTTTGTGTTCAGACACCAATGAGACCAGCAGCTCTACATTCATCTTGCCTCGATGCATCTTCTTGGTCTACTTCCTCTTTGTTGTTAGGTATCAATGTGTGCTCGGCAAGACCGTTTTGTGCTTGAGCGCCACCAAGTCGTGTTTTACTGTAACTTCAGCAGCTCCAGGCATGTGAACAAAAGCGACAATCTCATTGGTCAGCCAGTTTTTAAACGCGGCGCGTCAAACCAAAAAAACGAGCCCGAGGCGTTTTTTTTTAAATTACGCTTTTACTCCTCGCGTTTTGAGCGTCGGTGTGCACACTCACATTGGTGCCCTTTGTTTAGTCACGAGGCATTAAACGTCGGCGATACTCGTCCTGGTGTGAACAAGCCTTTAAAGTCCCCCTGTAGTGAAAATCAAGGTTTTTTTATGTTGTTTATTTGTCTATGTGGTGTTTTTAATATGCTTTTAGACAAACCATGTGCCAATCCATTAATCAACACCATTGCTGAGTATTTTCTCCTTAAAACTGTAGTTTCCCAAAGGCTGTCCCAGAAATGCGGTTTGAAACAGCCCTCGGTTTGCTACGTCACAAACCAATAACCAATCACGTCAAGGGATCGATTCCTATCACTAGCATGCAAAATATACCAATACCAGCACAAAACCAAAAATAAATTAGAGCAAAAAACCCATGAAGCCGTGGTTTAATGAGAATTTAGAACCGCTAACTTGCATTATAACCCGTGGCAAAAGTGTAAAAGTAGCCCGGAGTCAGACGCACCTCCCCCGCATCGGCGTCTGCACTTCACATGCGTTGCTCGCGGGCGCGAATTAACAATCACAAACGGCTGCATTCAAGTCTTCAAGGCATTTTAGGACACAACATCAAGTAACTTTAACGAATGTTAAAGTATTCACTGTAGTTGTCCGCTAGTAAAAACATAGTTTTATCAGTCATTATCCGTGTATGCCATTGTTTTGCGTTTACTACAGTCCAGTGGATCAGGAGGCGGTGCTGTGTGACTGAGTGGAGGCGGGACTGATTTGCATATTCATAGATCCACGTATAGTAAATGAGGCAAGGATGTAGCTACATTCAAGCTATTTTAAGACATGAGGAAATTATTTTCACAAGAATAAACATTTAAATGTCATTTTGATTATCAAAGATAAGTTTTAAGGGATAAACTATTTGAACACGGGGGGACTTTAACTGAGAGGGTGCTCGCAGCAGAGCCAAATGGGAGGAACTGGAGCTCTAGCTCCCCCTCGCTGGATGTAACGGGTGGAGCTAGACACCCAACCACTCCCTAACCCTACCCCTTACCCTATCGCTAAACATAACTCCACCCATTAGTTCACACAGAGGTGGAGCTGGACATCCAGAGAGGGGGAGCTGGAGGTCATTTGGCTCTGCAATGAGCAGTACTTGCTTTAACTGGCGCAAAACGGTGTAATCAAAGATCACACCAGCTCATCTGTAATGTATCTGCATGTTTTAAACTCTTTGGCCACCAGGTGGTATTGTGAGCAAATGAAGCCTCGAGTGAACCACTTGGATGAAAAGCTCCAATGCTTCATAAGGCTTCATCTCGCCATCACTAGTTATGAAAATACCCCAAATCTGAAGAAAATCACATACAAACCATATAGGCTACTATCGTAATCGTGTGTTTATTATTTGGATATTTCGTGGGTACAGACGTTTCTCGGTGTTTGTTGTGGAGAGAACTGAACCCGGAAGAGCGAAGGAAGTGCATCACCGGATGAGACGGGGCAGGAAATGATGACCAGTTATGATCGACAAGCGATGGACGAATCAGGTCTCTGTCAGTCACAGCGCGAGCACGGAAGAGTAAACCCACAGAGACAGCCCAGAATCAGTGGACAATGAATAGAAATTATGATTCTGTCTGAGGAAATATGAAGTAAACAGGAGTCTGTGGTGTTTGTAGTTTAACCACAAGGTGGCAGTATATTGTTACGTGTAGAGCTTCTACTGAGTATTCCCTAAGGAGAAGCAGGGAGTTCTGTAAAAGGTAGCGTCTGTTGAATAAACTGTTAAGAGGATTTACTTGTGCAGTTACTGAGTACCCAAGGACACAACAGAGTCTATATATAAAAACTATTAATAAAATAAAATAAACTTTTTGAAGCGAATTGAGGAAAATGTGCTTACTTATCCTGAAAGCGTCAATGCAAAAATGCATAAATAACAATATAATTATCTTACATAGAGTTTCATACATATAAGGAATATATGAATTATGATTAATAATACATTCTGCTTTCGTTCTTTCCATATGACCTGGACATGTTTGTGGCAGCTTCCATGAGTTGCACCCATTTTTTGTGGCATGTTATTGAGACAGACAGATCTCTTAATGAAGGGTGTTTTCAGAGCTGTCCATTCTTAAATTAATTACAACTGCTAAGATATCAATTCAACACACACACACACACACACACACACACACACACACACACACACACAAAGACCTAGTGCTGCTCCATCCTAATCGAATTACTGCCAGTCTCTCTGGATTTCAATTATCTGCCTTGTATCAGGGACACACATACACACACACACACACACACACACAGAGACATCACGACTTGCCACCGTTGCCTTTGGTTTGCTTAGATGGGGACACAATTTCTGGCAACATTGTTGATTGCACAGACACTATTAGAAGAGAACTGAACTGAGCTGATGACGACATCACTGGATCACCAATGAGCTGACTTTAAGTGATAAACTAACTGTTTTCTATTGTCCTCTTGCATTGTCAGCACACGTTTTCCTGTTTAATACTACTGTAAAGCTGCTTTGACACAATCTGCTCTGGATTTCAATTATCTGCCTTGTATCAGGGACACACATACACACACACACACACACACACAGAGAGACATCACGACTTGCCACCGTTGCCTTTGGTTTGCTTAGATGGGGACACAATTTCTGGCAACATTGTTGATTGCACAGACACTATTAGAAGAGAACTGAACTGAGCTGATGACGACATCACTGGATCACCAATGAGCTGACTTTAAGTGATAAACTAACTGTTTTCTATTGTCCTCTTGCATTGTCAGCACACGTTTTCCTGTTTAATACTACTGTAAAGCTGCTTTGACACAATCTGGATTGTATAAAGTGCTATATAAATAAAGGGGACTTCACGCTTAATTAGTCCTAATGCAGAGACAGAGTGTGTGTGAACGTGTTTCTCTCACACACACACACACACACACACACACACACACACCAGGGCTGTTCTCAGCAGTTTAGTAAGAACAGTCGTGTTTCCCCCTCAGGAGCCGCTTCCAAAAAAAAAAAAGTGTGTATGTCCTCATCAGCCTCACGTTCTCGTCTCTGTGTCTTGAGCTGCAGGTAATTGAAGATAATAAAGAATATTCACCTCAGACTCATGAGAGACAGACGGAGGACTGCAGTGCCATCTACTGACAGCAATCACACACAGCTGGAGACCCACCCTCTCAACTCTGAACTCCTCTGGTTTACCTCCTTTCTTGTGATGAATGTCTGCGCAGGATTTACTTACAGAAAGCATTATGACAATACCTTGTTTTTGACACTACCATAAATGACAGAACAATCGTATTTTAATGCTGAAAAATGATTGATTTTGTCTGTCAGTAAGTTGTTAAGTCCAACGTTTTAATCAAAGTATATTAGAATGGCAGTCATTCAGTATCATTCAAAAGTGTGTGGTCTAAGATTTTGTTTGTTTGTTTTTTTTTTGGTAAGAAATTAATATTTTTATTTGACAAGGATGATTTAATTTGATTAAAAGTGTCAGTAAATACTTGTTACAAAATATTTATCTTTCAAATAAAGGCTGTTAATTGAACTTTCTATTGATCAAAATATCCTGGGGAAAAAATGTATCAACATTTCTACAAAAAATATGAAGTAGATAAAGTCAATAAGTAAAAAATAAATATGTATATTATATATAAGGAAATGCACCCCATGATAAATGTGCTTTATTTAAATAATTATACATAATACAATATATATATGAAAATTATAAATTAAGTAAACAAGAAAAATCAAACAAACATGAAATAAAAACAAATAAAAAAATGAATAAATTTGTATTGTTGACAATGTTGCAAAAGGTTTCTATTTCAAATAAATGCAGTTCTTTTGGACTTTCTGTTCAGCAAATAATCCTGAAAATTAAATGCATCACGGTTTCCACAAAAATATGAAGCAGCAAAATGGTTTTCTACACTAATAATAATCAGAAATGTTTCTCGAGCAGCAAATCAGCATATTATACTGATTTCTGAAGGATCATGTGACTTAAGACTAGAGTAATGATGCTGAAAATTCAGCTTTGATCACAGCAATAAATTACATTTTACAATATATTCATATAGAACACAGTTATTTTGAACTGTAATAATATTTCCCAACATTAGGGTTTTTACTGTGCTTCTACTCTGCTGTTCAGGCTGCTGTTGCTCTGTTTCTCCAGCAGATGGCTTCACTATGACACAAATCCAGCTGTCCAGTTTCCCTACATGAGTGTGTCCTGAAATAACCCCAAACTGAACACCTCAAACCCTGCAGAACTCCCCATATATACCAAATACTGTTATGCTATCAGATGGAAATACCATGGCGCTGAATGATTAGCATATTTTAGCAAATTCTCGTGGCATGAGGCCGGAGAGGCTTTCAAAAATCACAGTGGGGTTCTATGGGTGATTCATCTCAGATCAATGCCTAATATTTGAGAACAACAACAAACTGTAAAATGAGCTCACCGTCCACCGTTGGATGCCCAACAACATGATAATATGACACAGCTGATGTAGTTATGCTTCTGTGGCCCATCACAATATTTATATAACTTTAAATGGAGTTACATGGCGACTGCTAGTAATGGCTAGAAAATTTCAAATAATTACAATGACATTTTGAAGTGGAAAGACAGATACAGTATTTTCTGGTAAAAATGTACTCAAAATGTTAAATTTTATGAATTCAAAAAGTCATTTTACAGTGTAGAAAGACTGATCTATTTGACATCCTGTAATTCCGATCTTCCTCAGAATATTTACTGAAACTAATCTCATATTCATGATTCATGACATCACAAACACGAGCTCATTAACATATAACCCGCCCACATACTACAGTGTGAACTACACTAAAACAGAGTTCAGCCAATCACAAGAGATCATTAACGTTGAAAACTCAAAATATGAATCCTTTAGCTCTCTAAAGTCAGTGCAAACAAAAAGACACATGCAGCATCTCTCTCAGCCGTGAGAATAATTATTCATGTTTAATGAGAGCTTGTTCCATAAAAAGAAATCACTGTTTGCCTGTGTGTGTGTTTAATGACTGCTGTAAAACATTAGAGCGCTTGCATTCTGTGTTTGCCATTTCTGTCTGGTTATGTGACAATGAAACAAATCCGACAAGATGTTTTAACGTCAAACTGTCGCTTTTGGCTAAAATATGAGTCCATAATCCATTATAATGCTTCATCCAGTGAAAAAAGACCATCTCCTGTTGTTCTCTCACTTCAAAATCCAACAACACACTTGTTTTGGACTGTTTTAGCTTGTAAACGATGCTTGATCTGTGCAGATTTCTCTCCTGATTCACTGGAGGAAGCAATATTATGGACTATGAACTAAAAACAAAAGTTTGAAGTTAAAATGCCTTGATGGATATTAAGAAGCAAGGACAAGCTCGTGGCCCTCAGGCTATAGATATTTTATCATCTAACTTAATGGCATCCAGACAGTGTCCAGTAATTTTTCAAGCCATTGCACAGAGTACGAGTGAATTTTCCTCATTTCAAACATTATCTGTTAGCAAACACACTGAGATATATAGTATATGTACAGAAGAAACTTCCATCAGTCAGCTGGAGATAAGGAGTGGGTTTAAAATACGCAGCAAAATGAGTTTGTCTGATGTTTTACAAAACACCTCATGTGCCTTCAATTTCATTACAGAGCAAAATGAAATTAAACAACTACTCTATCCTGATTAACAACTATACAACATTCTGGGTTTGATGAAAGTTAAACTCCGACAACATATGTTCATGATGTTCATTATAGGACCCCATGAAATCCATAACATTTTCTTCCCAAATTAAATTAAATTTTTTTCCAAATTCCATTTTTTCCCCCTCCAAAATTCCATTTGTTCCATTTAAATTGTCTGGACTGTTTAAAAAAGTCAATTCTGTCAGGACCACTATCGTCAAAATGATAGATACTTAGCATAAAGTTTGGTTCGTATGGTTCTGTTCTGGGCAAACACCTCCCTGCCCATCCATGCAGCCTGTCATGAATGAGCAGGGAGAGCAGCAATAATAAACCCCCCTAGGGTTAACAGAACAGAACAAGGCCGATATCATTAATGTACTTAATGATATTTAAGTGTAACACTTTATTCAAGATAAAGGAGTCGGATTAGCAAGGAATATCAGAAAGCCAAGTCCTGACTGTGGCGAAAGGTGGAGCTGGGGATGGAGGAGGGTAATTTGCGCCGGAGCAAGCTGAAAAGCTGCTGAATAATACTGAATAGAGCTTATATAGGAATGCCGCGATAGGTGTCGTATTCCTATAGGTAGATGTGATCAGCTGAGAATCAGCTGATGCTAGCTTGACTCACGTGACCTGCCAGAACTAACGCTAACGCTTAATTTTTTTAAATCAAAAACCATGTTTAATTTAAAATCATGAATTTATCACAATTTATTACAAGTTTCACAAAATGTATATTTCTAAGGCCCTATAAAACCTTTCATTTATCAAACTTTACCAAAATGTACCAAATTCTCTGGTTTCAGTTTTAATTTTTCTGAATTGCATTTGAATGGTTTAACTAGACCGTTACTAGTCCACATCATGATTTGATGTACAGCCCTACTTTTGATTTATTAATCCAAAAGAACCTCCACATTATACAGTAAATTGCATGTTTATGACTGAATTCCGTGTTGATAATTACAGCAGAAAATCAGCTCATCTCATCCATTAGTGCATATAATGCAATAAACAGTATCAAAAGCAGAGTCACAAAAAGCAAACATAAGTGTTAAAATAAAACTAGTGTGGACAAATTATGCTGTAATACCTGGTAACATGCAAATATATCAAAGAAAAAAAACATCTGTAATGCACAGAGAAATTCAAGCAGCAATTTAGATGCTTTACAAATCAAGTAGTAAATGGGTTTTTAATGAATTATTAATGTAAATGCACCACATTTATGCTTTTAAACACTCCCTAACCCAGCCACACTGTAATTTCATCACTGCAAATATGAGAATTTTTTCCAAGACCGTCAGCATCATGTGAAGCTGCACTAGAACCCTGAACATCCCTTTAGGATTGCTCCTCCCTTTAGACGTTTTCATGGTGACGGGGGAGGGTGGGGGGTATGGATGGCAACAACAATCGTAACAGTTATAAATATGAACAAGTACGTATGCAAAAATCGCAGTCATGTCATACAACCATCTGTGCCTTCGGATGGCAAACTCATTAATTATTCAGTAGAACGCCACTTTATGAGCTTCTGTATTTGAACTCATTAACAAACGCAGATGTACATGGATACTGCTCATATATGTGTGTGTAGGCGTTCACGAGTGTATGAATGTGCAGGTGTGAGAGAATGAGAGAGATGGACAACAATCGTAACAGTTATACATATGAACAAGTACGTATGCAAAAATCGCAGTCATGTCATACGACCATCTGTGCCTTCGGATGGCAAACTCATTAATTATTCAGTAGAACGCCACTTTATGAGCTTCTGTATTTGAACTCATTAACAAACGCAGATGTACATGGATACTGCTCATATATATGTGTGTAGGCGTTCACGAGTGTATGAATGTGCAGGTGTGAGAGAATGAGAGAGATGCGTGTTATTGTGAGTGCGTATCCTTGTCAGATTTGGATGTTGTGGCGCAATCGATGTGAGATGACCTTATGACCCGCACAGGAAGGAATCGGGCGATGCAATCTGCCACCCACGGCTCTCACACACACGCGTCTCTCAGTCCCCCTGCAAACGTCTCACTAATGAGATGAATTAGCTGAATGCAACAGATGTGTGCGGACCAATCGAACGCCCTCCACCTGTCAGTCATAACACACAAAACCACATACACTACAGGTGATACACAACATGATTGATGGTCATTCCTATGCAGTGAATTATATATATTTATTTTAATGATTTATGCATTTAATAAATATGTATTTAATTAATAAATAATATACAGGCGTAATTTCAAGTAACAGTTTAAAACCTACTGCAGAACATGAATAATAGAATGTTAAAATTAAACTTAATCACTTTTTAGTGAAACTAAAATTGCTTTCTGCTAATGACAAACAAGACAATCAAACCTCCTTTACGAACATGACCAGCTGCCAAACACAAGTTATTTTTAGCATCCAAACTGGATTCATAGTGGAGACAGGTGTAAACGAGGTTAATGTGTAATCCGGTTTCACAGGAGGAATAGAGTGACACTGCTGAATGAAATGAGAATATGCCGGTAATGAATCGCCGACCGTGTGTTCACATCCCCATTGACTCAGAGCGCTTGACAACATTACACTGTCAATGAATAGAGGTCGACGGGGGGCAGAAAGCTCTCAGAAAAGCCCCTCAGATGCCCAGCAGGAGATAAACACACGCTCATAGAGTCACTGAGACCCAACACACAGTCAGACAGGAGTCTGTTAACAGCAGGTCTTCATTACTACAGCGTGAAAACAGCACTGCGAGCATGGTATGAGGAAAAGACAAAACTCGGGAAGCAGAGAGACTTTTGTCATCATTTACTCATCATCAGGTCATTTCAAACCTGTATGACTTTCCATGCAATCACAATGGTGAATGGAGCTTTCAAGCTGTGAAAAGGATGGGAAAGCATCATAAAAGTATCATAACAAAAGTTCATACTCGTGACCCTTTAGCGTTCTCTCTGAAGCATGAAAGCTGCAATCACCATTAAGTGAAACTGTATGGAAAAAAGCGACTAGTACAAGTTTTTTTAAATATCTTAATTTGTGCTACACAAAAGAAAGTCATATGAGCTTGGAATGAAATGAGGTTGAGTTTGTTTACTTTATTGATGTTATTTATGCTGAGAAAACACAATCTCTTTTGAGCCAACAAATAAACAAACACAATGAACCATTTTTGTATGTTTGGATATTCACTGAAAAGTACAATATGGACGAAATGACAGCATCTAAAATGTAAAAGTATTTTGACTTAAGAAAAAATATATAAAATTCCTAAACCCCTTCAACATCATGCCAGATGTTTACCAGGATGTGATCTGCTCTGATGTACAGAAGTGTTAATGTAAAGGATCAGGCCCACTCAAGAACACAGGATGAGACGAGATAATAAAAGGAAGATGAAACGCAGGCTGTACAGATGGAGGAGCTGACAGGAGGAGTGATCTGGCCAGCCTTTAGTATTTATAAATAAATCGCTCAAATTCCCACCAACACGTCTGATCACGACCAGATCTGACTGTCAACACCTCTCCATGTTGTCTGTTACACACACATATGGCCTGACAATCTGCCACCACAAACATGAGCGTGTGTTTCTGCATGTCTCGGACTACTGTCTACTGCCAGTCTGCAAACATCGCCAACACACCATGACAGAGAGAGAGAGATAGAGAGCTAGACTGACAGACAGACAGACAGAAATCGACAGACAGATAGAAAAACTGAACAAACAGACTGATGGAACGACAGACCGAACAATAGATAGAACAGACCGAAGGACAGGTCTACATAACTACAGACTGAACAACAGACCAATAGAATAACAGACTGAACGACAGATAGAATAACAGACCATAGAACTACAGGCCAAACAATAGACCGAAGGACAGAACTATAGAACAACAGACTGACATAATTGCAAACTGAACAAAAGGTTCAACAGACAGAAGGACAGAGATATAGATTAATAGAACTACAGACCGACCAAAAGATAGAACAGACAGAAGGACAGAACTATAGAACAACAGACTGAAAGACAGACCAATAGAATGGCAAACTGAACAAACAGACCAATGGAATGACAGACCGAACAATAGATATAATAAAAGACTTATAGAATGACAGACCAAACAATAGATAGAACAAACCGAAAGACAGAACTATAGAACAACAGACTGAAAAGACAGACCAATAGAACGGCAAACTGAACAAACAGACCAATGGAATGACAGACCCAAGAATAGATAGAATAACAGACCGATAGAACAGACCGAACATTAAATAGAATAACAGACCGAGAAAACTACAGACCGAACAATAGACAGAACAGACCAAAAGACCGACCGATAGAATGACAGACTGAACAAACATACAGAACAACAGACTGAACAAACAGACTGATAGAACGACAGACTGAACGTTAGATAGGACAACCTGAATGACAAACTGTACAAAAATTCCTTCTTTACTTGGAATTTAGCAATTAAAAAAAACATACTTTTAAAAAGGGTTTAATCATATTTGTCTTGTGTATACAGTAGCATATACCATCCCTTAATGTAATGGCAGTTCTGTCTAGAAAGATTTATAACGTTTTTATAGAGAAAATCAATCTACCTTAGTCATTCAAGAAAAAAAAAAATCCTGCTTTCACGGGATCACAAGCAAATTTTCTAAACACTGATAGCATTTTCAAATAAGGGTTACATTTACATGCAATAATAAAAAAAAAAAAAGTATCATTAAATAAATAATAGAAGTAATACAAAAAAATCTAAAGTGAATTCCGTCCGCACCTAAAGAGTGAACTAATCAACAAGGATGTAATTTTTGACCAAATTAAAATCCCACAAACATGCCACTATCATATCCTACAATGATTTGCAGTGGGATTGTTTTTCCAGTAAACGTAGAAATGAGCGGTCAGGGGTTTTTACCGCCCTAGTCTTCTTTCTCCGCCATGACCTCTAAAATATGGACGTCCGAGATCATATCACGAAAGCAATACCTGCGCCAGCAGCCTTCACACAAATTGATTCCGGCCACCAGACATCCAGCGCGCTTCCTGCACACTTCCCCATCAGCACTGTATGCAGACACACAAATATGATCTGTATCTTTATGAGCTTTACTTGGGCTTTACTTGAAATTCATGCACAAAGATCAGCTTTGAGCTGAAAGGTTTCAAAATAAACTGTTGCAACCAAGTTATTATCATAAACCGCAAAACTACTTTCTTTGCATTAATGCTACTGCTATGCTTGTGGGATCATTAATGGAAATTACCATTACTCTTCACTATGTAGTATGTATTGAAATTGTATTATTACAAAAGTGATTGTGTTGCTGTACTTTTTGTGGAAGATTCTTGATGTATGCCTCATGCATGCATTTGGATTAATATTTACATGTATGCATTTAGACTAACATGAACCATCATGAATGTAGGCATTGGGACCAATATTACAAAATGTGTATGCATCCACTAATATTACCTATCTTGCATGCATTCACGCATTTAGACTAATATGAACCATAATGCTTGTATGCATGCATTCAGACTAATATGATCTGTCATGCATGCATGCAGAACCATCATGCATGCATTTCGACTAATATGAACCAGCATGTACACATGCATTGGGACCAATATTACCGATCTTGCATGCATGCACACATTTAGACTAATATGAATCATCGTGCATGCACCGGGACCAATATCAACCATCATGTATGCATGCATTTTGGCTAATGTTATCCATCTTATCTATCATATATTCAGACTGATGTGAAAAGTCACACACGCATGCATTTGGACAACCATTCATGCATGAATTTAGATTAAAATGAACTGCCATGCATACATGTACATGCATTCAGACTAAAATGAACAGAAATGCATGCATTTGGACTGGCAATAATCATGCATGCAAGCCATTTGGACTAATACATGCCAAAAAATAAGTTTGTGACAGATTTCTTTCAACTAATTCAGTTGTAGAAAAATGGCGAAAAATGTAAGGTAAAAGCTACGACAATTGTTTTTAATAGGGGGTGCTCCGATCAGGGTTTTTGAGGCCGATCACAGAAAGCAGTATCTGCCGATACCGATCTTTTTAAAGCCTTCTTTTTATCATTTATAACTATTTATAGCGATACTCCAATCAGGATTTTTAGACATTTATTCAGGGCCTTAATTAAATTTTTGAAAATGGGGGAATTCCCCTCTTAGGTGACTCCTGTGAGAGGAGAAGCAGCTTTCACACAGGAGTCCGCTACTGAATCATGGCTGTTTACCACAAACACAACATTTATCCATTATTTTGATTTCAAATCCAAACATTGTCGCTGAAAATGCTTTTTCAGCATTGCAATTCTTTGTTTTTTTTTTGTTTTTTTTTACACAGTACAGTAATACAATCTTTCACAGATATGTTTAAACAATAAATATAAGAAACACATTATTCAATGCTTTTTACTTTTGCATTTACTTCTAGATTTATATATTAAGTTACTCAAGCACGTGGCAAAACATTTAAACCACTTTTCTTACGTTATCACAAACTTACCATTGACAGAAATAGTCAGCTCTGCGGCCTTTTCTTTTGCATTTAAGTCTTTATTACAAGCAATCCTGCCGTTCATAAAGAACTTTGTTTTCCTACCTCCACGAGTGCCATCTATTATTGCCTTCTTTACATAAAAGTGCTCTTTCCCTTTAAACCTAGCCAAAAGCCATATGTGTTGACTGTGAAACACAGTACACTTTAATAATATGCATTTATGGTGTAATTGCAACATTTTCGTGTCAATCCATGTTCATATTTACTGCAAACAATGCACTGTTACTTTAATTCAGCGCATGCAGCGCAGCAATAGACTCGGTGTGGAAACAATCTCTGCACTGTCGCAGACGCACTGCCAGACCGCAACCGTGTGCAGTGAATGCTTTAATCTGTTAACATGAGCACGGAAAAAATACTCACCGCATATGCACTGCAAACTGAGTAATGTGAACCTGGCATTATGTGTGCGCGCTGCGAATATGCTCGAGCACAAGGTCTTCAGGAGAGTTTAAGTGTTTTTTTTCAAAGACATTCAAAGACAATTTTGCATTTGTAATGTGGCATATTTCCAAAGGAAGCTGGTTATTCAGCTGAAAAAAAGTCTTCTTTTTGATGTAAAATTATGAAGACAAAAAATGCTTTACAATAACACATTAAGAGCAGAAACATGTTTTAAGAAGTCAATATGTATCATTGAAAGTCAGAGACAGCCTGGTTTCTAGTGCAAGCGCTTGAACATGTTTTGTGGTACAACACTGCCTTACTGTTTTAATTAAACACTCAAAAATCTGCACTTTCATCACCACTGAAGTACATACTTTGACTGTGTAGCAGAAGTATGTGTTTTGGGATGCAGCCCATGTTTGGATTGCCGTGACCTCCATCCTCACAGCAAGCCTCACACTGTTTCCTTGGACAAGTGTTTGATTCAGAACTGAACAAGCATCCAGATCTCATAAGACAGTGATGGGACCACACACGTCTGAGACAAGAACAGCCTGTACACTTCCCTCCCTAAAAACTGACACTTACTGTCACAAAACTCTGTAGAGGCGAGCTGTGTGCGCTGCAATGACAGTTATCTTCCCCGCTACACCCACGCCATTCCCTGTGCATCACTCCAAATGCTCTCTCTCTCTCTCCTGCGCCGCGCTCCTCTCAGACAAATGAAAGTGGAGTAGATTTAGCGGCGTACAGCGGCTCAGGGGGTTTAATCTCCTGTGACTGCTATAATGTACCTTTCTTTTGCATCCTGCTTTACTCTCCAAATTCTGAAGGCCTGTTTCAGCATCAACACCGCCTCACAGGAGCGCGTGTGAAGAGTACATCAGCGGTTTAGTAAAAGCCCAAATGATACAACACGAGAAAGCACCATCTGTGGTTGTGTTCACAGAGAAATCACTGACACACAACTGCATCACCTCCATACTGGAAACATCAGAAATACTGTACTTACTATCGGATTTTAAAATAAGGAAACACATGAAAACACGAGAAATCTCCTGAAAACTTGTCAGGTCACATTTCAATGTAAATAAATAATGTAAATAAATAAAAAAAAATTAAATTAAAATAAATAAAATAAAAATACACACACACACACACACACACACACAAACACAGACACACACACACACACACAAACAAAGACACACACACACACAGACACACACACACACACACAAACACAGACACACACACACACACACACAGACACACACAC
>NW_015505206.1:3720606-3746916 GCF_001515645.1 Sinocyclocheilus grahami | reverse complement strand
TTTAATTTAAATTTAATTAATAGTATAAATTCGGTATAATTATTTTTTTTCCTTAAATTTAATTAAATTACAAATTAAATTAATTCTGTATAATTATAATTTTTTCATTAAAATAAAATAAAAACAAAATAAAATAAAAATGTGACACTGTCTGTGAAATCCAGGCTAAAGTCTCAATCTAATTATGAGATGACAAGCATCAAAGTTTGATTTCAACCATTAATTTCACTATGATTTCAATCTTTGACATGGCCTTACCCAGTCAATATTAAAGATACAAAGCTTATATTTTCACAGAATGATTTAATTAATAGTATAAATTCGGTATAATTATTTTTTTTCCTTAAATTTAATTAAATTACAAATTAAATTAATTCTGTATAATTATAATTTTTTCATTAAAATAAAATAAAAACAAAATAAAATAAAAATGTGACACTGTCTGTGAAATCCAGGCTAAAGTCTCAATCTAATTATGAGATGACAAGCATCAAAGTTTGATTTCAACCATTAATTTCACTATGATTTTTCAGTACGACAATCTTTGGCATGGCCTTACTCAGTCAATATTAAAGATATAAAAGGTTGTATTTTCACAGAATGTTCTACATCTGAATGAAGGATGGTTTTATGTAAAAAACAGTAAATCACAAAAAAAATGACTTTAGCTGGGTTTTCACAGGCAGCGTCACATAACAATAAAATAAAGATTGTGTATAAATTCTGTAATTTAAACAACATTTGTCCATTAAAATATTAAAATAAAATAAGAAAAATGTAAAACAACAAAATAAGAAGAAAAGAAAAAAAAAACAATAATAATAAAATAAAATAACTATTGTGTATAAATTCTTTATAAATTAAATATTTTGTCCATTATAGTAATAAGAATTAGATTTTTGCATTACAAACAATTTGCAGGGGGGTTAAATGTGCTTAAAAATACAAAAAAAATAATCTTTATTCTAAAGTAGGCTATATGCAAAACAATTTACTGTTTTTGTATTTTAATTATATCTTTAAATATAATAAGAAAATGATTTGTTTTAAAGGTTCAGGGAGTTTCACCCTTTAAAAAAAATGAAAAATGAAAATAATTTAATTTGAATGTCCTTGACCTAAAACATCTAATTTAGCCACACACAAAAAAAATAATAAATACATTTCATGCAATACATATGTATACCAGAAATAAAAACATTAAAAAACACGAGGTCCAGATGAGATATCCAAAATGAAACCGAAACTGAAATTAAATAAATGAGCACAGATCAGCAACATTTCACTAATTATCAAGTCAACACGATATTCATTAGTTGCATTTACAGGGTTAAAATCCTCTAAAAGACCATCAAACTGAGCACTGAGCATGACTTCAGATGGTTAAACCGTTTAGTAAAGTGAAAACACATTCATTCTCAACAAGTGCAGCTGCAGGATGAGTTACACACGGACATTTAAAGCTTAAGTTTGCTTTAGAGGTTTGTTCAAATCACCAACACTCGCATGTGCAATAGCACTAGTGATGCTGGACGTAACGAGCACCACTAATCAAAGACATGAGCATCAATTCTGTCAATCAAACTCATTATGTGAGTCAGACAGAAAAGCCTCATTACGTGTCTGTCTGAAACAACAAAAGCAAACAAACAAACAGCAGTAAGTGTCGTCCAGAAAGAGACTACTGAACTTTGAAGAGTCCAACTAATGGCCATAACACACACACACACACACACCTCCTCACTGTAAATGCTCTCCTAAACATCAGCATCATTCATTATCTTTCCATTCAAAGCACTTTACTGGCACGATTTGCATACTATAATGCCAAAGCATCAGTAATAGAAATATAAACAATGCAGAACAGAATCAAACTGAACAGAACAGAAGCACTGATGCAGATTAAGAACAGTACTGGACAGAAACTCTCTAGCTGTTCATCTCTACAGACAGACGTGAATACTGTATACTCACAGACGTCCAGGATCCGGAGCGATCGGCACACACGACTCCAGCTACGATCCGCCAGCTACACAAAAGAAACGCCAGCGTGAGTGATGGAGCGAGAAAGAGAGAGAATGGGAGGAGAATACAGCAGCTCTGATCGTCACACACACTCTATACATTACACAGGATTCACACAGCGCTTGCATACAACTGTGTGCACACGAGAGGAATTATATTATTATAGCTGATTTTTTTTATTGAAAATTTTTAAATATTGAAAAAAAAAAAATATATATATATATATATATATACAGTATATTGAAAGCACTGAACATGTAGTTATAAGAATATATATTTATAAATCTAAAATATATAAATGAGTGTGGCTGAAATGTGTAATGAAAAATCTTGAATAAATGCTCAAAATGTGAACATTGTTATACAACTGTATATGCTGAAAAAAATTGTTAAAAAACAACTATATAGCTATTAATTCTGAAAAGAAATGGTCATATCAAATACTAAAAACCACTACAAATCCTGAAAAAGTTATACAAATCCTAAATATACAGGTTTAAATCCTTATAAATCCAGTTATAAATCCTGAAAACATTCTTACAAATAATAAATGCACAGCTATAAATGCTTAAAAAAAAAAGTCAATAAAAAATTAAGTCAGGGCTCTGGCTGGGCCATTCAAGAACAGTCACAGAGTTGTTGTGAAGCCACTCCTTCGTTATTTTAGCTGTGTGCTTAGGGTCATTGTCTTGTTGGAAGGTAAACCTTCGGCCCAGGCTGAGGTCCTGAGCACTCTGGAGAAGGTTTTCGTCCAGGATACCCCTGTACTTGGCCGCATTCATCTTTCCCTCAATTGCAACCAGTCGTCCTGTCCCTGCAGCTGAAAAACACCCCACAGCATGATGCTGCCACCACCATGCTTCAATGTTGGGACTGTATTGGACAGGTGATGAGCAGTACCTGGTTTTCTCCACACATACCGCTTAGAATTAAGGCCAAAAAGTTCTATCTTGGCCTCATCCGACCAGAGAATCTTATTTCTCACCATCTTGGAGTCCTTCAGGTGTTTTTTAGCAAACTCCATGCAGGCTTTCATGTAATGGACAGCACCTGAGTTAAATATATGAGTGTCACAGCAAAGGGTCTGAATACTTAGGACCATGTGATATTTAAGTTTTTCTTTTTTAATAAATCTGCAAAAATGTCAACAATTCTGTGTTTTTCTGTCAATATGGGGTGCTGTGTGTACATTGAGGAAAAAAATGAACTTAAATGATTTTAACAAATGGCTGCAATATAACAGAGTGAACAATTTAAGGGGGTCTGAATACTTTCCGTACCCACTGTATATACATATATATACACATACATATATATCTTAAGATATTTCCTTCTAGTGTTCACTCAGTTACAAGATTTTGCACAGTTGCTTTAATCATGTCGTCCAGGAAACCCCTCCTCCTCTCTACAAACCATCTAGATGAAGTAACAATCACATGAGCACTTAGCGGATGATGTGTTCAATCGTGTGGTGTGGAGTGCACTGCTCTTTACATTCACAGACGAGAGTGACAGTCACCGGCTGCTGGATGCAATCATCCATACGTCTCTCTGAATACTCGCTGTCTTTAGACGACTTCTGACTATCAGCAAGAAGTCAAACCGACTGGCAGATCATTCTGATCCACAACCGCTCACTTAGGAACAGACCATCTGATTGATACGCAGTGACCAGTCACAACTTTTATTCAGCATTTAGGCATGAGAAAATTGATACCACAACAATCTCTGTGAAAAGATGGAGAAAAAACACCCGAGACAGCAGTAAAACATGACACTGGAAGCCATTGAAAACCACTGTACATGCAGTATTGTGTGTTTTAATCAACATTGATGTGCACACATGTGCAACATCAACTTCAAGCTTATAAAACAAAAACCCTGGTACAGAAGAAATCAATACTTTTATTCAGCAAGGATGCATTCAATTGATCAAAAGTGACAAATAAATATGGTTGTTCTTTTGAACTTTCTATTCATCTGTGAATCCTGACAAATAAAATGCATCACAGTTCACACAAAAATGATGAAGCAGCACAACCGTTTTCAACATTGATAACGTTACCCGAGCAGCAAATCAGCATATTAGAATGATTTCTGAAGGATCATGTGACACTGAAGACTGGAATGACTGATGAAATTCAGCTTTGCATCACAGAAATAAATTACATTTTACAATACAGCCTATTCACATAGAAAACAGTTATTTTAAATTGTAATACGTGTACATTTTACAAGTTATACATACAGTACAACATCAATATATGGACAAGTTATGAAATTATATTTTACACTTTGCATCTTGAAGTTGTGTAAATTTACAATGTTTACATTTTAGATGTTTACACACTGCTACTATATAGTATAGTACTCATAAGTATCATTCTCCTGGGATTCGCCTTTACGCCGAGCAGACTGAAGACCAAACACACACACTCTCTATCGCTCTCTCTTCCCTAGTGTAGCTCATTAGTTGTCTGGCACAGGGGAAATCATAGGGCCTTATGTAGCAAACGAGTATGATAAGCTCATTGTGAGAGTAAAAAAAAAAAAAAAGTAGCAACGTAGCATTAAATCGCCATTCAACAGACTCAAGCCACCACCCCACTGCCGTCTATTAGACTGCAGAAAGATACTAACTTTTCAATCTGCTACACTACTGACTGTACTGACAAACTATGCTGACTTAGGAAATGTGATGTAGAGACCTGCACTCCCGCGGGACCCAATGCAACAGGGTGCAGCGCGAGACTCGTGTGTGCGGGATGCGGGAGAACAAAATGATCTGCGGGACTCCAGCAAAATAGAAATGATCTAAACAAAAGGTCTAAACCATATAAATTGGTATTTATGTGTTGCACAAAAGCAAAAACTAATAACTATACAATGATTAACACACGCAAGCTAGGCAGGACAACACATGAATGTCACGGGCGGGAGGGTATTATTTTAGTGACAAATGTCAAGAGCACATAATTGTAGCGTGAAAGCACATTAATATAAACCACGCGGATTTCCTTTGCTCTCGCACAAAACCTAAAAAGCAGGTCTCTAATGTGATGTGACTGACGTGATAAGCATGAGTGACATGGCAGTTTTAAGGGACGGCGTTAACGTTATATTGGACTTATATTGAAAAGGGAAACTTATGGGGTCACTCTGTCTCATATATATATATATATATATATATATATATATAATACACTGTGTTATCTTTGTTTTATTTCAGATAGAAGTGATAAAACCATCATTACTTTAATTTATTCTTGTACGTGAAAAGTTTGGAAGTGTTTTAAGGAGCACAAAGCCACAGAGACAATCTCTCAAACTTTCTAAACAAACTCACACCTTCAACTAAAAGCAGAAGGAGACACGCAGGCTTTTTATCTGCTGATGTTCTAAGGAATACCGAGATCTGAGCTTTACCTCATTTCACCGCGGTAAGAGTGTGTTCTGGTGCATTTGGAGGTGACGAGCAAACACCGCTTCCGCAACCTTTCCGTGACCTTTGCAGAGTACTGGATCACTGGATAAAAGAGTTAAATATACAAATCACAAAAGAACAATTGGTCTCATTCACTACAATCTTAAAAATAAAGGGGTAACACTCTAGAATAATGGGCCGTTGTTAATAAGTAACTATGCAGGAAGTAATAGGAAGTACTACATTAACACTTAACTGAATACTATTAACTAATAGAGAAGCGAGATTAACTAAGCAGTAAGTAGTAGCAAATTTAGGACAAAGCTAGTTCCTTATTAGATATTTGATCATTATTAAATAAAAATATCCTCATTGAGAACTACTTTTGAACTATGACCAGTTAATAAAGAATAACCAATTAATTACTAATCACAACAGTAAGGTCTTAAAAGTGAACACTTGGGTTCATTGTGGTAACTAATTTATGAATTTGATATCCCCCAAATAAGTCGGCTACAGGTTGAAATTGTGACTACTACTCTTACCAAAGGATGGATGTTCAAACTTAAACATAGAATAATAATAAAAATGAAAATTCACTTAAAAATGTTAACTATTAAGAAGTGATGCTGACAAGCTCATGATTGAATTAGTTCACAATTATGATCTCTGCTTCGTGTCAGCTCAGTATCAATGTATCCCACTCCAAAATACCTACTGGTAAAATATCACTAGTGCTTCACACAGATGTATGACTGTACAGTATGTAAGATATAAAATATGTTAAATAACTTATTAAATTTACTTGCGAGTACTTACTGAGGAGTTAATGTGTTTTTCACTTTAAAATAATGGTCCAGATCACTAGTAGTTCCTTAGTAGCACTTTAGCTTTAAAGTGAAAAACACCTTAACCACTCAGCAATTACTAAGTAATTTAATAAGTTATTTAACATTTTATATCTGACACATACATTTGTGTAAGGCACTAGTGATATTTTAGCAGACTCTGTAATCTGGAATATGCGGTTTTATGCAGTCGATGCCGTCATTAAGGATGTGAATTGTTTTTGTCAAGAGAACATCATTATTTATATTCAAGAAAAGTCCTCCCCAGCCTACTGTCACTAAAGGTACAGACATACTGAACTGACACAAACTAGAGCTCATGTGAACTAATTCAATCACTTCCTAATTATTAAAATTTTTAAATGAATTATTTGTGAAAAGTCCTCCCCAGCCTGCTGTCACTAAAGGTAGAGGTCTTTTGGAGTCAGAGATATACTGAACTGACACAAACTAGAGTCAGTATTGTTCACTTTTAAAACGTTACTGTTGTGATTAGTAATTAATTGGTTATTCTTTATTAATTGGTCATAGTTCCCAAGTAGTTCTCAATGAGGATATATTTTTTTAGTGATTATCAAATATCTTATAAGGAACTAGCTTTGTCCTAAATTTGCTACTATTTACTGCTTAGTTAATCGTGCTTCTCTATTAGTTAATAGTATTAAGTTATGTGTTAATGTAGTACTACCTATTACTTCCTGCATAGTTACTTGTTAACGGACCATTATTCTAAAGTGTTACCAATAAAGGCTCCAAAAGAAGGTTCAGAGAAATGCCACAGAAGACCGATTTTTGGTGCCCCAAAGAACCTTTCAGTGAACAGTTCTTAAAAGAACCATTTTTTCTTAATATGAAGAATTACTAGCCAAGCATAAAACTAATAAATGTTGACAACAGACAACATTTGTGACATGAGAAACTAGTTTCAACGTAGCTTTCCCAACACTGATCACCACAAAGACGTAATGACCGAGTGAGTGAAAGCGTTCTCAGAAACATCTGCTCACGGTTTAATGTGTCGCTAATCGGAACCCACAGTGCAGAAACGTCCATCTTTTCCCTCTGCACACTAATCTACTGCGGTGGTGGCGTCTTCCAGCATTCGAAATAACGAGGGGTTTCCATAGTGACGGCAGAGGAGCGGGAATCTGACTCGTGTGAAGGATGAAGCCTGTTCTCCAGGGGTCCCCGGGGAGCCCACAGCTCTACATCTTTCTCTTTCATAATCTCTCTCCTTCTCTCTCTCTCTGGAGCAGCATGTGCTTTAGTGTGTCAGGGGAAAGTCTGTGTGTTCAAAGCGTCAACTCAAACTTACAAGCATTCGGCATCATTACTGTACCGCAAAAACCACAAGCAAAGGTTCGGCATCACTACAGTCTCTCTGAACGGGTTTCTCTCTCCTGACCTCCCGGTCTCGTTCAGTCACTCCCCATCTATTTTTTATTTCACCTATATTTGTCTTTTGAAAAGGCAAATGTTCCTGCGAAACCTCAATGGAATTGAAAAAGGAAAAGAGGTAAAGATAGAGCGATCAGGCAGACCTTGGCCGTTCACCTGGATGAGGAAGAAAAACAGTGTTGCTGGAAGGTCACTGGTCAGAGAGATTGGCTCATAATATAAAAAAAAACCTCCTCTTAGGTCCACCCAGAACATTTACGGATTCTAAACTG
Organism: Sinocyclocheilus grahami; assembly: GCF_001515645.1. NCBI lineage: Eukaryota > Metazoa > Chordata > Actinopteri > Cypriniformes > Cyprinidae > Sinocyclocheilus > Sinocyclocheilus grahami. The sequence goes on along the minus strand of NW_015505206.1, from coordinate 3,738,949 downwards.
CAAAAATATTTTTTTAAAGATCACACAAGTCTCCCGAGTCGCACAAGCGATCTCAACCGTCTCTCAAACTGTGCTCAGGTTTGCCGAGACACCAGAGTTTGCAATCAAACGTCAGAGATCTCAATATAAGCTCAAACATCTCTCATCAAATGATCTGAGCTGCTCCACATTCATTTTAAAGCTCTATACTCTCACTGGACGATTTAGAGTCGGAGTTTCTCATAAGACATTATATGAGAAATATCTGAAGTTTGATACTTCGATGAAACACAAAAGAGATGTCTAAACATCTTGATGGGCATGTTGTCTAATTTTCCAATTAAATACATTAAAAACCTTGAAACAAGATGCATTTGCTTGAGAATCAGCCCTGCATGAGGTTAAGACTTAATATAATTTTATGGCATATTAAGACTTAATCACAATCTTTAGTACAATTTTGGTTGCTTGTTTATTTACTTAATCTGCCAGTAACATTACACTCATATTAAAGACCACTGAAAACAAGCTAAACTAAAACAAGTAAAAACCATGAAATAAAAATGTAAATATAAAAAAGTCCCTTTTTTTCTTAAATAAAAAGTTAGGCTTTTAACTTAAAGGCTTAAAAAAAACTGTCTGATTTTCATTTAGTTTAACTTGATGTAATAAAATAGCTAAGACCGAAAAAAATAAAAAAAATAAAAATAAAAATAAAAAATCGATATTATACATTTAAAAACTAAAACATCACAAAAATACACAACACAATTACTAAAACTTTATCTAAAATTATGACAACAGGAAATGCAAAAATTATTATAATTTTTTTTCAGTCATACTATAAGACTTAAACAAGCCTTATTATTTCGTTGCGCAATGCTTATATAGTCTATCTTGTCTATTATAAAGGATAGCAAGGTTTCAAGGATTGAGATTTTTACTTGGAAAACGAATCAAAAAGATTTATTAAAAACTCATTAAGAAGTATTTTTGTCTGTGTTCTAATCCCTTTACTGTGGGAATGTTATTAAAGCATTAGACGCAACAGAGCAGATACTTTATCTGAATGCACTGCAGAATATCCATCAATGTTTTTCAGATTGGGTAAATAACCGTACATTTTCAGTTAAAGCAACCTCTTCAGTCTCTTTCCCTTCTTTACCTTCCATCTTCCTCTCGCATCTCTGCGGTGTTTCCGGTCACAGATCGCCACAGGTGACCACTTCATTGATCGTGACACACACACACACACACCATACAGGAAACAGCAGTCAGACCCGCTGAGAGACAGCAAAACAGATATATAGACTCAATGGCAGAGATATATTTAGCACACAAATACTGTAACCGGCCATGAAACAGAAGAATGTTGTGTCATCACAGACACAACAGTCAGACACGTTACTCCGTCCATTGACCTGAACACACAGACGTCGAGTCAATATGAATAATTTAAGACCATCCAACTCCTATTTCAATAGTTTCAGCATTATCACGCACTCCGTCGCTGATCGTTCACGTAACGATCAGTCGACTCGCAAACACCGTGACTTCTGCTGCTCAAATCTTGCACATTAGAGAAATAGTTCACCCAAACATGAAAATTTGCTGATTTATTTACTCATCCGAAGACCATCCAAGATGTAGATGAGTTCCTCTGTAGTGAATGGGTGCCGTCAGAATGAGAGTCCAAACAGCTGATAAAACCATCACAATAGCCTAAGCCACAGTCCATTAATTAAAGGGGTCTTGAACTGCCTTTTCTATTTTGTACTGTTCTCTGAGATCTACATATAATGTTATCAAGACTTTTACATCAAAAAACATCATCATTTAGAAGTAAAAGGCTATTTTCTGTCCTGTTTGAACCCCCTCGTCAGAACGCTCGGTTTGAATAGGTGTGGTGGATTGACGACTTGGAAGTAAACGCCCAGTGCTATGACTGACCAACAGTTGTGTGTATGTTTGATAGCCTACAGCAGGGGTGCCCAACCCTGCTCCTGGCGATCGACTGTCCTGCAAAGTTCAGCTCCAACCCTAATCAAACACACCTGAAACACACCTAATCAACGACTTCAGGATCATTAGAAATTCTCCACAGTCCATTAATTAAAGGGGTCTTGAACTGCCTTTTCTATTTTGTACTGTTCTCTGAGATCTACATATGTTATCAAGACTTTTACATCAAAAAACATCATAATTTAGAAGTAAAAGGCTATTTTCTGTCCTGTTTGAACCCCCTCATCAGAACGCTCGGTTTGAATAGGTGTGGTGGATTGACGACTTGGAAGTAAACGCCCAGTGCTATGACTGACCAACAGTTGTGTGTATGTTTGATAGCCTACAGCAGGGGTGCCCAACCCTGCTCCTGGCGATCGACTGTCCTGCAAAGTTCAGCTCCAACCCTAATCAAACACACCTGAAACACACCTAATCAACGACTTCAGGATCATTAGAAATTCACAGGTAGCTGAGTTTGATCAGGGTTGGAGCTAAACTCTGCAGCGCATTGGACCTCCAGGGCAAGATTTGAGGAACCCTGAATTAGAGTCTTCAGGATCACTTAAAATTAAAGGCAGGTGTCTTTGATTAGAGTTGGAGCTAAACTTTGCAGGACAGTCGATCGCCAGGAGCAGGGTTGGGCACCCTTGGCCTACAGCCTTCATAGATGGACACTGCTGTGACTTAGGTTTAAAAACGCATAAATACTCAGTACATATCAAATGATCTGTAATAACGAAGCAATAATTACCAACAGTTACTCACACTTGTGTGCTGCGACATTACTGTCGGATCCATCGTCTTTTAGTTTCAATTGGCTAAACAGGCAGTGATGTAGAAGCAGGCTTTGATATTCTCCTGTGGAGGCGGGGTTTATCAACACTATTACGTCATAGAGAGGCACATTCCACAAACTGTTGTTTTGGCCAAATGGCTTCAATATAAGCTGTTTTTAGACTAACGAGAAAGTTTTGAGTTCTGGAACTTACAGGATGTTTTTTTAATAGCACAATGACCTCTTACATGTCAAAAGATCAAGGGATTTTTGATTTCTTTAAAGGGGTCATATGATGCTTTTTTTAAAGATCATCATTTGGTGTAACAGAATATGTTGACATGCTTTAATGTTCAAAAAACACATTATTTTTTTAAATACTGTACGTTATTGTAGGTCCTCTATGCCCCGCCTCTCTCAAACGCTTCGTTTTCTACAAAGTCCCTCCTTCCGACAAGCGCAGTCTGCTCTGATTGGCCAGCTGACCCAGTGTATTGTGATTGGCCGAACACCACAAGCACTCATCGGAAATGTAACCCCCTTACCATAATCGCGAGCTTCATCTTTCAAAATAAATGTAAAGACAGAGCCCGAAAGGGTTCTTAAACTAATAACAAAACAGTAGCGGACTCAGAAGCGCCAGATTGTCATAGCAAAGTCAGAATTACCTCCTCTCCTAGGTTCACGAAATGGTCGTCCATAAAATGCATTGCTGTTCTGTTGTAAGCAATCTTAAAGATTCCTAAATGCATCTACTTCCGGAAGGCCAAATAAAGTGCTTTTGCTTTCGCCTAGAAACATGCAGCGTCTCCCTGACATGGCTGCTTCAACACTAACTGTGGTTACTGAAACCACGCCTTCTTTCTTTGCGTGCACATTTGGGCGGCATTACGTAAATATTTCCACATAGTGAGGTAGATATGTGGGGGCGTGTTAGAACGAGCCGTTTTAGGGGGGTGTGGCAGAGTCTTAACTTTGATAAAGAATATCTCTTTGGTTTTGAGACTTTAGTCTCTGCAACTTCAGGGATCTTATCTATTCACAATCAGCTTGTAACAGTCCAAAGAGAAAGGAAAACTTGAAATTGCATCATATGACCCCTTTAAAGTCTTGTGAAGTGAAAGCAGATGTCAAATCAATTAAGATGTTCAATAAAACCGCAAAGAACTGTAAAGACAAATATCGCATGTAGTCTGATGTTACAGGTCGTCTAGTGGCAACATTGCATGAAAGTCATGTTAAGACATTTCTCAGGGGCTTGTCACATGGGAATAAAAGCAGATTTTTCAAAATATTAGTCAAAGCTCTGCTTGTGGGAACAGACGTTAAGGTAAAATGTACAGGTCACGTTCTGGAGTTCATATAAGTACACTCTGTTCTGTCAGTCCAGATACCTGAAGACAGTAAAGCTGAAGCCTGGAGCTCAAACGTCTCATCATCATCATCATCATCCCACCAGGAATCTGTGAGTTCACAGGTTAAATCTCACGGGAGGTGAAACTACAACACATTCCTGCCGTCGGTCTGTCATGTCAACACCTGAGCATCAAGCGGCAGCAGCTGCCCCTGATGATTCACATAATTACACAAACGTGTGACGGACGGGACACTCCAACATTAGGCTATTATTAGTACTCTATTACATTCACCGCTCAGAATGCAATACAGTCAGTACTGGAAGGAAATACGCTTCACTGTCATGAAAATAATGGCTACAGAACATCGCACAGTGCTCAACTTGACTTTCCATTTCAAGTGTGATGAACGAACCAGGAGAAATATCAACCATGATTTTAACTGGTTATCTACATTTTGACTGGTGTGATCAGCTGCCAAATTTAGTTGATTTTAACACAAAATTGGATAGTTGTTTGCTTGTCATCCTAGGCTCTGGTTATTTTCATGGCAAGAAAGGATTAAAATACAAAAAAATTATAATAATACCCTCTTCAAACTAATACAATATCCTCTGGGGGTTTCAAAGAGAGTGAATTCTAGTTAACCCAAAACATTTATTAAAAAATATTTTTACTAGCTGAATTAATCACTCAGCATGATGGCATCACATGACAACAATGTACACACTGTACTACAGTTTGATGACAAAAAAATTTCACAATACAGGAAAAAAATCTTATAGGTCTTTAAAAAAAAAAGAAAAAACAAAAGAAAAGAATGAACATTGAACAATATTATGCAACATTTTGGGAGGCGATCGCACAATAAATCCACAAGATGCTAAAAAAAAAAAAAAAAAAGCATTGCATTGTGGGACACAATTTATCATGTAAACTCCATCCATACAATAAAATTCACATACTGCACATTTCAATATACCTCAGAACAATTAAGAGCTGTATGGTTGCTTGCCATTCTCAACATACCGAACACAACAATCAGAAAGTTTTCACTTGGATTCATGTGGTGGGTGTTTTGTAAAGTGTGCGTCTCTTTACTTGATAAAAACATATTTATATCTAAGTCCTTTCTGCAAAGATTAAAAGCACAGCATTATCTCAGACAGCCTCGCTGCGCTCTTATCTTCTCCAGAGTCCTGCAGATGGATCTTTAGCGTCTGTAGACGACCTGCTCTTACTGACACATGAATACCAGAAGCTTCAGGTTCCACCTGAGCTGAAAAAACTCATTATACTTTATCGAGGAAACACGCCGTTATCTAAAAAATGTTCCTCTGCCTGTTCAGAGGATGAAGGAGATAAGTGTTTTCACGTCGCCAAACAGAAAACACTCGCGCTTCTGCTTAAAGCTGGACTATAAATCGCTGCTTTTGGCACCGGGAATACCGGCGTTAATCTAAACAATATATTTCTGATTAAAATAGAAGAAACAACTGCAACAAATCTTCAGATGGTTTTAAACAACTGCTGCAGTATATAAGGAACTGATTTTACAGCATTATAAAACCAAGAGCAGAAGAAGGTTTGTGAGCTGCTGCATCTCACACACACACGGATCTACCTCCACAGCCTCTTCAGTGCATCTCTGACCGGTTCAAGATAAACTACACATGATTTCGTAGGCCAGTGGTTCTCAAACTGTGTGCCTCACAATACATTCACATTTCAACACAGCAGAATAAAATTAAATAGCTTGATTTCTATTGGATTATATATTTTATTAGAGTTTTTAAAATAGTTTTAATTTTATTATTTATTAGATGACTAAGTAACATTTTTTGAAATTATATTTTTTGAAAAACATTCAAAAAAAAGTTACATTTTTATAAGTGCATATATATAAATTGAATAATGCAAAAAAATTGTGTAAGCATTCAAGTTTACTAAATAGTTTATCCGGTAAATAGATCTCAAAATGTATATGTATAGCTGTGAATTTATTGAACTTTAGTATTAGTCCTACAAAGCAGTGTCTGCATTTTTGTTTATTCATGCAAAAGTGAAGCACAAAATAAGCCACTATAAGGCCAATGCATCAAGAGCTTTAATAAAGAGGCAAACATGTTATGACTTAATCCGTTCTGAACAACAAATAGCGATGAGAAACTGTTTGTGTCAGTGAGACAACCCACACTAAAACTCTCCTCACAAATTATTCTTTCTCTCATAAAACAGAAAGCACCAAACAACACAAAGCACACAGCATAAAGCCGATCAGAATGAGCAATCCAAACTCACCTGACAGCAATCACCCACCACATGAATGCCGATCACACGCCTTTATATCCTCCTGCCCTTCAAAATAAAAGCTCATATTAACACAAAAAGGCCCTGAGGACCGACCAAGCAAATTAATGAGCAGCTCTATTGAAATGAAAATGAAGAGGAGTTGATTGATGCCTCGGAATCGATTCCCAGCCCTACATTTCTATGTTCCCCACAAGAACGTTTTATTTACTAGCTGCAACTAAGTTACAACTTAGCCTAGTTTTGACAAAATGACGCTAGGCTACATTACAACTTATGCACTACTAAATGTTGTTTGCATTGATTGCACTATTAAAACTTTGGTTAAAAGATTAATTTAAACATTGTAACTGTACCCTACATATAAACTAAATACTACGGAAGCCTCCGACCAGGAGTAACGGTTGGAATAAAACTAAACTAGCTTGCCTGACAGACTTCAATCCTTAATACATATATGAAAATGCTGACATTTGCATTAGTTTACATTTTAAGTGCGTGAGCATTATGTGAATAATCTACTTTTTTTTTAGCCGAGCTTTAAACTGAAACAGTGCACATCGGTCGGCGTTGGGCATGTCAAATACAATCAATCAACATAATGTCATTTTTAAGTCTTTTTTTATATCTGTATTTACTTATTGGTCCTTATTCATTTCAAATACAGTTTCTGAATGTTATTTACACATAAAACATAATGATAAGCTGTATCATATTTCAATGGAAACTTTTTAGTTATTAGGTGAGGCAAAAGAAGTGAGCGCAGTAAGGTCCACGGTTTTCCCGCAGAATTGGGCTACTTTAACACTGTAAGGACTCCAATAACATGATGTTTAGCCCCTGGAATGCGAGTTTTACCAGGGGAATCCCGCCAAAAAACTTGTAGGCCTATTTTACTCTCGGAACACGATTTTTAAGGGATCGCCCTCGAAACACGATTGGGCGGGTTTTGTTGTGAAAACCTGGCAAGTGGCAACCCTGCTGGAGGGCTCATAGGTTAAAGTGTCTCCGGACAGTTCGTCCCCACCACCACAGCTGAATAAACGATAAAAACATCACTTTACTCTGAGCGTTCACGTTAACAGCCACCAGCCCCGCAGCCAAGACAACCTCACCACGGTTACCGGTTCCCGCGCGCTGGTAGTGGTTAACATGCCAGTTAACGTAAATGACAGGCTTTAAATGCTGCACATTAACAGGGTGGACGAGAGCTGAAAAGGTTTGTGTTTGAGAGCAGGAGGCGGATTTCTATCTGATTATCCTAATGGCTGAAAATAGCACACGTGAAGCCAGCGCTGACAGAAGAGACACGCGGGAAAAGGACGCTGGATTATAATTATCACCACTCTTGGCAGGTCTTCCAGCCAATTCTATCAAACCTTTACAATTAATCCAGAACGCAGCAGCAAGATAAATTTTTAACGAGCCAAAAAGAATGCACTTCACACCTCTGTTTATCAGTTTGCACTGACTACCAGTAGCTGCTCGCATAAAATCCAAGGCATTAATTTTTGCCTACAAAACCACCACTGGCTCTGCACCCCTTTACCTAAATTCATTACTTCAGATTTATGTGCCTCTAGAAGCTTGCCTTCTGCAAGTGAACAGTGCTTTATTGTGCCATCTCAAAGAGGCACAAAATCCTGCCTGCCCAACTCAATCCAACAGCTGCGTCCTAAGCCATCTTCAAGCCTAAAAACACATCTTTTCCATCTTTATGTGACGTGACATGACATGTGGCCAAGTATGGTGAATTCCATACATGGAATTAGTGCTCTGCATTTAACCCATCCAAAGTGCACACACACAGCAGTGAACACACACACACACTGTGATCACACACCCGGAGCAGTAGGCAGCCATTTATGCTGCTGCGCCCAGGGAGCAGTTGGGGGTTCAGTGCCATGCTCAAGGGCACCTCAGTCGTGGTATTGAAGGTGGGAGAGAGCATTGTACATTCACTCCCCCCACCTACAATCCCTGCCGGTACGAGACTCGAACCTTTGGGTTACGAGTCCAACTCTCTAACCATTAGGCCACGACTTCCCCTTATTTGACCCGCTAAAGCCCCGTTCACACCAAGAACGATAACTATAAAGATAACGATATTAGCGTCCATACCAGCGAACGATATTGTCTGTTTATTTTAAGTGCACGCTCGTCTGCCGCTTTAAATTCTCGATCTCGTTACAGCAGGATTGATTCTGATTGGCTGTCAAATGTTTTATCGTTCATCAGCTGGAGAAAAATAGTTTTGAAAGTGATTCCACCGACATCGTTTCTCTTTGTCTTTATTGTTATAGTTGTGGTGTGGACTCTGTTATTCTTTAATATTGAGAATGATTTTTAGAACTATATATTTATCGTTGTCTTTATAGTTATTGTCCTTGGTGTGAATGGGCCTTAACTCTAGCACTCTCCATTCTAATTATATTCTTTATAAAAAAATATTTGCACTCTATTTATTACATTACTAACTGCTTGTTTTTTTTTCTTAAAAAAAAATTGCTACGTGTACTGCATTAAGCTAACTGAGACTTGTTATAGCACTTGCATATCATTGCTCTTTTGTTGAATTTGATTGCTTCCATTGTCCTCATTTGTAAGTCGCTTTGGATAAAAGTGTCTGCTAAATGTCTAAATGTAATGTAATTATAGCTGACTGTATGAAGAAGATCACATCATGATGCTGTAGCTACTAGAGGATGGGGTCATCAGACAGGTCACTTAAAACCATCAGTCTGAGGGGGGGTCACATCATGGAAAACACCATTTGATGGATTACTATGTGACATGCTGCAACTTTCATAATAAATTTCCTTCTAGAACATTTATAGAAACTAACATCAAGTCTGTAGAGGAGAAATTATGCTAGAAACGTATAATTGTATTCAGCAAGGATGCTTTAAATGTATCTATAGTGAAAGTGAAACATTTGTAAGGTTTCTATTTCAAATAAATGTTCTTTTGAACGTTCATCAAAGTATCCTGAAAAAAAACAATAATCCAAGTTTCCACAAAAATATGAAGCAGCACAACTGTTTTCAACATTGAACATTGATAAATGTTTGTTAAGCAGCAAATCAGCATATTAGTATGATTTCTGAAGGATCAAAATGGAGTAACGGAGTGACGCCATTAAAATGCACCTCGGTGAACCATTTAAAAAGACTACAAAGCTGCAAATATGGCCCCGTTAATCATGCATTTATTTAATTATTTGATTTTACAGCTTCACAGACCCAAATGCGTGTCCCAATTTCATATTCACATATCTTCTTATCTCATTTATATGATCTCCCCTCTCTTCTTCAGTCTGTCACTGTGAGAGTCGCATCAAATCAGAGTGATTGGAGGGGAGACGTGAGTGAATGCGGGCGTGCAAGCGCTCACAACTCCGTCTTAACAAGCTAATTAAATCTGTTTTTTGCAGCACTCCCTGCTTGTTTATTTGTGTACCGCCGGAGCGGCTGAAATTACACACACCAAAGACTTGTCTGAACCTCTGAACTAGCCTCTTCCACGACACACACACTGTGCTTCTGCGTAACGGGGCTACCTAATGAGTCCGACTTGTTCCAAATTGCACTCTAAACCCTCGCGGTCTTCTGCCCTGTCCAGATGCCCACACTTGTGGTCCTGGCTAATTGAGATTGCGTGCACGCAACAGGAAGCATGTGCAAGACTGTCCCAGGTCTTAAAAAAAGCACAGCGCCTTTAACACACACAAATGCCTTGTCCAAATACCCACACTTGCGGTCTTTGCACTTGACCACTTGACTACTTCTATGACGTATTTCCTGTATTTGGTCCAAGTGTTCAAGTGAGCATGAAGACCACAAGTGTGAACTTGTGAACTTTTCATTACCTGATGGGACACACTTATAGTGTTGTAAAAATGCAAGTGTTGACAGAGCTTTATTTCTATTTTCAATACTTTGCATTTTAAAATCAACTTCTAAATGTAGTGTCTCTATAACAGATGACAATTAAATTTAAGTGATAAAAAGCAGTTGCAAATGTTGTACAAAATAAATATCCCCACTACTCATTTGCACCAATAAAACGTGCAACTCTTTGTTCTAGTACCAAATTATATGTAATATCTAATTATCATTAATATTTAACATACATTGGAAAGGTTTCCGTGACCTCTCGCGAGATCTCTGCAGTATCCGTACATTACAACGCAAACGTCCTGTAAACGGACTGTTTAATGTCGGGTATTTTCCCCTGCGTATTAAAATCACTTTCATATACATTACAGTAGCGAACATCAGATGATAAACATCGGACAGATGAAATCTTCACCATATGCATTTCAAATGACAAAGTGCTCACGCAATCTGAATAAAGATTTATGATTTGTATACACATACTGTTAATTCGCCTTGTACAATTATTCACTATTTGTGTTATAGTTAGTGATTTTATTCGTACAGTAGGCTCACTGCGAAATGTTCCAACAATGATTTTATTTTGAAGCAGGTAATGATTTAAACATTGGTTATATTACTGATTAATTCCACATATATATATATATATATATATATATACATAACATTTTACTCCTATGGAAACGGTAATGCTAGTAAAACATCGAATTTGCGCGGAGAGTCTTAGTTGAAAAATATACACATCATAACTTATTCAGAGAAATAACACTGACTACATACAGTACGGACTTAATGACATGAAACTTTAATTCCAACATAATGCATGGTAAGCTTTGAATTTGAATACAATATAGAGCAATATTAGTGATTTCAGCTCAGTGTTTTGGCTGTCAAAACTCTTATAAACCGGATCTTTTTTAGTCAAAACCACAAAGCGCGGTTCAGTTCACTAACGAATTGTTTTTACATGTGTTCGTGTATCAGATAATTACTGCTTTTCAGCTAAACCAGAAGTCCTCTGAGAAATCTAATCCCGTCCAGATATGTTTGAGATTAATCGCGTAATTGTTTGGTGATCCGATTCTCCGACCGCTTGCTCCACTTTCATCATGGATAGGCCTATAAGCAGTAGCGATGGGTCGTTCTTGAACGATTCGTTCATTTTGAACTAATCTTTAATGTGACTCGGGAAGAATGAGTCTTCTCGGGGAGTGATTCGTTCAGTCGCGCATGCGCAACATCCTATAGGTTCTGTACTGGGTTTAGTCAAGTAGTTCACCTGTTTCGAGTCTTCGGGTTTTTCGAGTCATTCGTTCAGTTGCTCATTTACAGAGCGCATTTCTTATTTTGGTCACGCATGCGGACCTCGGACCACTTATGTGCACCCATGCTTATTAGTGATGGGAAGTTCAGATCATTTTACCGACTCGGACCTTTGAGTCTCATTCAGCAAAATGAACGAATCTTTTTTCGAGTAATTTCGTTCATTTTAGCAAAATATAATTACAATGTTACGTGTTACCTCCCTAACACGTCTACTACTTGCGCAAACGTTGATCACACTACAAACAATACAAAACAATATTGCTATAAGAAACAGAAAAGATTAATTAATTGTTTACCTGGGTCTTCAGTCTATGATTAGCTCACCTCATCTCTTATCTGACAAGTCTTCAGGTTTGAGTCGTTCGTTCATCACGTGACAGCCCCATAAACTTAACCAATGCAGTCTGAGCCGGAAAGAGAATTGATTAGTTCATCTCTCGAGTCTTCGGGTTTGAGTCGTTCGTTCATCACGTGACAGCCCCATAAACTTAACCTATGCAGTCTGAGCCGGAAAGAGAACTGATTAATTAATCTCTCGAGTCTTTTGAATCGTTCATTCTTTTGTCGCGTGACAACATTGGATAGAGAAATTAGTTCATTTACAAGCTTTCTTACAAACGGGTGCATAGTTATTATTATTATTAGTAGTAGTAGTAGTATTATCATTATTATAATAATTATTTACTCTTGCAGTTTATAAATGTGTAAATTTCTGTCATGATGGTTATTTTCCATAACACTGAATGTTGTAACAAATGTAATAAAGAGTTATTATTAGGTTATTATTATGAAATCTCTTTCCGGTGTTCTGTCGATTTGTGCTACCCTGTCAGATTTTGCTACAATTATTTACTCTTGCAGTTTATAAATGTGTAAATTTCTGTCATGATGGTTATTTTCCATAACACTGAATGTTGTAACAAATGTAATAAAGAGTTATTATTAGGTTATTATTATGAAATCTCTTTCCGGTGTTCTGTCGATTTGTGCTACCCTGTCAGATTTTGCTACCTCCCAGTAAAACAGTGGGTAGTACAATTCGACAATGAAAAATGCTACCTGTAAAATTGTGGTTTATTAACGTGTACACCTACCACAACCCTAAACCTACCCTTACAGTAATGCAAATACAGTTATTATATGTTATATTCGCGGTTGTGGCTAGAAGTGATACAGCTACAGGAAACCAACAATAAATAATTTTTCTACCTATTAGATTGTGTTTTACTAAAGTCTACACCTACCCCAACCCTAAACCTACCCTTACAGTAATGCAAATACAGTTATTATATGTTATATTCGCGGTTGTGGCTAGAAGTGATACAGCTACAGGAAACCAACAATAAATAATTTTTCTACCTATTAGATTGTGTTTTACTAAAGTCTACACCTACCCCAACCCTAAACCTACCCTTACAGTAATGCAGATACATTAAATATTGTTATTCAGTGTAAGAAAAAGGACGCAATATTGATGTGCACATGCACAGTAAACCCTGGTAGGACAATCTGACGGGAAGGAGAAAATGTTAGGACACCGGCTCAGACTGCATAGGTTAAGCTTATGGGTCTGTCACGTGATGAACGAACAACTCAAACCCGAAGACTCGAGAGATGAACTAATCAATTCTCTTTCCGGTTCAGACTGCATAGGTTAAGCTTATGGGGCTGTCACGTGATGAACGAACGACTCGAAAAACCCGAAGACTCGAAACAGGTGAACTTTGATGATGTTGTTGTGCATGCGCGACTGAACGAATCACTCCCCGAGATGACTCGTTCTTCCCGAGTCACATTAAAGATTTGTTTAAAATGAACGAATCGTTCAAGAACGACCCATCACTAAGCCGTAACAATAAAGTGAAATCAACAAGAAGATGCCGATCGCGGAAACTTTTTCCCCCCAAACCATTAATTCAGTTTTCAAAACAAAGGCACATTTCTCAAAAAGTTTAACAATGAGTAAGTTAAACATTAGGTAGCAAAACTGATGACACACTAATCAGAATCTCTGCAACGGAGAGAGGAGAGAGCTGAGCCAATCATCTACAGGGGTTTTATACTTACACATACAGTATAATTACAGTACAGTACCAGTACATTAGATAATGGAAATTTCACTATTCTATATGTACAGTAAAATGTAGCACACGTTGTGCACCTTCAAGAGTGTGACTGTCAAATTTTATTTGTAACCAGTTTTTATGTGTACTGCATTTTTGCAGAACTGAGAAATGACTGCCTAGAAAAATAGCTAGTCTTGTGTCAGGAGACCAAGAAACTGCTATAGTACTGTATACTGTAATGAAATTTGGCCAAATGTGCAGAGGATGCTAAATTTACTTCGTCGTTTTCACACAGTAAATACTGAAAATGAAATAAAATACAATTCATCTTTTGCTCATATTATCATCGTTTTATAAATGTAATAATATTTAATGATACAGTAGATTTTCATATTGAAAATCTGGGTTTGGGTCAATTTATATATATATATATATATGACTGCATGATAAAATGTTTTAGACTTTCAGAACCCCACATTCATAAAGTCTTCCAAACAACCTTGTTATATTTCAAGAGATCATGAAGAACCATGTTTCCCATGATATGATCCCTTTATCTGGGGCCTTTTGAACAAACATGACTCAGAGATTCTCTGCACCATCATTTGGATTCTCATCATCCTCCTGACACAGTGGGTGAGATTCATCCGGCTGAATCTATTTCCACAGAATTGGTCTGTTTCTGGACGAATGGGCCGTCCGCTCTCATCCTTTAATTTTGGGGAGTTTTGAGCGTCAGCCAGTTCTGTCCCGCTCAGCGTTTGCATTATTCATAACTCGCCTCATTATTCATGCGTGTATTTATTAGCACTCTAAGGTACAATTAGACCGGCTCTGATTCTAAATGTGCTTATCTGTGTAAAAACTGAAACTTTTCCCACCAAAAAGTACACAAACAAATCAAACACAGAGCAATATCCTCTGACCCAAAACACGCATCCGGAACCCTGTGTATGTTAAGCCTCATTGCTGTTCATTGTTGATATTTGAGATAAAAAAAAAGGATTGATATTACTTGGAATGCGAAATAAAAAAACGTGATTTCTGAAAAAAAAAAATAAATAAATGGTGTTATCTGTTTTTGCAAATGAACTCTCCACATATTGCTATCAAATACAAACTACCACCAAAATGGAGTTAAAACTGCTGTTAAATGGTGCTATTTGCAATTGAAATTACTTTTAAACAGCGGCGATGTTCAACCTCCATTCGTTTTACCTTTTGAAAGGATAATATTGGCTAAAATATCTAGAGTTAAATGATTTAACTCATAAGGGTTCGGCTCACGAAAGGTTGGGTGTCTGTAGTCCACCCAGAGCCGATCGCAAAATACGCAAGCTGCGTAGGGCCCCCGAAACACCAGGGGGCCCCCTTGCTCTCAAAGATGATTTAATTTTAGTTTTGTTTTTGAATTTGGCCAGCGGTTATGAAAACATGAATGATCATTTCAAATCCTGTAATGTGAATGTCGTACAGTCTTGCTCGAGACTAAAAAAAACGAGTTGAAAGCGTACCGAGCCGCGGAAGAGACACTGTTTCTCAAGTGCTTTCCGCGAGCGCGATTCGAGATGGAGTGAAACATGGACAAATGCGTTTCATTCATAACCACTCAACCCCCCCTCCATGCCGACAGTTTAGTGTAGGGCCCCCAGAAGTCTAGGATCGGCACTGAGTCCACCGAAAAACTGACGGATTCAGAAACAACATAAAGCTGACGGTGAGCGTGTCTTTTTAACCAGACGAGCAGGAAATTCAATCGTGACGGCAGGAGCGCAACTCTTTGGCCCCGTAACCAGAGTCCCGTGTCAGTCGAGGGTCATCAGAATACTAACAACACTTCTGATGTCCAGAGGTCAGACTGCGAGTGACCGGAGCATGAATATGGTGAAATCCTGCAGGCACTTTAATACGATGTATGATGTACTTCTCGATCATGACCTTCATTATGAGTAATGATTAGGAGTCGTTTTATTGTAAAAAAGGGATATGTCACGCATGACTGTTAACATCCAGTGTTTAACATCCTATGAAGGTCCAGATCTTCTCTCTCTCACACACAGACTCATTCGTCTTCTAACTCATAAGCTTTATCATTCAAGTATCTTTACCTCACACAAGTTTTCATACATTACCTCAGGTTGTTGCATAATGCTGTCGCCTCGAGGGAAAGAATGTGTTTTTTTTTTGTGATTCCTTCGCAATCTGCTTGCCAATTGTCAATTAAAACTGCATATCCGTCCAGGGAGCAAAAACTCATTAGCTGGCGGAGAAAAGAAAAGAAGCCAGAAACTTTCATGCATGTGTCTAAATTAGACATGCAGATCATTAGACGAACTCAAACAAGTTTCGAGTTTGTCGGAGAAGAAATAAAAGTCAATCTGTTCAAGCCCCTCCAACGAGAGAGACAGAAATGAGCAGCAAGATAAACCGATACCGGATCTGTTCTAAATTTGAGCTACATTTGAAGACAGCATCCTATTGACAGAGACAACTCATAAGTGACTGATTTACATCAATCTGCATGGCAACAACTTCAATGTTTGTAACTAATCAGTTGACGGTAGCCATTGACTTTCATTGTACGGAAATAAATATATGAAAGCCCATGGCTACCATCAAAAGTCTTCAAAATATCTTCTTTTGTGTTCAACAGAAGAAAGAAACTCGTACATGTTTGCAATGACACGAGGATGAGTAAATGTGTACAAAAGGTTCATTTTTCTGAGTACTACCCCTTTAACTATATAAAACTATTTAACTATATAAAAAAATTGTAGCTGAAATAAAACAAAATGAAACATAGAGAAATTAAAACTAATTTTATTTTTAGATACATTTCTCATTTTTAAGTTTTGATGTACTAAAATAACTAAAACTAAAACTGAAATATCAATAAAAACTATATAGACATTTTAAAAATAACTAATAAAAATGACAAAAACACACAAAATGACTCAAACTTAAACTAAAATTAAAATGAAACTAGAAAATGCAAAGATAAAATAAATCATAGTATCTCAATAACACAAAAATAAAGAAAATCTGAACCAGTTAGTATTATTTAGATACTATGCATTAATATTTTGAGTTAGCCTTTATATGTATATTTTGTTTTCATTTTAGTTGAAGTTTTAGTAATTTTGTTGTGTGCTTTTGTCATTTTTATTACTTTTTGGGTTTTAAAATGTTTATATTCAGCTGTAATGTTTTAATAATTTGTCCTTTTTTAAATAATTCTTAATAATTGTTAACAATTTTAATAATTTTATTTATTTGACTAAAATGTATTTTATTTCAGTTAGTTGCAAAAACAAAACTTCAAATTTTCACTTATGTTTTCTAAGTTTTTAAAAATATATATTAAAAAAAATATATATATATATATTAAGCTGTATTTCCATTGCTGAAATTTATTTTTAATAATTGTAGTTTTAGTGAACAGAATCAACACTGAATCCTAGCATACAAATACACAGAACACACAAATATTTGGTAAAATAATCCAGTTTTAAATGTACTGTAATTGTGTTTATCTACACTTTTTAGTAACATTTGTATAATTATTAATGTTTAATTATTTACATTTTTTAAATTACTGAAACATTTATTATTAATAACCATAATGTAATAATGTTATATTTGAATAGCACCTTTACATACAGTAAAATGCAGCTCAAAGTGCTTCACGACAGAATATACTGTAAAAACGTGTCTTTTGGCTCCATCATCTTTGGTCAACTTCTTCATTGAGTCTGTTGCAATGCATTCTGGGATTGCGTGCTCCATTGAGGATACATATGGATAAGTATGATGTGTAGAAATGTTGGCATTTCACCTGCTTTTGGATCCGAGCAGGATTGGACTGATCAAACTTCAACTTCTAAATCCAGACAGTGAATGTGATTTCTAATTGAACGGGACAGATCACACAGGTTTCTCTCCTCTCCTCTCCTCTCCTCTCCTCTCCTCTCCTGTGAAAATGTCTCAGTGTCAGTGTGAAACCAGGATCCTTCTGCAGGGAAACCCATTATTTTTCTGTATTAACGGGACTGTTGCGTGGATTCGTGCAGGCCGGTCACAGAAAACGCAAACCTATCACCATCATTTATATATTCATATATTCACGTCAGCCTTTACAACAGACGGTTAAAAATGTGCTCTGCATTAACATTTGGGGAGGCTGGAGTAATTATGCTAATTTGCAAATGACCTCTACTGATTAAAAATAAATAAATGAATAAATATACCTACAGTATGAGTGTCTAAAGAGCTACAAAAGCAACCAGCAAGAATCACAATGTGTATTAATGGCCGATTCTGATTGGTCGATACAAATATTCACGTATACTGATGTCAAGCTGTGGTATTAACTGATTCCCTACATATCTGTGCTAGTTTCATGTCTCGTGTATGAAACTCTTCACACAATAAAAGGGAGTAGGGCTTATAAATGCATGTATATCTAAAAATAGTAGGATTTAAAAATAAACAAATAAATATAATTGTATCAAATATAATAAAATATTATACTTTTTATTTAATATTATAAATGATATGTGAAATGTGAAATTATATATATATATATATATATATATATATATATATATATATATATATATATATATATATATA
>NW_015505206.1:3700628-3720577 GCF_001515645.1 Sinocyclocheilus grahami | reverse complement strand
TTTACATCAGCTTTTTTTCTTTTTGGGTTTTTCAGTTGAATTATATTTATTTACTGTATTCAAATTGTATGTATTATATTATATTATATAATATTATATATTTTAATATGACAACATGATCAGTATATCATATTTATTTATATTTTATTTAGCTATTTTTTATATTATTAACTAATGTATATATTAATAAAATATTTACAAATATATTTATTATTTATTTAAATGATTGAATTAATTTATATAATTACACATTTTATTAAAGATGACATATTACACAGTATATCAACATATCATATTTTATTTAGCTATTGTTTATCATTATTTATTTCTGCTTAATTATATTTAAAATTATATTCTTTATTTTATTTAAATAATTTGAATGATATCATTTTATATAATATTATGCATTTTATTCAATATATTAATTATACATCAATATATCATATTTATTCATTTTATTTAGCTGTTTTTTTAATATGTATTTACTATTTGTATATTTATTTATTTTTACTTTTAATAAATGCATGATGTTTCCAAAGTCAATGAGCAATCCTGTAAACGAATCAAATCTCAGTAGTGACCAAAATAATTATGATTATGATTTTTGCCAGATGACTCTTTATTCTTCAGGAATCTCTTTAGGACTTGATTCACTTCATAAAGCCGACATGTTTGTGTTTGTTTTGCAAGCAAGACCCCCTCAGACGGACCCTGTCTTTAGTCCTGATAGCAGTTTCATCGATTTGATCATGTGACTCTAAAGACCCCCATCACACAGATGATTAGCCAATAGGATCAAACAGCTGCTCCAACAACAACAGCAAATCGATCCGGATCTTCAATAAACACAAGAAACGGATTCTGGGCTGCTGGTTGTATCTGAAGACGAAAACTGGATGCACTGCATGATTTTTGGCAATTTCACCTTTTTGAGACAAATTTTGTGAATTGTATTTTTCATATTTCAAAATGACCCGTCTTGAACCACTTGAGCACATGATCACTGACGGCTGATGCATACCGACTTGAACAAAGTTAGCCATGTCTGAAATTATAAAGACTAATTAAGAGACATTCACAAATGTTCATACTGTGATATGCAACATAAATAAATAAATGTAGCATTTCAGGTAACAAAGACAACTCTCTGCCTTGGATTTAACTCAATTATTTCATATTACAGGGCGAGCAACAATCAAAGCAACAATTTAAAAAAAGCTGCATGCACAAGGTTTTACAAGAAAATGAGCTCACATTACAGATCAAATTACAGCAGTTTGATTTACACCGAATGATCACATACAGTATATTAAATGTCCGGTCTTTCATTGTATCTATAAGAGGATATAAGTATTGATTTTTTCCGCTCGGCTCTGAAGAGGTAATGGCTTTTCGTGTAAATGTTTATAGTGAGAGTCTAAAGCAAACGTATGATGTTTTAACTCCATCATTGATTTCAAGCTCTTCTATTGCTGGTCTCATGATTCTCATAGTCATTAGGAGTTGATTGGACCATAAAAAAAAACTATTTTAAAACATTTTATCTTTGAGAACAACACTAATGAATCATTCTGAACAAAATACCAGATATATTTAATAAAGTAAATATAATCCACAAGCTCTTGAATTTCCTTGAACTCTAAATATAATTCAACTTAAAAACAAATACAAATTTTTTTTGTGTGTGTATATATATATATATATATACACACACACACACACACACACACACACGCATACATAAATAATAATATAATATAATATGCAAATAAAACTTATGTATTTTTTTTGTTTTATCCATTATTATTATTATTATTATTATTATTATTATTATTATTATTACATCCACTTTTAAAAATAAATTTTTAAGTTCAACGAAGGCATGTTTTGTGTTTTATGAGTTAATTAATAAACAGTATATCTATATATATATATATATATTTTATTTATCTTTTATTTGTTTTTAAGTCAAATTATATTTAGAGTTAAAATGTTAAAAATTCACATCTCAATACAGACCAAAACAATCATGATTATGATTATCAAGCAGCCCTATCAATTAGGCCGGAGGGTGTCCCAATTGTTCATTTAGGCTTCAGAAAAGTGCTCAAGAGCGCCCCCAGTGTGATCCATAACACCATCTTTTGTATCTGCCATAAGTCAATTAAACAAATAAACAAAGTCACATCATTGGTTGATTCCGAAATTGACATGTCAATCAAACACATCAATGTTCTGAAGGCGTTGTGGCAGTGGCCTCAAACTCAATTCCTGGAGGGCCACAGCTCTGCAGGGCTTAGCTCCAACCAGCTCCAACTCACCCCTGCTTGGAAGTTTCTAATCCTGAAGATCTTGATGAGCTGGATCAGGTGTGTTTGATTAGGGTTGGAGCTGTGGCCCTCCAGGAACCACTGCGTTACAGTGTTTCACTCTACAAAACGGCAAATTACCAAAGACAGACACCAGAAACTATCTGAGCTGAAATACAATCTCAAGATCGCTCAGTCAAAGCATGTGATTTATTCACCTCTGAGCAGAATAAAGAGTTTCCCGCCGCGCTGAGTGAAGATCTCGCAGTCAATCAGCGGCTAATTTGTTTCTTATCTTTTCGCTGTTACTCCACGGTTGGTCAGAGAAATTACACAACGCGTTAATTAGACACCCCAGTTCTGTCTCTGGAGTCAATGTTCTCTCAGAGTCAGTGGGAGTCAAAATGTTCATTATCAGCCGCTACACTAAAAATACACTCGCACAAAGCTGCGTGCAGCACTAAATCACACTTCCGAAACACTCCGCTGGAAAATAAGGGCCTGATTTCCCTCTAAACCCTGCGGGAGACGACCAGAGGATCAATTCAGACAGAGAAATGAAGTGTTTCCCAAAGCTCTCCAGCATTTGACTATGTGCATCTCATCCCTGATCCGATATGACCAGTTTTACATCATTTTAAATCTCACTAACAGTCTAAACCACAATCTAGCTATTCACCAAACAGCTGTATATAGTATAATCCAAAGTATTAATGGAGTAGTTCACCCAAAAATGAAAAATTGGCTAAAAATGTACTCGCACTCAGACCATCAAAGATGTAGATGAGTTTTTGTTTGTTCGTCAGATTTGGAGAAATGTAGCATTACATCACTTTCTCAGCAATGGATGCTCTGCAGTCAATGGGTGCCGTCAGATTGAGAGTCCAAACAGCTGATAAAAACATCACCATAATCCACACCACTCCAGTCCATCAGTTAATGTCTTGTGAAGTGAAAAGCTGCGTGTTTGAAAGAAACAAATCCATCATTAAGACGTTTTTAACTGAATTATCTATCCATAATATTTTTTTCTGCAGTAGAAAAAGTAATCTGGTCTGAATCAGGAGAGAAATATGAGAAATATCTCCAAATCTGTTCTGATGAAGAAACAAACTCATCTACATCTTGGATGGCCTGAGGGTGAGTGAACTTTTAGGTGAACTATTCGTTTAACCAACCAGTTGTCGTTATTGTTAACTAAAACACAAACTGAATTCGTTAAAATTGTTCTTGTTAATTGAAATAAAGCTGGGGAATAATAATAAAATATAACAAAAAACTCAAACAAAAATAGAAATATTGCTTTTCTAGTTTAAGTTGAAGTACTAAAAATAAATAAAAGCTAAATTGAAATATTTATTTAAAAAATCAAAACCAAAAAATCATAAAAATGACAAATGCACAAAACAAAAATGCTACAATTTAAACTAAAATTAAAATGAAAACTGAACATATAAAAATAAAAGTAAACACCACAATATTATGTGAATAATACCATAATAATACTTGGTTGTACTCTGTAGCCACACCCACTCTGAAATCTCATTGGTCTAAAATCCTGCTGTACAAATCACTAACCCTGAGAATGAGTCTTATTTCAGTGATGTGTGGATGCTAAACACAGGTGCATTCATTCATAAAGCATGACATTCTTTTTTGCAATGACAAAATGTTTCATTTAACAGAAATAACATCTAGTTTGATCTGAACACCAAGCTGTAGTAATAAAGTCTATTCTTGTTCTCTCTTCCGGACTGTTTGCACACACGTTTTGATCTGTTTGTGTGGAGTAAAGCATTGTGTCGTCCTCCGTGCCTGCTGCCAGCAGAGAGATGGCCTCACTGCCAACCTCTTTCCATGCCACAGTCATCACATGTGCCGGAAGAGACAGAGCTGTTGGCCAGCGGACGGCCCAGCCATGCCAACCGAATGACAGCACCAGAGAGAGACTCCACAGGCGCTGAAAAGCTGTCCAAACCACAAACTGACACACAGAGAAGTGGAGAAGTCAACAGATCCTGATTCTCACAGCAGAACTGAGAGAGTTTAAGCACACACAAGTCAGTCCCCAGTGATACAACCTCTTAAACTTTCAGCACCATCACATCTGACTTTTCTGATTGGCTGGTTTATGGACTAAATTAAATGACACTGTGTGTGTGTATATAAACGCATTTGACAGGGTATGCCAGCCACAATCTCATACATATTGCTATAAAATATAGCATTCTGTGTAGAATTCAAATAGCTCCGATACATTTTATGGTCTGCGCCGACTCGCGCATGTGATCCGCTCCGTGCTATCGTGTCTCTGGTCCGGAGCAGTGTGTGTGGTTCGGTGGTTAGCATGACACAGCGCCAAACCAGACTTCTTTTTTTCCTCAATGGAAAGCATATTTACACTGTTTAAATCAGGGACTTTAATATGTGCTTTATAAGTATTAATAAACAGCCAATATGCTAGTGATATGCATGCTAATAAGCAACTTTTTTATTACTATAATATTATGAAATATTATCATTATTTATATTGTATTTATATTGGGATGCAGACAAATATATTCATATTTGCATTTATACTGAACAAAATTATAAACTTGGCGAGCCACTCCCAAGAAGTCCCAGGCGTACTCCTCAATGCCCCGGTCTCCTTGGTGGACATTGAGGAACCTTCCTGCTGGACCCATGTTTGGCGGATGATTCTGTCATGGCTGGGTCAGGAAAGACACACCGTGTGAACGAGGGTTTGGGTCCAAGTGCAGGCTTTATTTAAACTGCTGGGGAAAACAAAGTAAAAACAGAAAACAGAGCTGAGATTCTGAGACACAGGCTGAGAACAGATACACAAATCTGACACAATGCGGCCACCTCTGGCTGCGTCAATCACCGAAACAAAACATTAATCATCCGCCCGAGTGGTGTGGGGAAGGCGCGTAAATAGCCCTCGGAAAATGGCCACAGCTGTGTGTGAGTGAGTGTGTGCCCAGGTGTGTTGAGTCAAGGTGATGGAAAGGGAGTCCGGGAGGATGGGAGTTGGCGACCTCTGGTGGTGAGAGGGAGAACACCAGACGCCAGACCCCGACACATTTTATTGATTGCATTTTGAATGCACAGAGATATCGTGACGAGATCCTGAGACCCATTGTTGTGCCATTCATCCATGACCATCACTTTATGTTGCAGCATGATAATGCACGGCCCCATGTTGCAAGGATCTGTACGCAATTCCTGGAAGCTGAAAACATCCCAGTTCTTGCATGGCCAGCATACTCCCCGGACATGTCACCCATTGAGCATGTTTGTGATGCTCTGAATCGGCAAATACGACAGCGTGTTCCAGTTCCTGCCAATATCCAGCAACTTCGCACAGCCATTGAAGAGGAGTGGACCAACATTCCACAGGCCACAATCAACAACCTGATCAGCTCTATGCGAAGGAGATGTGTTGCACTGCGTGAGGCAAATGGTGGTCACACCAGATACTGACTGGTTTTCGGACCCCCCAATACAGTAAAACTGCACATTTTAGAGTGGCCTTTTATTGTGGCCAGCCTAAGGCACACCTGTGCAATAATCATGCTGTCTAATCAGCATCTTGATATGCCACACCTGTGAGGTGGATGGATTATCTCGGCAAAGGAGAAGTGCTCACTAACACAGATTTAGACAGATTTGTGAACAATATTTGAGAGAAATAGGCCTTTTGTGTACATAGAAAAAGTCTTCGATCTTTGAGTTCAGCTCATGAAAAATGGGGGCAAAAACAAAAGTGTTGCGTTTATAATTTTGTTCAGTGTAAATATTCAGAATTTATAAAAATATATTCTGATTTACATTTACATATTCAGAATTAACGTTATGTACTCAAGATTTGTAAATATACAATTTAATTTACAATTATATAGTCAGAATTGTAATTACACATTCATATTTTACATTTATATATTTAAACTTATAACTGTATTTTTTGGATTTACTAATAACCATATACTTTTTTTTTAGGATTTACTTCTTTGATCACTTACATTTACTTATTCAGATTTTATGTAATTATTTCTTGTTTGACCCTTCCTATATAGTAATAGGTCTAATAACTAGGTCATGTTATTTTTTGCGTTAATTATGCATGAATTGAGAATTAGCTCACACAAGCGCACACAGGAGCCGTATGTAAATTAACACCACCACACACACCTGAGCACACACTGAGTACACACTCAGGGCTCAGATTGACTTTTACAGTATTGAGCAGCAGAGCTGACCTTTGACCTCCTCTCACACCTGTTCCTCCTGCTCGCTCAGAGACTCTTTAGACTCAGAGGTCACGCTGAGGTCAGGACAAGGAGAATTTAAAGTGCTGCTGTTTCACAGCTACAGAGCTCAGGTACATCTCTACAGGGCTTCATGTGTCAGTGTGAGGTCAGCCTTGCTACCCATAATGCACATGGATGAGTCATTACAGCACCTTACGAAAGTCACTCTACTCAGTGCGGATTATCTGTGCACTATCTTTGATCACAGGAATAAATTACATTTTATAATATATTCAAATATGTAACAGCTATTTTAAAATGCAATAATTAGCTGGGCAACGATTAAAAAGTTTAATTGTGATTAATCACATGATTATTTCTGCAATTAATCGCATTGTTATGTGCACAGTTCAATAATGAATTCTAAAGTTATTAATTTTTATTTTAAAAGTACTGCTGTGTGAACAAAAGTGTAATAACATCTGGTTTGCAAACACTTTATACAAATAAGGTGTTTTTTAGAGCAGTATTCCCTTTACATAGTAGCAGTTAAAATATTTCTTGTAAATCTCAGCTTAAACATTAATGTAATCAAATCAAATTAAAATCTCTTTTTCATACAACTCGTGCATTCTTCTTGTGATGGTTCGTCTTGAGGGAGGCTCATACATGCCGTCATTCGTTGCGATCCTAAGAACGTTCGCCTATTTTTAACGGATGCCGCGTCCAAGCCGCACAGTAGATACTGTCAATTTCAAAATAAACACCCTGCGTAGACTCCCGAGCGTATTTCACATCACTATATCTTTGCCAGTGTAGGGATTTCATATACAGGACACGGAGAGGCCACTGGATCACCATCATGAGGTTTTGAATTAATCTAATCAAGAGATACCACAGAGACCTTTTGTACCAGAGCTGAAAAGCCTTTCACGACATATGGATGCCTCGTTCTCATGGATGTATGGACCCGTTATCTCTAGAACAGGAAAATGACTAAATGACGCCCTCAGGCCAGCACAGGATGTACAGATGCCAGAAATGGTATGTGAAATATAGATGCAAGATAATTGAGGATGTATTTTAGACGACTATACACAACTACAAATCTTTTATCCTTGTCGTTCATAACTAGAATTTTTAATTGTATTAACTTTCTAGTCTACAGCACAACAAAGTAGGGTATAGCAATAAATACAACTATAAACAGAATTAAACCGGACAAAACATAAACATTTTGTCAACGTAGCCATGTTAGAACACAAGTGATCAAGACAAACAACATCAAACAGGCAAATCACTTGGTCTTGTGAATCCTGTCGCTTCACTTCTGAAATGCTCCTGGTGTGAGTTGACACCGCATGGAGGACGGAACAAAACCTTGTTGGAGCCATGTCTACACTGGACACGACAAAGTGACCATTGCAAATAATTTGAATTTTGAGTCAGTACGCCATAGATAGAATGAGGCAGCAGTTTACTGTCGGGGATTTGTCGTGTTGCGCCGCGCCGTATCCATTGTAGACAGCATTACTGATTATAATGGGTTCTATAGTATTTGTCGCATCACACCGTGCTGCTCGCATCCGGTGTAGACACAGTGTTAGGCCCACCCCAAATGCTCTCATTGGTTGAGACGCATGATAACGCCCATCCCAAACCAGTACTGATCAACATCCCACCCGTCCTGTGACCCATGGTTTGTCTGTATGTTTATTGAGAGCCAGTGAGCAACAGACTTTCAAAATAATAATAATAATAATAATAATAATAATAAACTGCGTTAATGCGTGATCAAATAATTGTCGGTGTTAATTAATTATTGCGTTAACACGATAATAACACATTAACTTGCCCATCCCAAGCAATAATATTTCACAATATTACTGTATTTTTGATCAAATAAACACAGCCTTGGTGAGCAGCAGAGACTCCAAACTTTTGTATGAGATTATTTGTGATTCATTTGACGAATTAATTGGCATATAATGTAAATTACTCCATTTAATTGATTTTCAGTCCTAATTAAAACACAGCAGAAACACCAAAATTCATCATGCATAAAACTTCCTTTCATTGAAACACACAGGTTTTAAGTGCCGTCAGACAATCTTTAGAAGTAGTTGTCAAAGACACACATACATACGTCTAATAGGAAGTGTCTCGAAATGTCTCTCTCTTCAAGTATTAAGCTGGAGTGAGTGGTTTGACAGAATGAGAACACAAATGCATGCTCGGCTTTATTACTGTAGAGACTATGACAGTGATTGTGCGAGTGTGTTGTATTTCTCTCTCTACACACACAGGCATGTGTTTCATCAGGATTGCCTCTCATTGATCTCACTGGAGTAATATTTACTCTGTAACTCAGAGGCCAGTAATAAAGTGTGTGATTAACAGTCTCTCCTCCACGCTGGGAACACAGCGACACTGTACTACACCACCACCTCATTCTCTTAATGAATCTTAATGGCTTCCTAATGACTTCTTAACGACTTCATCACGCTGCACGGGGTGACACACACTAACACACACACACACACACACACACACACACATGCTTGTACAAACACCACAGACAGGATTCACTGCTAACAACACCATCACTATCCACTACTGTGTCACCATAACAACCACAGACACCATCACCATAGCAACCAACAACACAGTCATAGCTATCATGACAATATCACCATAACAACCAATGACACCATCCACTGCTGTCACCATAACAGCAGTCACCATGGGGAAGTCGTGGCCTAATGGTTAGAGAGTGTCATACCGGCAGGGATTGTAGGTGGGGGGAGTGAATGTACAGTGTGGGAGTGAATGTACAGCGCTCTCTCCCACCTTCAATACCACGACTGAGGTGCCCTTGAGCAAGGCACCGAACGCCCAACTGCGCCGCAGCAAAAAATGGCTGCCCACTGCTCCGGGTGTGTGTGTGCACTTTGGATGGGATAAATGCAGAGCACTAATTCTGAGTATGGGTCACCATACTTGGCCACATGTCACGTCACTTTAAAAACCAACAACACCATCACTGCTGTCACCATAACAGCCATAGGTGTGATCACCATAGCAACCAACAACACAATCCACTGCTGTCTCACCATAACAACCACAATACAAGACCATCCGTTGCTGTCACCATAACAACACAACACCATAACAACCAACAACACTATCACTGCTGTGTCACCATAACACCCACAGATGTGATCACCATAGCAACCAACAATACATCCACTGCTTTCACCATAACCACAACGCTATCAGCATAACAGCCAACAACACCATCCATTGCTGTCAACTTAACAAGCACATATGTTATCACCAGAGCAAGCAACAGCACTATCCACTGCTGTGTCACCATAACAACCATAGTCATGATTACAATAGCAAAAAACACCATCCACTGCTGTGTTAACATAACAAACACTGACACATCACCATAACAACCAACAACACTGCTCCATTACCATAACACCCATGATAGATTACAAACACTACTGTATTGCCATAACAAACATAGACATGATTACTATAGCAACCAACAACACCATCCACTGCTGTGTTACCATAAAAACATTGACACATCACCATAACTAAAGACACGATTACTATAGCAACCAACAACACCATCCACTGCTGTGTCACCATAACAACCAACAACACCATCCACTGCTACATTACCATAACAACCATGAGACCATCACTAATCAATACTGTGTCATCATAACAAACACAGACATGATTATTATTGCAACCAACAACACCATCCCATTGCTGTGTCACCATAAAAACCAACAACACCAACCAACACCATCACATTGCTGTGTCACCATAACAACCAACAACACCAACCAACACCATCCATTGCTGTGTCACCATAACAAACATCCACTGCTATGTCACCACAACAATCACACCTTGAATTTAACCAAACATGATGTGGAATTGCAATTCAAATTTGTATGTCAGGAAGCATAATTTAAATGAACTGAAATTCAAATAAATTCACATAACTCTTGTTTTTACTGAATTTGAATGTTGCATTTTTTGAAGGTTTTAAACATTTTAAAGATAGATAGATAGATAGATAGATAGATAGATAGATAGATAGATAGATAGATAGATAGATAGAAAGCTGTTCTCATGTGTTGGTCACTGGCGTTTGGTTTTGGCAGCTCTGTGTCTCCCAATGACTGGCGCTCCATCTGAATCCCTCCTGAGAGATCAGAGCACATCTGTTATTCATTAGAGAGGAAGGCTGGAGAGATTATTTAATGAGAGTAAATTGGCTCGTTCATTCAGTATCGACACTGATTGTTTTGGAGAAGCCTGTTTAGGGGGAAAAAATACAAAATGCAATACTTTGTACTGGAAAAGAAACAGCATATGTTATTTATTTAATAATGAGCCGCTGCATGAAATCATTCCCTCGGTGAAATAATAAGACAAACTCCTCTCAAAACTAGTTGAAAGGAGGACAAATTGGTCCGTGGTCAACAATCTGAAATTACTTTGATGACTTCTTCTCAATTTTGAATAATGTGTTCAGCTCTAAATGCAGACGGCAGTGCAGGAATCCATATGGAGTCTGCCTAATCCGTCCGTCTGCGGCCAACGGAGCAGGACATCAAGGTGACCTAAAGACAGCCATTATCCAGCGAGGAGGACGAGGGTCTGGGATCAGACTCTCTTCTGGGACCCTGCGCTCTCAGACCGCATATGTAAGGACACAACGGCTGACGGTTAAAACTTTTTCTTGCTTTAAATTATGGCAAATTTTCCAGGTCACACCAAAGTCACTGCTGATGCGTGAAAAACATGCAGACGTGATTTCACTAGCGAATGACATCCGTTTGACAGACAAATGGCCCGTGGTGACTCAAATCAACACAACTTATCACTGAATACACACTGAGCTCAGATAACTTATGTATTCCACACTACACTGGAGGTCAGATAGTCAGGTGACAAATAGTCTTGCGTAGCCAGACCTTCAGACTGACGGCAGAAGGTCTGGGAACCTTGGCCGATTTGAATGGCCAAGGACCGCCCAAGAGGCCTTATGACTGACAGATAAAGCAACCAATCACATTTCCTTTTGTGCCGCGTCATGTTTAGGGGCATGCAAATGTCCCCACTATAACAGACCGTTTGTAAAACTCTTGGACGTATTTTAAAGATACTATGCCACGAACTTGACATATTTCACATACTTTTGAAAATCCAGCATTTAGTTGATCCTGATAAGCGCTCATTGTCACAGTTGTAAACATGACGGCTTTCTTCTTCCATGAGGGGGTTTGGCATCATGGCATCTTTGTTTCCAGGTGGAATGTTAAAGAATGTGACGTAGTGTTGGTTGTTTTTATGGCAATATTGTCATGGTTGTTATGGTGACAACAATGGATAGTCTCATGATTGTTATAGTGACAGCAGTGGATGGTGTTGTTGGTTGTTATGGTGACACAGCAGTGGATGGTGTTGTTTGCCATGGTGATGATATTGTGTTGTTATGGTGACACAACAGTGATAGTGTAATTTTTATTATGCTATCTATCTATCTATCTATCTATCTATCTATCTATCTATCTATCTATCTATCTATCTATCTATCAAACATAAATCTTTACAAGGCTTTGTCAACTTTGTAAATTATATTCTAGTAAACAATAATTATATGAAGAACTATATGAATTCTACTTCCTTACATTTACATTCCAATTGCAATTGTGTTTGCAACCTTAAATTCAGTTCAAATTCAGCAACTAAATTTTAAAGGGGTCATATGATGTTGCTAAAAAGAACATTATTTTGTGTATTTGGTGTAATGAAATGTGTTTATGTGGTTTAAAGTTTTAAAAAACACATTATTTTCTCCTCTATGCCCCGCCTTTCTGAAAGGTGTTGATTTTTACAAAGCTCATCGGTCTGAAAAGAGAGGTGTGCTGTGATTGGCCAGCTATCCAGTAAGTTGTGATTGGCCGAATACCTCAAGCGTGTGACGGAAATGTTACACCCCTTATCATATTGTGATGCCCTGTCCAGCCGGAGCACCGATTCAAAAACATTAAAACCCATTATAAACGAGGCATTTGTTGCATCCAGTGAGGACATAATTACGGATTATAATGACTTATACTGTCTTTTTATGCGTTGCGTTGCATCGTGCCACGTAGACATAAAACCATGTCTGCATTTGTGATCGGAGAAATGACAAACAACAAGTGCGGCTAGAGTGAGCGGTGGCGGGCGGGTTTAAGTACGGCGCGGCTGGCGGATTCGACGAAGGAGCACATATGACGACCGCGGGTTGGATTCCGCTTCGTCCACAGTGAAAGTCGATCCGGCGATCCACAGCGCGAAGTTGATGTATTTCCTCAGCGACCAGCACGGATCAGCTCTAGGCATGACGAATCGGATATCGTCCTCTTTTGGAAGGCCAAACAAATTAGTTTCGCTTTCACAACGAAACACACAGCGCCTTCACAACATGGCGGCGGCGGAAACAAAAATACTACAGCGAGAATAAAAGTTATGCCTTCTTTCTTTGGGTGAACATTTGGGCAGCATTATGCAAATCTTCCCACATCGTGACGTAGACATGTGGGGGCGTGTTAGAACGAGCCGTTTTAGGTAGGCGTGGCTGACTCTTAACTTTTATAAAGAATATCTCTTTGGATTTGAGACTTTAGTCTTTGCAACTTTACAGATCTTCTTTATGCACCAAGAGCTTGTAACACTCCAAAGAGAAAGGAAAAATTTAAATCGTATCATATGACCCCTTTAACTTAAAAGACCTTCTTAATTCCAAACAGCTTAAACCAGCTTAATATGTCATAACCATTCATGACAAGCGACAAGACGGTTGTTTGTTATTTTAGTACTTTAAGTCTCATCTTATTGTCCAAAATCTGCGAGACATAAATTAATATTAACATATGGCAGTGTACAGAACATATATTTACTCTGGTAGCCAGCAGATTTTGGGTTTCTAAACTGCACACTAATGTGTTTTTCAGTAGGTCACACATAAAAATACAAACTCCCGATCAAAGCTCGTATTTCAAACATGTCATTCCAGACAAAACCAAGCACAGATAATTTAGCCTTTCTATCCAATCTGATGAGAGACCCCTCGTTTCCCATCAACCACATCATTTATTTGCTCAGAGCACAATCCGAGTGAGAGTGTGAATGGTGTCGCTGAAAATATATAATGACAGCAGGTCAGGATGAGGCTGTTGTGCCGTGATTACTGTGATGATCTACACGTATAATCCTGCTGCTTCCTGCTCACACACACCGCGTCATGTCGCTCTGAGAGCTGCATATGCCAACAGAGCTGTGGATTTACAAACCTAAACACACTGCGCTCACTAATGCATTACTGCTAGAGATAGACTAGAGATAGATCAATCTATTCCATGTAACTATCCGTTTATCCATGTATCCGTCCATTCATCCATCTATAAATCCATCCATCCATCTATATATTCATCCATCCATCCCATATAACTATCCATTTTTTCCATGTATTCCTCAATCCATCCATCCATCCATTGTTTTATCAATCCATCTGTTTTCAGACAAGGCTTTTTCAACATTCTAGTTGAAATTACATTCTAATAAACACTAATTATAAAAATAATTAAATGCATTTATGAATTCTACTTCCTTGCATTCAAATGGCAGATGCAAAAGCATTAACAATTCCTGACAGATGCACTAAATAAAAGCAACTGCCAAATGCATAAAACATAAATTATAATAAATGTGTATAGCAAATGATCTGATCTTTTACTTTGTGCCCATCAAGTTAAAAGAAATAAAACAAAAATGAAAGAAAGAAAGAAACAAGATTTAAAAGTACACAATTGACAGTACTTGTTTATCCATAAATACACATTAGCAGATGCTTATTTAATATATTCACCATATTGTCATTGAATTTCCAGTAAAAATAGCTATATTGTGATATTTGCCATCGCTCATATCTTGATTGTGGTCATGCCGCCCACGTCTCCACACAAAGCCGATGTTTTTCTTGGCTGCAGAAGAACAGATGGTGTAGTGAGGGAGAGGTGGTGGTCTGCTATCTCTATCCATCACTGATGTGTGTTCAACGCCCCATTATCTCGCCTTTTCCACCTCACACTTTGTTCAAGCAGATGATGGAAGCGTTCAATGGTTTAGCTAATGGACGAGTGGGCGTTACTCTGTCCTTCTCCTTATTTTCCACTCGGTTTCACCTTAACTCTCTCTAAAGTGAACGTTAGCATTTCTCAACAAGTTCACATTCACCTCACGAGCAGAACACGGTGTGTTTGGGCCTAATGCTTTATGCATGAGGATAAATTTACCCAGCTGACTTTACAACATGAAAAAGCATTTGCAACTAATTTCACTTACTACTAAAGTGAGTGAAAGAGGATATTCAATGAAAAAACAAATAAAGTGGGACTTCAATTGAATCTAGAAAAGTGGCTGTTTAAGGGGACGTTACGTGCTTTTGAAAACATGTCAACATGAAAACATTACAACATGTCTCTGCTCACAAAGGCTGCAATTATTTGATTAAAAATACAGTAAAAACAGTAATATTGAGAAATAGTATATTTGAACTTAAAATAAATGTTTTCTAAGACAATATATTTTAAAATGTAATTTATTGCTGTGATCAAAGCTGAATTTTCAGCATCATTACTCCAATCTTCAGTGTCACATGAACATTCAGAAATCATTCTAATATGAAACATTTCTGGTTATTATTAATGTTGAAAACAGTTGTGCTGCTTCTTATTTTTGTGGAAACCATGATACATTTTATTTTTCAGGATTCTTTGATGAATAGAAAGCTCAAAAGAACAGCATTTATTTGAAATAGAAATCTTTATACATCTACAAACATCTAAAAATATATTTAATATACTTCTGTAATGTTTGAATCAGAGTTATTATAGTTAAATAAAACTATAAAAACACTTTTGTTACATGATATAAAATAAACATTAACTGAAAAAAAAGTTGTTATTTGAGCTACTTTAATTTGATGTAAAAAATAAATACAACTATAACAGTCTCTCAAAACTAAATAACAGGTTTAAATTGCCTTTAAACAAATGTAGTGAAACGGATTTGTTTTAATGTAGTTAGATATTTGCTTGCTAAATGAAATTATAAAAGACACTCATTTTGCTTGAGACAGTAGCATGTGAACTAAACATTCATGAGCAGAACACATTTCTCTTTGTTTTCTGAAATAAGTAGTACAGATTCAAAAGTTAGCCAGACACATTTCCTGCTATATTTTTTTTTTGTGTGTTTTTCACAAACGTTCACAGAGAGCGCTGCACTATTGCAGCTCCACAAACACATTCATTCTGTGTTTCTGTTGGTGTACTTATCTCGTTCTTTCCCCCTTCATTATTCTGTTGAGATAAACACTATAACTTTAAATATCTCTAGTGGTATAAAGACATTATAGTGTTTAGGTGACTATTTATATTGCTTTGTAAAGCACACTCTAAAATACAGGGGCAACCTCTAGCGTGTTACTATTTGTTCAGCAAAAGAGGTCAGAGAACCAGATAACTCAGACACACATCGCAAGTCACTGCAGCTGTTCCTGTGGCATTTACCGCCGCGGTTTGTGTTAAACTGCATAATGAAGTCGAGCAAGAACATCACAGACAGTTAAACTCTGTTAAACACCCTGAACCTCTGAGATGAAGGAATCACCCAGGAGGAAAACCTCTCTGAACAGATTCTTGACTGCAGTAAAGGCCTGGGATTGTTCAACAGGCTGACGAAGCGCTGAGGAACATCTTCAATCTTGCTCCATTCAGCTGTGAGCTTGAGTTGATTTGTTCATTCACTAGCTGGAGTGTGTGTGTGTCAATTATCTCGGGGATTATATCTGCAGTGTTTTCAGGGTGACAGAGATCTCTCCCTCTCAGGAAACACATGCATAAACACATACAGACCTTCAGTGAAGAAATCAGCACAATTAAAATCAAACTACAGCTGCTGTAGAGAGAGAAAATACAAATTTGTTAACTATATTTATTACTGATAAATATTTCCCCATGCTTTCATGATGCTGATGTTGTTGATAGTTGCCAGGGCATTGCTAATTTTAATGTTAATTTGTCATTTTCATTTTAGTTTAAGTTTTAGTGATTTTGTTATGTGCATTTGTCATTTTATTAGTTTTTTTATTTTATATTTTTCTTCTTTAAATTATCTATATTTCAGTTTTATTTTAGTACTTCTACTTTACTACTTATTTTATTTCAGCTTCTCTTTAAGAATTTAATAGCTAAAAATGTAAGTTTGATAACGTAAATGTAAAAACTTGTTATTAATTGTAGCCTGTGGTACTACACAGCTTAGTGCACGTGTGTGTCTGTGTGTGTTGAGGTTTGACAGCGATGACGTTTGTTTTCTGGTGTTTCTGTCAGAGTGAACATGGATTTGATTCAGCACAGGTGGATGAGGATCAGTAGAGAGAGAGAGAGAGAGATGACTCCATCTGCTTCCTGAAGTTATTGTGTCTACATGTTTGGTTGTTCTAAGCATTGCTGGGTGTTTTCTCGGATGTTCTGGTCTGGATACTTGCTTTACTGTCTGGCATGATCTTCTGCTCTCTAAATGACTCATGTTCCTTCATCAATGTGATTTCACCTGTTTTATGGTCCAGCAGGTGAAAATGGTGCATCTGACCGCTTAGTTAAGTCTTAGTAAAAAACGATGCACACATGCAACTTCATGTTAGATGTTTCATTAATAGTGTTGAATGTGAGGCCGTACACAGTACTGTAAGCATATGTTTGTCTGATGATTGACAGCGGTGATGCTTTAGTCTGTCATTTTCACATTTACTCAGTGACACACCTGTGTTTATGAGCGCGGCTCATTATCTCACGCTCTCCTGCAGCTCTCAGTTCAGAAACGCATCAGGATTTCATAATTATATATGAATCATCTAAATATATCGCATCAGATGAGAATAACATGCGTGTTTCTCTGCAGCCCTTACATTTGAAGATTTAAAGAGACTGATGCTCAGATATATAGATATATAGACAGACAGACAGACAGACAGACAGACAGATAGATAGATAGATAGATAGATAGATAGATAGATAGATGGATAGATGGATAGATGATAGATAGATAGATAGATAGATAGATAGATAGATAGATAGATAGATAGATAGATAGATAGATAGATAGATAGATAGATGATAGATAGATAGATAGATAGATAGATAGATAGATAGATAGATAGATAGATAGATAGATAGATAGATAGAGCATGCACAACGAATGCAACACGCTCTAAACATTAGCCACTAAAGATTTCATAAATCATCATATATGACACTGCCGTGGCTTTTGTCATGAATAATTGCGGAGCGTTTGCTGTGCTTTATGAAATGTTTCAGATGATAAAGCACAGAGTTGAGATGATGAAGCGTGTTGATGAAGAGCTTTAATGAGATCACAGTAGTTACTGCAGGAGCTCAACACGCAAGTACAGCGGCGACTTAAGCATAAAAAAAAACATCTCATACTAGTATGTTTTTGTGAAAGTGTGCATCACTGTTGCTAGTGCACATACTAAGGGTTATGGAAGCATATGGGTAGCAATATTCATCTTGAAATGTAATATGCAAAATGGCAATGTATCAATTTTAATTTTCCCACACATATGTGGAACGTTTAGTGCAAAAGAAAAATGAAAATTCAATTATGTATAATTTACATTTGCCATTTCCTCTAGTTTTAATATTTAAATTAAATATGTATTTTAACCCTTTATAAGTTGCAAAATTAAAATTAAAATGTATTACCCAAATGGATTAGATATGTTTAACATGTCCAAGCAAATATTTTGTAGCAAAATTATCATTTAAATGCCATTTTTCCTAAATGCATTTAGACTTACGGGTAGGACACTTGGGATTGCATTTTCATCAGAATACCATGTGATAATTGTGGCAAAATACAGTGTGAATGTCACAATGCATTCTGAACCAAAGGTATTGCAAAAGGGTAGCAAAACATCTAACTACTGGGGTGCCTCAGGGCTCAGTTCTTGGACCACTTATCGTCTCTGTCTACATGGCATCACTAGGTTCTGTCATTCAGAAACATGGCTTTTCATATCAATGTTAGGCTGATGACACTCAACTCTACCTCTCATTCCATCCTGATGATCCGATGATTGCTGCTCGCATCTCAGCATGTCTAACAGACATTTCTTGCTGGATGAAGGACCATCACCTTCAACTCAACCTTGCCAAAACAGAACTGCTTGTGGTTCCATCAAGCCCATTGTTTCATCACAATTTCACTATCCAGTTAAGCACATCAACCATAACTCCTTCAAAAACTGCCAGAAACCTTGGAGTTATGATTGATGATCAGATTACTTTCTCAGACCACATTGCTAAAACTGCCCGGTCTCATGGCCGTGGGAACTAGGGGTGCTGAGTGTCTCCCCCTCACACTTACAGAATTTCATGTGAAATGTTCACGCGATATTACCGTAATTTTACATTCCGACTTGTAAAAAAAAAAGCCTAATGTAATCTATTAACATCATAACGCACATCATAATGTTTTAGGCAAGTAGGCTACCATATTATGACAAAAATATTTCAATAAGACTGAATTTTTATTTAACTTGATCATGTTTAATAAAAATACATTTTAAGTTTAATTATAATGCAGCATGTCCTCGATTATTCAAACAACGAACAAATTATACAGCGAGCATGAACATTTACATTATCAAAGAATATCAGCTTGTGTAACTAAAGCACTCTAAAAAAGCTATAAGTTATAATCAGTGATGTTGTTTGCATGATGAATTAGTCTCTTATTTACATCGCATGTACATCTGCACTTTGTTGTTTCTGAGAGAATTCGCCAAAGTGCACTGACCAAAACTTTTGCTCATCAGCGTTGATAATATTTATTAAGATCCCCTTAAATAATATAAATATTAAAGAAAAAATTATTGAACTAAAATCACAAAAGCAAAAATATATATTGGTTCGCATATAACTCTGTCTTCATTTGAATGTAAATTTTTGTCACACCTCTGTTTATCAATTTGCACTGGCTACCAGTAGCTACTCGCATACAATTTGAGGCATTAATGTTTGCCTACAAAACCACCACTGGCTCTGCACCCCTTTACCTAAATCCATTACTTCAGAGTTATGTGTCTCTAGAAGCTTGCGTTCTGCAAGTTAACGATGCATTATTGTGCCATCTCAAAGAGGCACAAAATCACTTTCACTGACTTTTTCATTAACTGTTCCCTCCTGGTGGAATGACCTGCCCAACTCAATCCGAGCAG
>NW_015505206.1:3677130-3697485 GCF_001515645.1 Sinocyclocheilus grahami | reverse complement strand
GATAGATAGATAGATAGATAGATAGATAGATAGATAGATAGATAGATAGATAGATAGATAGATAGATAGAGCATGCACAACGAATGCAACACGCTCTAAACATTAGCCACTAAAGATTTCATAAATCATCATATATGACACTGCCGTGGCTTTTGTCATGAATAATTGCGGAGCGTTTGCTGTGCTTTATGAAATGTTTCAGATGATAAAGCACAGAGTTGAGATGATGAAGCGTGTTGATGAAGAGCTTTAATGAGATCACAGTAGTTACTGCAGGAGCTCAACACGCAAGTACAGCGGCGACTTAAGCATAAAAAAAAACATCTCATACTAGTATGTTTTTGTGAAAGTGTGCATCACTGTTGCTAGTGCACATACTAAGGGTTATGGAAGCATATGGGTAGCAATATTCATCTTGAAATGTAATATGCAATGTATCAATGTATCAATTTTAATTTTCCCACACATATGTGGAACGTTTAGTGCAAAAGAAAAATGAAAATTCAATATTTACATTTTTACATTTGCCATTTCCTCTAGTTTTAATATTTAAATTAAATATGTATTTTAACCCTTTATAAGTTGCAAAATTAAAATTAAAATGTATTACCCAAATGGATTAGATATGTTTAACATGTCCAAGCAAATATTTTGTAGCAAAATTATCATTTAAATGCCATTTTTCCTAAATGCATTTAGACTTACGGGTAGGACACTTGGGATTGCATTTTCATCAGAATACCATGTGATAATTGTGGCAAAATACAGTGTGAATGTCACAATGCATTCTGAACCAAAGGTATTGCAAAAGGGTAGCAAAACATCTAACTACTGGGGTGCCTCAGGGCTCAGTTCTTGGACCACTTATCGTCTCTGTCTACATGGCATCACTAGGTTCTGTCATTCAGAAACATGGCTTTTCATATCAATGTTAGGCTGATGACACTCAACTCTACCTCTCATTCCATCCTGATGATCCGATGATTGCTGCTCGCATCTCAGCATGTCTAACAGACATTTCTTGCTGGATGAAGGACCATCACCTTCAACTCAACCTTGCCAAAACAGAACTGCTTGTGGTTCCATCAAGCCCATTGTTTCATCACAATTTCACTATCCAGTTAGGCACATCAACCATAACTCCTTCAAAAACTGCCAGAAACCTTGGAGTTATGATTGATGATCAGATTACTTTCTCAGACCACATTGCTAAAACTGCCCGGTCTCATGGCCGTGGGAACTAGGGGTGCTGAGTGTCTCCCCCTCACACTTACAGAATTTCATGTGAAATGTTCACGCGATATTACCGTAATTTTACATTCCGACTTGTAAAAAAAAAAGCCTAATGTAATCTATTAACATCATAACGCACATCATAATGTTTTAGGCAAGTAGGCTACCATATTATGACAAAAATATTTCAATAAGACTGAATTTTTATTTAACTTGATCATGTTTAATAAAAATACATTTTAAGTTTAATTATAATGCAGCATGTCCTCGATTATTCAAACAACGAACAAATTATACAGCGAGCATGAACATTTACATTATCAAAGAATATCAGCTTGTGTAACTAAAGCACTCTAAAAAAGCTATAAGTTATAATCAGTGATGTTGTTTGCATGATGAATTAGTCTCTTATTTACATCGCATGTACATCTGCACTTTGTTGTTTCTGAGAGAATTCGCCAAAGTGCACTGACCAAAACTTTTGCTCATCAGCGTTGATAATATTTATTAAGATCCCCTTAAATAATATAAATATTAAAGAAAAAATTATTGAACTAAAATCACAAAAGCAAAAATATATATTGGTTCGCATATAACTCTGTCTTCATTTGAATGTAAATTTTTGTCACACCTCTGTTTATCAATTTGCACTGGCTACCAGTAGCTACTCGCATACAATTTGAGGCATTAATGTTTGCCTACAAAACCACCACTGGCTCTGCACCCCTTTACCTAAATCCATTACTTCAGAGTTATGTGTCTCTAGAAGCTTGCGTTCTGCAAGTTAACGATGCATTATTGTGCCATCTCAAAGAGGCACAAAATCACTTTCACTGACTTTTTCATTAACTGTTCCCTCCTGGTGGAATGACCTGCCCAACTCAATCCGAGCAGGGGAGTCCTTAGGCATCTTCAAGAAACGACTAAAAACACATATCTTCCATCTTTATTTGACCCTCTAACTCTAGCACTCTCTATTCTAATTCTCTTCTTTAAAAAAAATGTTGCCCCTTTTAGACTTCAGTCTATTTACTAACTGCTTGTTTTCTTTAAAAAAACTCTAGCTTCTCTATTTTTTTGTATTCTATCTATTTGTTTTCTTTTTTATTTATTACACAATTAACAAAAGCAAAAAAGACCTCTAACATTATCTTGCTCTATTATTTTTCTATTCTATCTGTTTTATTTTTAATTATTATTATAATAAAAAAAACTTGTTACATGTACTGCGTTAAGCTGACTGAGACTTGTTATAGCACTTGCATATCATTGCTCTCTTGTTGATTTTGATTGCTTCCATTGTCCTCATTTGTTAAGTAGCTTAGGATAAAAGCATCTGCTAAATGATTAAATGTAAATGTAAAATGGTGATAAAATGGCTTTTATTTTTCTTGAATGCATTGACACTTAAGCGCACTGGACGCACACTTCATTACAGATTAGAAGAGAGGAATAAAACATAAAATGGAAATAAAAATAAAATTCTCTGAGAAGCTGTGGAACTGACTTCTCCATGTTTTCTCCCATGGTGTTGAACCTTCGGCATTTGCCGCCAATTCTCAAAATACCCCAGAAGATGTAACGCAAGCCCCACCTTGATGTAGTGACTGACAGTGTGGGGGTGTGATTGGCTCGGAATGCATTTTCAAATCCACATTGACTTATACATTAATTGTGACGCATTTTAGTGTTTTACAGTTTTTACCATTCAGACTATAAAATATATTGAAAAATATATATTTTACCAGTAGGGAAATATATATATATCAGCATATTAAGAAATCAGCATATTAGAATGATTTCTGAAGCATCATGTGACACTGAAGACTGGAGTAATGATGCTAAAAATTCAGCTTTGATCACAGGAATAAATTACATTTAACAATATATTCACATAGAAACTGAATTTATAAATTGAAATATTATTTCACAATATTACTGCTAAGTGTATCACATCATGAATCATGTTCTGGAAATAAATCGTAAGACTTTTAGCCAAGATGTCGTGTAAATCTTTCAAGTGTAAGTTAAATATTAATAATAATTAGATATTGCATATAATTTGGTAGTAAAACAAAGTGTTGCACATTTTATTGGTGCAAAGATGAACGTGCATTTTGTACACCATTTGCAACTGTAATTATTAGATTGTGTCATCTGTTATAGGGACTACTGAACAGACATTTAGAAGTTTCTTTTGCAATGCAAAGTACTGAAAATCAAAATATTGCTCTGTACAACTATAAGCGTGTCCCATCGGATAATGAAAAGTTCTACTCACACTTCTGGTTTTCACGCCCACTTGAACGCTTGGGCTAAACACAGGAAATATGTCATGCAAGGTCAAGTGCAAAGACCTCAAATGTGTGTATTTTGGACAAGCCCAAAGTCCCAGATATAACAATCCTGGACAGACACATACTGCAGCACTTCTGAAGAAATCCTCAGTCTCTCTCTCTCTCTCACACACACACACACACACACACACACACACACACACACACACACACACACACTGTATATGGGTGTTTCTTATAGCTGAAGAAGCAGACATTCACACATCAAACCAAAGCTTCCTCCATCAAAAGACCATCTCTCTGCTAACAGACGGATTCAGAATAAAGTTTATTCCAGCATTATTTCACACAAATAAACACAGACATCAGACAAATAAATACAGTGCTGAGACACGAGTCCCAGGAGAAACGCTTCAGACAGAGAGAATCTTCCCACAGGAGAAAACTGTCACCATAACGGAGGAAAGCACAAGAAGAAATCACATTCCCACTCCACTCAGGCAGAAGTTCATGAGTCATCACTTGTAAGTGAATAAGCGGTTTGATTGGGACAGACGTGCTGGCCGGCGGTGAGTTTGGGCTCAGGAGCAGGTCAGAAGATGAGCTTCAATCCCACACACCAACAACTCCATTTGTCAACGGCAGAAGAAGCTCAACCTTTAATTAAAGTGAATAAATGTTCGCGAGACCCATGCGAAATGTCAAACGGTTAATTATTCCACAGCAAGACCTGAAAACCATATTTAACAGTCACAGCAATGACAATCACGATATTCTGTTAAAGCTATTTCAATATAAAAGAGCTAAGAAAACCTAAACATAAATAACATAAATAAAATACAATATAAAATATAATTTTATAAAGTTTACAATAGCATTCTGTTAAAGTTATCTCAATACAAAAACAGCTCAGAAAACAATAAATGCATTTATTCAATGTTAAATACATTTATTAATTATATATATTTAATTATGAAATTCATATTTACATTTAAATATGGATAAGAAAAAATTTAACAAATATATAAAATTATAATAATCATAAATGTATAAATAAAACACACACACACACATATATATATATATATATTGAACGTATCACTTCTCAATCAGCTGAACGTCTTCATGATGAGTCTTCATGGGCTAGTTTACAATAGCATTCTGTTAAAGTTATCGCAATACAAAAACAGCTCAGAAAACAATAAATGCATTTATTCAATGTTAAATACATTTATTAATTATATATATTTAATTATGAAATTCATATTTACATTTAAATATGGATAAGAAAAAATTTAACAAATATATAAAATTATAATAATCATAAATGTATAAATAAAACACACACACATATACACACACACACACACACATATATATATATATATATTGAACTTA
Source organism: Sinocyclocheilus grahami (assembly GCF_001515645.1). Classification (NCBI taxonomy): domain Eukaryota; kingdom Metazoa; phylum Chordata; class Actinopteri; order Cypriniformes; family Cyprinidae; genus Sinocyclocheilus; species Sinocyclocheilus grahami. The sequence goes on along the minus strand of NW_015505206.1, from coordinate 3,692,557 downwards.
TCACTTCTCAATCAGCTGAACGTCTTCATGATGAGTCTTCATGGGCTAAAAAAGGTTTTAGAATAAAAATCCCAGACTGATCATCTTCATCGGGTTGGATAGTGAAGAAACACCCTCTTCTTCTCTGATGAACTGAGCTTTCAGACGTCTTCCTCGAAAGTGCATAAAGGTTAAGCGGAATTGGACATTACTGACCTCAGCTGCATAATTCACATCAGCGTAATGATTTTACGGCTCTATTCTGTGAACTCAGAAACAGCTCATTTAGAAGGGCACATTTCACATCCTGAGAGGCCCAGCGCTTGTTTTCTGATATTGAGTCTTCTGTCTGTTTGTTTCAAGTACTTCACGAGTCTAGAGATTGTCTAATTTCAGATCAGTTATCTGAATGCTTAATCTTGACCTTTAAAGATGAGAAATATCACGTCTCTCCTGAGCTGTTGTGAATGTGTCGTCTGCTCAACTAAACTCCACCGTCACTTTTACCTGCTCTAATTAAACATTTCTGTCACTCGCTCAAAACCAGATTTCGGCTACTTTCTCTCTTTCAAACTGAACTAAATCTTCCTGGTTTCACTCCAGGGTTATTATCAAGGCTGTGCTAAAGTGTTGTGAGTGAGTCTTACTAGGTGTTTTTAAAGGTTGCTAGGCACTTATTAGGTGTTCTGAGTGGTTGCTAGGCAGTTGCCAGGTGTTTTGAGAAGTTGTAAGACAGATATTAGGTATTCTGAGTGGCTGTTAGGCAGTTATTAAATATTATGTGTGTTTACTAGGTATATCCTAAATGTCTTAAGAGGTTGCTAGGTGTTTTGAGAGGTTGTTAGGCTGTTTTGAGAGGTTGTTAGGCTGTTAATAGGTGTTCTGAGTGGTTGCTAGGCAGTTATTAGGTGTTTGAGTGATTGCTATGCAGCTGCTAGGTGTTTTGAGAGGTTGTTAGGCAGTTATTAGGAGTTTGAGTGGTTGCTAGGCAGTTGCTAGGTGTTTTGAGAGGTTGTTAGGCAGTTGTTAGGAGTTTGAGTGGTTGCTAGGCAGTTGCTAGGTGTTTTGAGAGGTTGTTAGGCAGTTGTTAGGAGTTTGAGTGGTTGCTAGGCAGTTGCTAGGTGTTTTGAGAGGTTGTTAGGCAGTTGTTAGGAGTTTGAGTGGTTGCTAGGCAGTTGCTAGGTGTTTTGAGAAGTTGTAAGACAGATATTAGGTATTCTGAGTGGCTGTTAGGCAGTTATTAAATAGTATGCGTGTTTACTAGGTATATCCTAAATGTCTTGAGAAGCTGCTAGGTGTTTTGAGAGGTTGTTAGGCAGTTATTAGGAGTTTGAGTGGTTGCTAGGCAGTTATTATGTGTTTGAGTGGTTGCTATGCTGTTGCTAGGTGTTTTGAGAGGTTGTTAGGCAGTTGTTAGGAGTTTGAGTGGTTGCTAGGCAGTTGCTAGGTGTTTTGAGAAGTTGTAAGACATATATTAGGTATTCTGAGTGGCTGTTAGAGAGTTATTACATATTATGTGTGTTTACTAGGTATATCCTAAATGTCTTGAGAGGTTGCTAGGTGTTTTGAGAGGTTGTTAGGCTGTTAATAGGTGTTCTGAGTGGTTGCTAGGCAGTTATTAGGTGTTTGAGTGGTTGCTATGCAGTTGCTAGGTGTTTTGAGAAGTTGGTAGGCAGTTATTAGGAGTTTGAGTGGTTGCTAGGCAGTTGCTAGGTGTTTTGAGAGGTTGTTAGGCAGTTATTAGGACATTGAGTGGTTGCTAGGCAGTTGCTAGGTGTTTTGAGAGGTTGTTAGGCAGTTATTAGGACATTGAGTGGTTGCTAGGCAGTTGCTAGGTGTTTTGAGAGGTTGTTAGGCAGTTATTAGGACATTGAGTGGTTGCTAGGCAGTTGCTAGGTGTTTTGAGAGGTTGTTAGGCAGTTATTAGGAGTTTAGTTTAATTTTCAGTAGTTTCCACTCTATGGATAGTTATTTGTAACTTTTTTTTCTGTGTTTGATTTAAGAAATCCTGTACAGCTTTTTGTTCTGTATGTGTTCTTGACCTTTCTGCATCACATCCATCCGGGGTCAGAGTGACTCTTCAGTATTTCTTCAAATGTTCATCTGAAGGAATAAGTCTTTCATGCTCTGCTCGTCTGTTCAATTTCTCCTTGAGTACTGTGGTAAATGATCACTTTGGCTCCTGTTAATCAGAATGTATTCTTTCCATCTGTAGACGTGCCAGTATGGCAAGTTGTTTTGACATTTAATCTATAGAACATGGCAGTAAATATTTTATGCTACTATGCTATCTCGCTTCCTACTTATTTTGTTTTCGATACGATACCGATACTTTTAAAGACCTGCATCGTCGATATAGATACAATACTTCTAAACTGAACTTTTAAATTATGAAATTTATTAAATTACTAAGAGTTAAATGGGTAAAAATACCCACTTAACTTTATATTTGAAACACATTTTAACATTCAATATGCCTTAATGGCAACTTACTAGGTTATATTTTTGTTTACACATGGTTAATATATGTTTATTGTAGTGGTAACCATGGAAGTGTGACTGCAGTGACTGTGCATTTAAGCTGGTGCTGATGAGGTGGTGACTGGTGCGGCTGATTAGTACTCCGGTGATTGTGAACGGGTGTGTGAGATGATTGGGCCTGACGAGGCTGGACTCTCCCTGACAGTAGGCTACAATTTCAGTTTATTTATTGTGATATAACTCAAACATATGTTTTTTTTCTGTCCTCTGATAAGCATTGTTCTGTGCTGTTGTTCCCAAAGGCATCAATGCTTTCTTATGATACTTTTGGGAAGCGCAGCCCTGTTTGAATGCACTGTCCGAATTGAGTGAACAGTCTCTGTGATTGATTGGTTCTGTCCTGCAATAGTTGCGTGTGTTCAGATGAGCAGGAAAATAGTTATATCCTACACAATTATTCGTTAACATAGGTTATTCGTCCAGTTCAATACATATTGTATGCATTATTATTATTTTTTTGTTAAATAAACAAAATCACTGGTACAAAAAAACACACCTTATTATCAATATGTTTTATTTGAGTATCGATACTTTCGATACTCACATCAGTATCGATATACCGATACTTCAGGATCGATACGCCCATCCTTAATAAGAACTAGTATCTAATGAATAAGTACAAGTACCTTTAAAAAGTTACTAGTACCTGAAAAAATAAGCACTAGTAGCTAATGAGTAAATACCTAATACAATAGATTCTAGTAAAAAAGTACTAGTAGCATAAAACTAGATAGTACATTTTAAGGATTACATGTTAAAAACGGCTTGCCATATGTCAGCATGAAGGCTCCTGACAGTGTCCTCAATCTCTCCCATGATTCCTCTCTTCTCCATGGCTCAGTTACGCGCCCACCGCAGTCCATCAATTACCTTTATGATGTCATAAAGAGCTGTCGTTCTTAACAGAGCCGTAATGCACTTCTCTAACACAGCTAATGTTTATGCCTCATTAAAGCTCTTAATTTGCTTAACCCTCCAATCCAATGATTCATTTGCTTGACTTCTAATTGCGCTTCGGTAATTTATTACACTCAGAATTGATGATCATAATCAATGAGAGTGTGTAGATTCATGCTCAGGCGTGAGTTATACTCTCAAATAGCTGATTACATGCATCATGAGCTTGGCGCTGCTCGGCTGGCCCGATATTACCTGTCCAATCTCGCCGCCGCCCACGTTAAAAGCCCCATAATTACTCCCGAGCTCAGTCGAGCGGCTGCAAATGAGGCCTTCCCTCAAATCCCGGCTACGCACAGAGATCTGACCACTGCCACACTATGAGCACGAGCTTCCGTTCAGATCAGCCTCATATGTGCGTGTTTTTCAACGACTGCCACTTTCAGCACTGTGGATGTTTAGAAAATTCTCACTTTTCAAACTCTGCTAACAGAAGATTAAGGTTTGCAAGAGATTATTTTATTAATACTTGGTGCAAGAACATTAAACTAATCAAAAGTGACAGTAAAGATGTTTATAACGTTATAAAAGATTTAATTTATAGTTAAAAATTCAATATTTTATGAATTTTCATATTTTAAGAGTGAACATTTGGCTCTGGGACAAGGATGAAGCAATAAAATCTACAAGCGACATAAACTGCAAACCGAAAAAGACCCGATAAACATTTTTAAATATTACATGTTATTTTAAATAAAAATAAACCTGGGACATAAAAGTGCACATAGCTGAAGAAACACCTACGTGGCATCTTGGCTTAACTAATTTAATTCAATTCAAATTTATTTGTATAGCGTTTTTCACAATTCACATTGTTTCAAAGCAGCTTTACAGAAAATGCATGTGTCTTCATTACAATTTAGAGTGATCTGTTTTCAGAAGTGAATGTGTCCAAGTAATGTTCATTTCACAAATTAAATGTTCAAGATAATAGAATCATACAGTTAGCTAACATGAATTCATTTTAGGCAGAATTACTCCAGATCATGTCGGCAGAGGAATCAGTCTGAGAAACAGGTGAAAAGTTGTTTCCCACAGCAGAAGGTCCGGGTCTGCTGGTGTGCGGCTATAGGCTATCGACTGTTGTGCTAGCGGAGCGTGAGTTCACACTGCTCTGCTTTCATTACAGATCAGGGGAAGCAGTAATTAGCCAAAGCTCCCCACTGCTTTTAAATTACCTTAAGACATCCACTTAAATTCAGCGCCGCATAAACTGCCTCCCGGAGCCCGGCGGACTCGATGCTGCCAGCAGATGACAGGGAGAGCCCGGACAGCCCTGCCGGGGGCCCCGCGAACCACGTCCGCTGTTAGCTTCATTAATGACTTACAACATACCTCCAGCTGAGACTTCATGCACACTCACCAGAGCCACACTCAGGATTTACAGTGAACAGAAAACATGAGAGAAAACAAAAATGATGCATTATGAAATCTATTCACATGCGAGTCAAAACTTCTGAACGTCTACCGTCGCCTGAATGTGCGTATTTTTATCTTAAGAGGGAAAATAATCATCTCCTCCTCCAAAGCTCTGAGATCTCATTCACATCCACATCAGAGTCCAAAACGACATGTTGATGCTTTTACAGAAATTAAACAGAATTGTATTTGATCGATCGATAGATAGATAGATAGATAGATAGATAGATAGATAGATAGATAGATAGATAGATAGATAGATAGATAGATAGATAGATAGATAGATAGATAGATAGATAGATAGATGTAACAACAAATAAAATGATAGATAGATATAACGATATTATACAATACGATACGATATGACAGATAAATATAACAAATATAATGACAGATGTAACAATAGATGTAATGACAGACAGACAGATAGAGACAGACAGACACACAGACAGATAGACAGATAGATGGATGGATGGATGGATGGATGGATGGATAGATAGATGGCTGTAACAACAGATAACATGATAGATATAACGATATGATATATGATGATACGATAGATATAACGACAGATAAATATACCAATACATATAATGACAGATGTAACAATAGATGTAATGACAGACAGACAGATAGAGACAGACAGACACACAGACAGATAGACAGATAGATGGATGGATGGATGGATGGATGGATGGATAGATAGATGGCTGTAACAACAGATAACATGATAGATATAACGATATGATATATGATGATACGATAGATATAACGACAGATAAATATACCAATACATATAATGACAGATGTAACAATAGATGTAATGACAGACAGACAGACAGACAGACAGATAGATATATAGATATACAGTATACTGTATATAGATAGATATAACAACAGATAAAATGATAGATAGATATAACAATATGATACGATATGACATAAATAACAATAAATATACTGACAGATGTAACAATAGATGTAATGACAGACAGACAGACAGATAGATATATAGATATACAGTATGCTGTATATAGATAGATATAACAACAGATAAAATGATAGATAGATATAACAATATGATAGGATATGATGCAATATGATATGATACGATATGACATAAATAACAATAAATATACTGACAGATGTAACAATAGATGTAATGACAGACAGACAGACAGACAGACAGATAGATATATAGATATACAGTATACTGTATATAGATAGATATAACAACAGATAAAATGATAGATAGATATAACAATATGATACGATATGACATAAATAACAATAAATATACTGACAGATGTAACAATAGATGTAATGACAGACAGACAGACGTTACAACAGATACAATGATAGATAGATATAACGATATGATACAATACGATACGATATGACAGATAAATATAACAAATATAATGACAGATGTAACAATATATGTAATGACAGACAGACAGACAGACAGAGACAGATAGATAGATAGATAGATAGATAGATAGATAGATAGATAGATAGATAGATAGATAGATAGACAGACAGATAGAACAATTGCTATAGCTAGATAGATATAATGATAGATAGATATAACGATACATAGATGCGTTTTAATGTTTCTTTTGTTTCTAATTTGTTGTGGCCTTTGTGAAGAGATTTTTGGCCGCATCCAGACTATTCACATTAGTTGAGTCCTCTGACACCCGCTGATTCTGGAATACAGACAGGTATTTGCATCGCAGAGGGGGCGAGATCGGGACAATGCTCAAATATCCGCACGTGGGCAAAACCTTCCAAACAAAGCAGCTATTCGGCACCTCGTGAAGCCTGTTTGTGCCACAAAATAACAGCTTTAAATGAGCAGAGGATATCCTTTGAAAATTAAACACCGGCAATTTTATTTCTTTTGTATTCGTGCCGTTGTACTTGATGATTATTTCATGAAACGCCTCCCGCTGAGGCCTTTTATTCTCCGGAGCTGCTTTGGTATCAGGGAGGTCAAATACTATGTGAGTAGCCATTACATTTTAAGGTTAAAAAACATGCTGTTCATTTCACAGACAGGTTGAAAGGGAATTAACGAAGGCAATATAACCATAACCTTTACTCTCCTGAATGCCACCACTAAAAGACGGCACGAGGATCTATGAATGCCAAACATCTTATTAAAGCCCGTAGACAAAAGAAAGCACGCAGACACAGGTCACAGCTCTTTCACGGACTGTGTGAGAGAATGAAATACTGGAATACAGACACAGAGCTGCTTAAGTTATACAATCTGACCTTGATTATGTCACAGTCACATGACTGATGGGCTTCATTTCAGACAAACTCCTGAAAAACAGCACTGCAATTCCCAAGCAACTTACAAATCTGCCATATGGAAATAAAAGTCAAAACCTGAAGAGTTTTTCATGTTTGATTCATGTTTTATTTCTTCAAGGAGCGTGCTAATGGTCTAATTTATAGCAATTCAATCAGGCTTTGAAATAGATGATAACTTAGAAATTACTGTACTTACACAATCTACTAAAAAGTTTGCTAAACATCAGTTCCTGTTTTGCAAATGTTTACAAAGAGAAGCGTGTAAAACACAGTCATTTGTGATTTAATATAAACACACTGGAAATTTGACAATGTATATACATTATTTATTTTTTTTTACAGATTTTGCTTAATTGCAGCTTGATTGTGAAAACGAGGCATAAAAAACTTGTTCTCATAATCACACTGATGAGCTCAATAAGTGGAAAAGTTCAATATAAATTATGTCAGACTTACAATACAAAAATACAAAATACAAAAATCCATAATAAAATTCATATATCCATAAAAATAACAATAATTACATTCATAAACTATAGTAATCTAAACAAAGAATAGATCAACTTAAACCATTTAACTATTTGTTGTGTGAAACAAAAATTATAAAATTATGTATTTATTAAGTATAAAAAAAACTGTATTACTTGCAAAAACATGAACAATTAAAGTTTTTGGAAAATTAGATATTTATGTTAACATTTTTCATTTTTGCCAGTAATAAAGTGATGGAAATGCTACAACAATATATATATATACATATATATATATATATATATATTTTTTTTTTTTAACAAGAAATACTTACATGGTAAAGATTTATTTATATATATTTAGATTTAGTGCTGTCAAATTGATTAATCACATCCAAAATAAAAGTTTGTGTTTACATAATATATGTGTAACGTGCATAATATATATATATATATATATATATATATATATATATATATATATATATATATATATATATATATATATACACACACACACACACATACATGATTTACACTATATATACATATATATTACATATATTTCTTAATATATATATGTATGTGTGTATATAAATATGCACAGTACACATATATTATGTAAACACAAACTTTGATTTTGGATGCAATTAATCGATTTGACAGTACTACTTAGTACGATTATTATAATAAAAATATAGTATAATAATTCAATTTTTTAACAATTCAATAATAAACCTTTTTTTCTGTATTTACATGTTTTAAGACTGAAAATGTGGATTTTCCAAGCTGAAAGTCTGACATAATTTTTACTGCACACATTAAAGCTCATCAGGAGCAGGTGTAATTATGGTTTATTGTGAGCTGATGAACTTTGCCATTCATTGAGCTTCTCTGTTTGCACCTGCTACAATATGAAATCTGCTAATGTGATGTTATGCTGGCGGAAATGATTTATGGAGTCACTGTTGACAGGGTCCGCCGGCAGACCACGTTAATACCATCAATCTATCTTAGGTGCTGTTTGGACCTCACTTAATGTTTAAGAAACTTTAACTCTCTTTCAAAGACCTTTTGCTCTATTCTTCATTTTTTCTCCACACAGAGATTTATAAGCGTCTCTGGTTAATGAGTCAAATCAGGACATAAATCAATCAATATGCCACTAATGAAAGCAAATGGAAGGCACCGAGGCAGAATCCCACGGAGGAAATGCAGTCAGCCGTAACGCGGCGTCAAGAAAGCGGCGGTTAATGACCACGACGGGGAACACGCTAATGACCTGCTAGCTGCTAGCTTGTGTTGATCAGACTCATGTAGTGAATGATGTTAGCACACCTGCAACCAGTAGCCAATGGTGGGAATCAACTCCAGCTTTGTTAGGCAACTGAACGCCTGCCTGGTTACATTTACATTAATATTCTTAGCAGGCCATTTATGAAAGTGCTAAAGTAGTTCAGTTCATGTAACTTTGACAAATAATTTTTGCCAAATGACATCCAACAGCATTTTGGCATGTGAATCGTAGTAATATAAATAAAACAAAGCATGCTTTTGCATGTCGAATAACAGATGTGGAACCACTAACAAACATGTTAATCAAGAAAAAATTTGTCAAGGTAATAATAAAAAAAAAAAAATCTATACATAATTTTTTACACAACAAATAATTGAATGGTTTAAGTTTATTAACTTTTCATTCAGATTATTTGATTGATTGCATTTTTATATATATTTTCATAAGATTGCAAGTCTAGATTTTCCAAATTGAAAATCTGACATAATATATATTCAACTTTTCCAAGTCTTAAAGAGATTGTTTACCCAAAAATGAAAATTCTGTTGGTGACCAAAAAGTTGACGGTAGCCATTGACTTTCATAGTATAGAAAAAAAAAAAAATACTATGGAAGTCAATGGCTACCATCAATTCTTTGGTTACCAACATTCTTCAAAATATCTTCTTTTGTGTTCAGCAGAAGAAAGAAACTCATACAGGTTTGGAACAACTTGAGGGCGAGTAAATAATGACAGAATTATAATTTTTGGGTGAACTGCCTTTTTAAGCTCATTAGAAGCATTTTATGTACTCTAAATGAAATGATCGTTTTACATGTTCTGCTTAATTTTACACAATTACCGCTTGATTGGAAATGATATATAATAAAAATATTCTGTATTCAAGTGATATTTATGTTTTTGACATTAATATAGATTTTTTTTTAGAAAACTTTATTAGAGGTAAAATTGTTTGACTGTAATCAAAATGTTACAAAAATAGATACAAATAATGTTTCACACAACACATTCAAATGGTTTAAGTTTATTTACTTTTTGATTAGATTTGTATAGTTTAGATAAGAAATGTGATCATTAATTTTTCCATTTTCTATGGACTTTTTTTATTTTAAATTTGCCAGTCATATCTGCATATCAATATGCTGCATGTACGTAGAGAAACTAAATAATACAGCATAGCCATTATTTAATCCAATATTTAATCCTATCAAATCTGATTTTTGGAAATTGTTTCTTTCCATCTGGTCAGATTCCAGGTACTTTTTTCCATCCCTTGTTACTCTAAAGCACACTGTAAAGAATTGCTGTAATTTTTACAGTAAATATTTACAATAGACCACTGTATTTTGAAATTTACAGCATTACTGTATTTTGCTATGAATTGTGGGAACATGCTAAATAATTGCTGTAAATTTTACAGTAGTATCTAAGAATGTTTTTGCATTTTCCTATATATTCTAGGAACATGATTATGCAGTAAATTTTACAGGAGATCATGTATACATATATTCTTTTTTTTTATAGAAGAAAACTGTTGCACAAGTTTTGAAATCCAGTTTTGGTACTCAGTCAACTGTAATAAATACAGCCTTTTTAACGAGTTATTTACACCATGTTGACTCTGACATATGATTATATAATGTACGCATCTATTAGTTTAAAACTGTTTGCTTTAAGAACACACATGATTAGGCGACTACATCGGCGTAGCGCGTGCGTGTGTATTTACTAATTCATGCCTCAGTTAAAACGTGAAATCCTGGTGCTTCCAGTAATTATTTTACCAGTCATTAAGATCTTTCATTGTGTAACTGTTATTTTTATTTTGTGACGTTTCAAAAGGGATAAATATCTGTTCGATTCTATGCTACGTAATTTGCTTTTTGAGTCCAAAGTTACGATTAACTTTAACGTTAGCTGGGTAACTAACTTTTTTTTTTTCCATCTTGAAAGTGTGACCTGTCTGCCATATTACGTTACTATTACATTTCGAAAGCTGTTCAGTATAAAATAAGTTTGAATTGTTGGTAGTAGTCACGTAAACTTTAAAACATTGCATTGTATACATCAATTTAAATTGTGTAGGTTTTATGTAACTCAGTAACGTTAGTGGTTCACTCCACTGCCAAGCCATTAACTAATTAGCACGTGTTTGTTCGATGGTGTTGCTGTAAGGATTTGTTTTTTAAGTTTTATCTTTGTTAATATCACTTATAAGGGTGCATGTAGTCATATTAGTACTTTAGTTGTTCATTAGAAAGTACATTGGAAATTGCTGTGCACATGCTTTACTGCTACTTTGTTACTGAACATGTGGCTTGTCTGTGATTGTGTTACACCACTGTTTTCCATCTTTTTAAGGTATGTCCAAACAGTGAGGTGCATGCTGTTCTGTCAAAGTATCAAGAGGGAAAGTCTCTGGTCCTGTGCATCCTGCAACTCTTAATGGCCCTTTTTAAAGAGAACAGAATCCCTTCTAATTGAAGCTGATGTAAGTAATATCATTTTGATTTTTAATGTCTTAAGTTTAACTGGTAATGCAAAATAGTTGTATCTATTTTTTTTAGGTAGCAGCGACTGCAACCGACATGGAAAGAAATGGATTACCGGATTCACCCGCACTGATCTTTCAAGGTAATGTGTCTTACTTTCTGTCTCTATTATACACACTGTTCTTTGCTTTCTATTTCTATCATATTTATATTTTTGCCACCTCTGTTCATGTATTCTACTTCACAGTTCTATTCTCACTCCTATATTCCTTCCATTTGTTATTGTCTCTGAACCACTCTCTCTCATTAGTAACCATGGTCTTCATTATCTTTTAGGTTATCAGTGTCTTTATTAGTTAACATGAACTACCCATACAACACTTATTAATCTATGTCTTTCTGTATTTCTTTTACAGGTGAATCCATGACCCCAAGCAAATGGATGTTATCAGTCGTAAGGGAAGTTGTCTTTGGCCCATGTTCAGAGGCATTTGTTGAGGGCCTGGCAGCATTGTTTGCGACCTATTACAACTTAAACCTTGCTTATCAGGATGAAGCTGCATGCACCCTCGAATTTATTCAGAGGTATGTCAGAAACTCTTACTGAATATTTATTGTAGACATCCAAATTTCAATTACTTTTTTTAGGTTTACAGGTTTGGATGGCTTATCAGGATTAGATTTTTTTGGAAAAGTTTTCAAACTGCAAAAAAAAATGCTGACTCCACACTGAATTGAGTACATGCAACCAAAGTCCAGCAAAAATATTTTATAAAAAAATCTAGTACAAAATATGCAAACAAATATAAAACTATACAAACAAAAATACAATTATTAGAAAAAATAATAACGAAAATAACAGGAAAAACGGGCATATAAATAACAAATAAAAAGTCAATATAATAAGATAAATAAAATAAATGATAATTATATAATTTAATAAAACAAATTATTTGTCTCACCTTTTTGCAGCATGTCGCAGCCATCAAAATCTATTTGTTTTCAATAAATACAATTAATTTGGTCAGTGTTTTATTTTGCCCTAACTCTTCAATAAATGAAATAATAAGGAAAATGTGATTTTAAAATGACACTTAAATTATATTCTTTGAGTATATGCAGTTTTGTTTTTTTGTTTTTTAATCTGATGTTGTGTTTTTTTTCACAGAGGAATTGTGGGCATTAACCTGGAAACTGGATCAAAAGTTGCTGGAAAGAGAGACAAGAAAATGAAAGTAATGAACCCACATGTATGCACACTGCTGCGAAAGCTAATGGACTTTGAATGGCTTGCCATTTTATTTTTTATTTTTTATATATAAGTGTTCCAATGGAATAGTTACTGTACATGCAATGTCTTGCCCCTTCATGGATTTGGCAATTTAAAGGTAGGCACAGTTCAGACCCTTTCTTTTGTGTTTATTTAAACTAAGTTTATGAATGAAGTTCAGTCCCACTGTAGGGATGTTTTTTTTTTCTTTTTCCCCCAAGGCTAAAGCCTTTGGTTCAATGTGCAATCTCCATTTTTGTGTCTCCAAATATGTTTTGGAAAATGGTGTACATGTTAAATGAACATTATTGTCCAATAAATTGTTAAATTTATGAAAACCTGTCATTTTGAAAGTTTTATTGTTCACATTACACATTCAACTCACAAAAAACACTACTGAAAATTACAGGAAAAAGTAGGTTTACACACTATCACCGCAGTGAAAAATCTCAACTAGTTAATTTAGTGAACTGAATTTCACAACAAATGCCCTAATTCAATGTAAAATGTATGTAGAGCAGTGCAAGTTCACAGTTGCTCTTGTAATTTCACTCACATTTGTAAACATTGCTACTGTAATCTTACAGGAATAGCTGTAAAAAAAAACTATTTTACAGCATATTTATACAGCGGTATGCTGTATTTTTACAGTACAATTGTAATTGATTTACAGTACTATTGTAAATTTACAGTCTTACTGGCAACCAAAATTGCCAGTAAGTTACTGTAAATTTTATTGTAAATTTTTTTTAGTGCAGGGGTGCCCAAGCTCGGTCCTGGAGGGCCGGTGTCCTGCAGAGTTTAGCTCCAACCCCAATTAAACACACCTGAAGCAGCTAATCAAGCTCTTACTAGGCATACTAGAAACTTTGTAGCAGGTGTGTTGAGGCAAGTTGGAGCTAAACTCTGCAGGACACCGGCCCTCCAGGACCGAGTTTGGGCACCCCTGTTCTAAAGTCAAGCAAAAATGCAGTGTAATAATCTTTAAGTTGGGCACACAAATAGGTGTTTATACTTCAAAACTAGCACATGACAGAAATGGGTAATAATCAAACTCATCATAACCTTATATACAGTAAAATTACTAAATAAAAAAAAAACAGCAACAAGTAAATAAAATGCAGATGGTCAAGCAGTGCAACCATATTAATTATTCATCCTCCAGTGCATGCTGGTAAGAAGGTGAATGGGACTAAGCATCAAAATACTATGATATATATATATTTTATTATCAAGCATTATTTACTTGATCTAGGGTTTGATTTTTATAGTATACCTACCAAATGCAGAACATCAGTCCTAAATGTTGGATTTGACAAGCAAATCTGAATTGTGTGGTGTTTGAACAAAACTCCCAAGCACAGGCTGACCCACTGGACTTTGGTAATGGAGGTGCAGCAGTTTTTATTAAAAAATCAGAAACACGTGACGCATGTGCGGCCACATGTGCAGAGCCATCACAAAGGTTAACGATAAACAACTAAACAAACAAACCAATACATATTGATTAGCTCACTCACATCCTGCTCCTCAGTTCATTAGTCACCTGAAAGGTCGCGTCCAGCAGCAAGGGATTGTGGGAATTTTGAGAACCCCACTGGCAAAGTGTCTTAGGGGAAACTCACTTCTGGGCCAACAATAAGTAATTAGCAGCAATTAGCGCCTGTGATTAACTGCCTCAGGTGAGGGAGAAAAAGGAAAGGGGAGGAGAGGTAAAAGAACAAGGGTGGAAGAGAAAGAAAGAGAGAGAGAGAGAGAGAGCTGTAGGTGTTAAACCTCAGAGAGAGTGTGCTGCATATTAAACAGATAGATAGATAGATAGATAGATAGATAGATAGTGCTGCATATTAAACAGATAGATAGATAGATAGATAGATAGATAGATAGATAGATAGATAGATAGATAGATAGATAGATAGATAGATAGATAGATAGATGGATGTAATGGTAGATAGATAGATAGATAGATAGATAGATAGATAGATAGATAGATAGATAGATAGATAGATAGATAGATAGATAGATAGATAGATAGATAGATGGATGTAATGGTAGATAGATAGATAGATAGATAGATAGATAGATAGATAGATAGATAGATAGATAGATAGATAGATAGATAGATGTAATGATGGATGTAACAACAGACAGACAGATAGATAGATATAGATAAAGTGATATAATAAAGTGACTTGACATGTGGCCAAGTATGGTGACCCATACTCAGAATTAGTGCTCTGCATTTACCCATCCAAAGTGCACACACACAGCAGTGAACACACACACTGTGAACACACACCCGGAACAGTGGGCAGCCATTTATGCTGTGGCGCCCGGGGAGCAGTTGGGGGTTCGGTGCCTTGCTCAAGGGCACCTCAGTCGTGGTATTGAAGGTGGGAGAGAGCGCGCTGTACATTCACTCCCCCCACCTACAATTCCTGCCGGTACAAGACTCGAACCCACAACCTTTGGGTTATGAGTCCGACTCTCTAACCATTAGGCCACGACTTCCCCCCACGATGGATGTAACAGACAGACAGACAGACAGACAGACAGACAGACAGACAGACAGACAGACAGACAGACAGACAGATAGATAGATAGATAGATAGATAGATAGATAGATAGATAGATAGATAGATAGATAGATAGATAGATAGATAGATAGATAGATAGATA
>NW_015505206.1:3669990-3674143 GCF_001515645.1 Sinocyclocheilus grahami | reverse complement strand
ACAGACCGATGGATGTAACGACAGACAGACAGATAGATAGATAGATAGATAGATAGATAGATAGATAGATAGATAGATAGATAGATAGATAGATAGATAGATAGATAGATAGATAGATAGATAGATGTAACGATGGATGTAACAGACAGACAGACAGATCGATAGATAGATAGATAGATAGATAGATAGATAGATAGATAGATAGATAGATAGATAGATAGATAGATAGATAGATAGATAGATAGATAGATAGATAGATAGATGTAACGATGGATGTAACGATGGATGTAACAGACAGACAGACAGATCGATCGATAGATAGATAGATAGATAGATAGATAGATAGATAGATAGATAGATAGATAGATAGATAGATAGATAGATAGATGTAACGATGGATGTAACAGACAGACAGACAGACAGACAGATCGATAGATCGATAGATAGATAGATAGATAGATAGATAGATAGATAGATAGATAGATAGATAGATAGATAGATAGATAGATAGATAGAGCACTCAGAGCAGATGATTTAACCCACACTCTCTCTGTTATCCGTTATCTGTGGATGATTGTGCTCTCATTGGATAACTTGTGCGTCCTGATAGCTCTGAGCACACACAAGTAAAATGGGATTGTAAGAACTGAATAAGAGAAATCTGAATACCCTGACAGGCCTGTTTTTCTCCTGCAGACGCTACACTGCTACACTGGATTTCCAACCAATGATTCAATTAGATGTAAATGGAGGTGATGTAAAGCATATTGCTTCTTTCAGCGCTGTCTGATCTCCACAGTCCAATCAAAATATGACAGATCCTCGGGAAACTATTCAGGACCTCTAGAGGGAAAACCATTCAGGTACAAAACACACAATATCACCAATGTAGAGGGCTGTTCTGCATTAATTCAGTTTAAAAACAGAATATCAGCAGTGTTTGCAAAAGCACTTCCAGTCTGAAGTTTGGAAAAATTACGATTTATCAATGTTTTTGAAAGACGTCTCTTCTGCTCACCAAGGCTGCATTTATTTGATCAAAAATACAGTAAAAACAGTAAAACTATGAAATATTATTACAATTTAAAATAACTGTTTTCTATTTTAATATACTTTAAAATGTAATTTATTTCTGTGATGCAAAGCTGAATTTTCAGCATCATTACTCCAGTCTTCAGTGTCACATGATCCTTCAGAAATCATTCTATTGTGTATAGTTGTAAAGTTCACGTTCTTCCCTTTACAGGAGTGAAAGGGTTTGTGATCAGCATGAGTTGTCTGTGAGTGTCTGTGCTGCTGAGACTCTAATAGTGTCTTCAGGCCGGCCGAGGCCCTCAGAGAGCACAAAGAGAGGATTATGGGTAAAAGATAAGACTATCAGTGGCCATTAACCATCACCTCCTCTCTCTTCAGCCACACACACACACACACACACACACACACACACACACCTCTTATCAGCCGCCACCAACACACAGAATCTGAACAATCATTTAATTATTAATTGTGCACACATTTCAGCTGCTGAAGTAGATTCACATACAACGTGGCTGTAATCAGTATTATGATTTAGCTAAATCAGATTCAGCTTGAAACTGAAAACACATTCTTAGACAGCAAAAATATATTGATGTATAAATATAAAAATATATTTTGCAAATCAAAATATATGTTTTCAGCATTCTTATACAAAAATATATTTACAAATGTATTCCATAGAGCTAAATAAAGAAATAAATACTGGCCAGAATATATTTTAAACATGTTAAATATATGTTGTAAACATACTGAATATTTTTGAAATTGAAAATATATTTAGTTTCAATTTTCACATCCCAAAATATATTTCAAATCAACATGTATTCCCATATGTCAAAAAAGAGAGAACTGGATATGGATAAATGGTATATGTAGTTGTTTATCTGTGATCAGGTGACAGAGAATAATCACCATTATTTCCTGCAGAGAGAGACACTTCTGACCTTCAGCCCTGATCTTTGCCTTAGATTTTATTTCTGTCCTGAAGATTTTTCATATCTCTAGAATATTGAATGTTATGATGCATTGGCTGTTTTATCAAACAAATAACGATTCAGGGATTTTCCTCAAGAAGAAAATAGAAAGCATTCAGTTTCTCTTCATCAAAGATGACGACTGTCCTCCAAATCCTAAATCAAATTTAAAATCTTGTAAGTGCAAAACAACAAAGTGTAGGGTTTTTATTATTAGCTCTAAAAAGGGGAATATTTATGACGAATTATAACTGGTTATCGTCGTTCCACTTGGCCCGAAGAAATTGGATGGTGACTGATGTGCAGTTGTGCTTGTACTCCCAGGAGTTTCCAAATCTGCTGCATGATCTCAGCTGTGAAATGGGTGCCTCTGCCTGAGTTGACTCTCAGCGGCAGCCCGAACCTGGAGAAAATGTGATTCAACAGGAGGTATGCTGTAGTTTGAGCAGTGTCATTGGGTGCTGGGAGGCATTCTACCCACTTTGTGAATTGGCACACGACTGTGAGGAAATACTTGTTGCCTCTTGTTGACCTGGGTAAGGGTCCGACCCAGTCAATTTGAAGGTCTGACCACGGAAACGTGACTCCTCTGCGCTGCAGTGGGGCTCTGTGATTTGGGTTAGACGGTTGGAATTGGCAGCAGACAAGGCATCCTTTCACGTACTCTGCCACATCTTGCTGCATGCCGGGCCAGTATGCCACTTGTTTGAGTGTCTCATAAGTGGCTATTGTGCCGTGGTGTCCCGCACATGGTGCATCGTGAGCATACATCAGCATCACCCCCCTTAGGCAGTGTGGCACCACAAGCCTTGGCGCAGTGAGGTCATCAGGGGCATAAAACAAGATGTTGTTTATCACACGCAGCATGTGTGTTAGGTGGTATAGGCGTTTGAGGCTTGGGGAAGCAGCAAGTTCATCTGGTGTGATAGGGTAGCTGGAGGGGTCAGAGAGGTGGTGAAGGATGGTTTTGATGGCGGAGTCAGAAGCTTGCATGTCGGGGGGACCCTAACTCGCCATGTAGTGCACCTGCTTTGGCTAGGGTATCCGTTTGGTCGTTGAGGTCCTTGTCTGGACCAGGTTGCTTTGAGTGTCCTTTCACTTTCTTCCAATAGACGATCATATCATGTTCACATGTGATGTCGTCGCATGCCTGGAACAGGTGTTGGTGTTTAACTGGTTTGTTGTTTGCTGTCTTGAAACCATTTTGCTTCCAGCCTGGAAGATGGCATGTGAAGCCAAGTCTGGCATAGTTGGAGTCTGTGCAGATGAGCAGTTCTCTGATGTTATGGGTTGATGCTATCTGCAGGGTTATGAGAATAGCTGCTATCTCAGCATATTGTGATGATTGTGGACCCAGTTTGAAGTGTTGTGGTGGGCAGGGTCGATCGTTTAGCCAGAGAACACCAGCACCTGCCTTTAGGATGCCCTCGTGGTTGTAGGAACATCCATCGACGTAGGCTGTGGGCATGCCTTGGCAGACATTCTCGTCAAAATACCTGTGGCAGGTAGGTGGCGGTGGTTGGGGCCTTTCTGCTTCTACGCTCTCAGTCGGTGTGTCATCGGAGCAGCTTTGGCAGGCTGCCAGGCCGTTTCCCAGCACCGACTTGTGATTTTGAGCATATCGTGCTTCTATGTTGCGCCACTGGAGAGCCATGAGCCATGTGGCTATGCGTGCGTTTGTGACCACACCGTCGCGGATGCGCTGGCTGTTGAGGAATGTGACCGACTGGTGACAAGTTTCTATGATCACTTTCTGTGCTCCGATGTAGTTGGAGAATCTCTGGATGGCCCATACAGTACAGAGCAGGGCTTTCTCACAGTCTGAGTATTTGCACTCTGGGGGAAGAAAAGTCTTGCTGGCATATGCGACCACCCTTTTGTCCTGGTCATGCCGTTGGTATTTACCAGCGCTGAGGCAGTGGCTGGAGAATCCAGCGTCCAAGTAGAACTCCTTCTGTGGATCTGGGTAAGCCAGACATGGAGCAATGCACAGATGTTGTTTCAGCTCATTCATGGCATTTTGCTGTTCGTCTGTCCAGGCGAAGGGGCACTCCTTTTTCAGAAGGGCAGTGAGAGGGTGTGCAATGTCCAAATAGTTCTCAATGAACTGCCTTGAATAGTTGCACACGCCTAGAAAACTT
>NW_015505206.1:3667805-3668240 GCF_001515645.1 Sinocyclocheilus grahami | reverse complement strand
GTAGAATTAGTTCAAAGTCATGAAAGTCATAACTCACTAGCCAACTCAGATGGTACGCCTTAGGCACTATAACTGCATCCGTTGCCATGCAGTTATTGAACAAGATGTAGATTGCCCGAGATGTCACTTCAACGAGGGGTGTGGCTTCCAAAGTGAGGCCCAGTTCCCCACATTCGGGTGAAGGTTGGAAGAAGCCTAGGGTGTGACTGAGAGTTTGGCCTCTTCGCAGGTTGAGTCGAACAGCGACCCCTTTGGTGTAAGCTGGTACTACAGTCTCTTTTTCATTGATTAGCATGCAGGCCTCAGGGATGGTTTGGCCTGACAGGAGGTTCTCATGGTTGACAGGAACTGTGGGTGACTGTGAGGTCATTGCAGCCCATATCACTTAAATGATCATGTCCACGTGAGCCCTGAGGCGAATCAGAATGTCCGCTC
>NW_015505206.1:3664924-3666255 GCF_001515645.1 Sinocyclocheilus grahami | reverse complement strand
TCAGTGTGGCTTGGCTCGGCGCCCTCTAGAGCAAGTTCAGAACTCAGGATAGATTGTGGGGTTTTTTCCTGTCTTTTCAGAAGAAGTCTTTTGTTTAACATAGGCCTTGTGGGCCAAATCTCGCAGCTGTTGGGTGGACATAGTCCGTGGGCAAGCCAGAACCCCCAAGTGGTGGCTCACTGTTGGGTGCAGGTTCCGGAGAAACAGAGTTTTGAAGTTGAAATCCTGTTCCATTCCTGGCTCGTTTCGTGCTCCGAAGTAGGCCTGTCTGAGCCTGTTGTAGTAAGCCTGTGTGGTTTCCTGTCTGCCCTGTTTAAGGTCCATGGCAGTAATCAGTCCTTGCTCTGACTCTGGGTCAGAGAACTCCTTAATCAGAGCCTGCTGCATTTGCTGGTAATCCCCTTCGACCGTTTCTGGCTGCCTGTCTAGAAAGCTCCTCACCTCACGGCTGGCGGTGATTCGGAGCAGATAGAGTCTGTCTCTTGTGGTAACATTGGCAACAGTTTGCAAGTGAAAGTCAATGTCTTTTAAGTAGGCGTGCACATCGTGGCCCCCTGCAGGGTTTGGAGTGAAAGTGGGAATGTTTCTAGCCAGCTTATCCAATTCTTTAGGTGACACGCCATGACTGGAAGACAGCCTTTGAAAAGGCTCCCACCCCCTTTCTGCTGCTGGGGGTTCAGGGATGCTGGCAGGTGAAGTCTTGAGCAGTGGGCTCTCACCCCCCTCTCGAACTGGAAACCCTTGACTAGCTGGTATCAATTTGCTGGTTAGGGGAAATTCTGTGGTGTGCATTCCCCTTTCAGAGTCACTTTGCAGTCTATATGCATATTTAAGCTCTCTGTGAACTCTTGTGTCTACACGGAGATCAGTTAAGGCTTTCTGGAGTCTCTCTACTTCCTCCTGCAGCTCTGGGTCCTTTTCATCCGCCGTCCTGTGCTGGTGCTGAGTCTCCGACGTTAGCTGGTCCAGTTGACTTTGAGCAAGCACCAGGTTTCTCTGAGCCTCCTCAGCCTGGAGCTTCAGCGCTGCTGCTTCCTGTTCCATGCGGGAGATGCTTGTTTCTCCCAGCTTTGCCTGAGCGAGGAGGTTGTGGGCGAGGGGCCCGATGATCTTGGTGAGATCTTTGTGGCTGTAGTCCTGTGTCGGATCGTGTGACATCAGGGTGCTCAGGTTTACAAAACAAATTAGAGTACCAAGTCGACCTAGCAGAGAATACCCACAAGGGGGAGTGGGTGCACCCACCCAAGGTGAAAACAGGAAGGTAGAAGGAGTTCAAGAAATGTTAGATACTTAAACAGCCTGCCCTCTAGCGTTAGTTTAAGGTACTGTGC
>NW_015505206.1:3664263-3664833 GCF_001515645.1 Sinocyclocheilus grahami | reverse complement strand
GAGACTATTCTCATTCTAACGGAATTTTACTGCAGTTATCACAAGAACACTGAGAGTCAAATCCCAACAGATTCTACAATTTGTGCAACTTCTGCACACATCAACTGCACAATGATGTGTGTGGCAGGATTTCTTTGCTGCCAGTACACAAATAAATACTATGAACAACAGGTTTTCTTCGCTGTTGTTATGCAAATTTCATTTGATCAAGGTTTTAAAAGCTCCCATTTACATTTCAATCAGTCTACTGGCTCACCGTGTTCTGATCCAATCTGCATTAGGCACGCATCAGATAGCTACTCTGATGATTAAACCTAAGGGAGTGCGATCGTAGTTGAATGTTGAATGACATTGGAAAACGCAATGACTTCACTCTAGGATCCCATCAAAATAAGGCCTTTAAAAGATGATAAGAGGAGCATCGCTCAAATCTATCTTTATCGCAATGCAGGAAGATTTCTTCGTTCCAACAGGCGATTTTGATAATATTAAAATGTACTGAGAGAGATTAAAGAGACTAAAGAAATTCCTTCGTCTTTAGAGAACAATTTTAATATTATGAACCGCAGT
>NW_015505206.1:3661576-3664155 GCF_001515645.1 Sinocyclocheilus grahami | reverse complement strand
TAAGTGAGTGGTAAAGTGAGAGAGAAAAAGGGAGAGAGAACCCTGGTTAAAAAAATTTAAAATTAAAATAAAAAATAAAAAAAGGGACAAAATAAAACAAAATAAACAAAATTATAAAAGTCATAAAAGATAATAAAGTAAAACAAAAGTAGTACTGGATATGAAAACTAATACAAAACAAGAAATACAAATAAATTAATAAAATTAAAAATGAAACGGCAGGTACCTAGAATGGCTAGAATGATAATGGCCAATGAAGCAGATGGGAAATTGGAATCAAAACTAATTAGAGTACCAAGTCGACCTAGCAGAGAATGCCCACAAGGGGGAGTGGGTGCGCTGAAAACAGGAAGGTAGAAGGAGTTCAAGAAGTGTTAGATATTTAAACAGCCTGCCCTCTAGTGTTAGTTTAAGGTACTGTGCCTTGACTCCAATCGTGCTTGAACTGAGAACGTTTAGAGACTATTCTCATTCTAACGGAATTTTACTGCAGTTATCACAAGAACACAGAGTCCAATCCCAACAGATTCTATCATCTGTGCACTTAACTGCACAATGTGTGTGTAGCAGGATTTCTTCGCTGCCAGGTACACAAATAAAAATATGAACAACAGGGTTTCTTCGCTGTTGTTATACAAATTTCACTTGATCAAGGTTTTAAAAACTCCCATTTACATTTCAATCAGTCTACTGGCTCGCAGTGTTCTTCTGATCAAATCTGCATTAGGTGACACATTAGATAGCTACTCTAACGGTTAAACCTAAGGGAGTTAGATCGTCTAGTTAAATGAAATTGGAACTTCGCAATGACTTTAATCTAGCGATACTATCAAACATAAGGCCTTTAAAAGATGATTAGAGGAGCATCGCTCAAATCTATCTTTATCGCAATGCAGGAAGATTTCTTCGTTCCAACCAGCGATTTTGATAATATTAAAAATGTACTGCAAAGAGATTTCTTCGTCTTTAGAGAACAATTTTAATATTATAAACTGCAGTTTACTTTAATATTTCACAGTGACTAAATGTTAGACAAATAGAGGCTGTTAAAATACAGTACTGGAGGTGGCTTAACCATCCAATCCAAAAGAGTGAGTTCGCGCTGCGACTCGTCTCACTCTGGCGAAGAACCATCTGGCAATTTAAAACCCCTATACGAACGTAAAGTCTCTGACCAGAACTGTAATTAATATGCAAATGTCAAAAGGCTAAAAGGGGTCTCTTAAGCCATAAACAGTCCAACGCTCATGCATGATCCTACGCAGATGCTACAATGCATACCTTGTATTTTAATGACTTCCATGATGCTTCAGCAGATGGAAGGCTTTTTTATAAATTTTCTTGTGGAACCAGAGGAATTTATCATCTATTGTCTGATACCTCAAAACTTCCACAATAATAAATAAAAAAGTATGATGGAGGGCGCTGTTAAGAACTTTGTACCAATGTCCAACATTGCTGGAACGGTTTATGATTTCTGTCCAAACACTTTTTAATTTCCCATTCAGTGATGTGGTAAAGTTGTGTGACACATGCATAGCCTTGACCTGAAATGTCATTCTGTTTTTATCCACTGCATGCAATGAGTGTTCTATATTCTAAGTTATTCTCAGCTTACACTTTTTATATGTAATGTCCTATAGTACAGTTACTATAGCATCAGCAAGCCTGGAAAAACCTGAGTTTAAGTGCCTTGCTCTGGGCTACCCTGCAGATCGCCCCATGAACTTGAGATTTTTGGGTCATCAGTCCTTAACTATACTACCCATCACCCATTTCTTTCAGAAACATGCTAACAAGAAGAAACCCTCACAATAACAATCTCAACAAGTGTGAACTGTTCAAAACTGAAGGCAGGTGTCTTACTGCCCAGTCAGTCCATGACTAAACAGACAGAACTAGCATTATGACCTTCTAAGACACCATAACGTCACATCTAATGATCTACTGAAAAACAAACATAGAAAGAGATAAACCAAAGAAATAACTAAGTGAATATTTAAAGATTGCAATGGTTATTTCTCCTTAAAACAGAATTCTAATTGTAATTTTACACATTTATGAACTAATTTTCTGCTTTTAACCATTACATCAGATGCTGTTCCCTTTCGTGGAACTTCGAACTGCGTCCTCTAGGGGTCGCTATGGGGGAACGCCTCGTCGTGACCCGTGTCTGAAGCCTACATTGAAAAAACACCAACTTGTTTGGCCGGCGACAGCCATGACGTCACTACCGTCGCAACTAGTACAAAATAGGCGCCGATAGCACACATCATCACTTTCTTCGTCTTCACTGACCGTTCTGTTTGAAGCGTGCATTCCAAAAGCAAAGTAAGAGCCTTTTCTTTTCCTACTATGGCGAGCACTAGCGGAGCGTTTAGAAAGTGTGTCCATCCGTGTCAGCGGTTTCTGACACCCGATGATTCACACAATCTATGCGTTGTTTGTTTGGGCGAGGAGCATGCACGCGATGTCCTCGAGGGGGAAATCTGCGTGCACTGTGAGAGCTTTTCGCTGAAAAAGCTCCGTTCTCGTTTGTCTCTCTTCTTGAGTGGAGAGGGACAACCATCGGTTTCCCG
>NW_015505206.1:3657981-3659042 GCF_001515645.1 Sinocyclocheilus grahami | reverse complement strand
GGTCGACACACCCTGGAGACAGCACTCCCCTCACCTCTGAGGAGGGTGCTGGAGCTGCTGTTCCCGACCGGCCATTACGTCCGGGTGACAATAGAACCCGAAGAGTGCTCATTGTGCACCTTCTAAAATCCACGTGAGTGGTAAGTGTGCACGTTATCCTTTGCCGCTTTTCTAAAATCCACGTAAGTGGTGGGTGGGCACGTTAGGCTTTGCCACCTGTCTAAAATTCCACCTAGGTGGTAGGTGTGCACGCTATGCTTTGCCACTTCTCTAAAATCCCACGAAAGTGGTAGGTGCGCACGTTCTTCTTTGCCCACCTCTCTAAAAATCCTGTAGGGTGAGGGTTACGCGTTTCGGACTTCGTTCCCTGTTTCGGAGAGGGTTAGGTCCCGATTTCCTGGGCTCCTCTCAACCAGTGTGTCTCGATCGACGCACTCAGAAGGCACTGCCCCCCTCGATATCAAGGGGTACTAAGAGGGTGTCGTCTGGCGAGCAGGATCCTCTCCGAGGAGTTGAATCCCTCGCTCCATGGGCTGTCCTCGTGGTAATGTTGAGCACTGCTCCCCTTTCAGGAAAGGGTCACCTGGAATGGGAACAGTATTCCTCCGCTGAGGAAAAACGGAGGTGCCTCTTTCATGAGAGGCTTGAGCTCGCTGTCTTCCAGAAAGACCTCGAACCAGCTGCATCAGTAGGATTGGGCCGTCCTCCGCCTCCCTGATGCGCTGGCGATGTGGCTAGCCTGCAGTATGCTACCCCTCTGATTTTTAATCATGCTGCTGGTTGGGGAGCCCCCCTCTCGGTGAGAGGTGGGTTGGGCTCCCCCACCTAGAATGAGCTACTGCCAGCCGGGGAAAACCCGGCATTAGTAAGGGTCGAGCCCCCTGGGCATTTGAGGACCAGGCGTGTGTTCCCACGCCGAAATTGTTACTAGCTGGTTCCGCTAGTTGGAAAGCGCTTCGGGTCGACTCCCCTTCTCAGTGAGAACTGGGCGTGTTGCTCCCCCAGCTGATAACTGGTGGCTGTTCCACCAATGGAACGTGCTTTAAGTCGAGCTCCCGCTG
>NW_015505206.1:3625952-3654446 GCF_001515645.1 Sinocyclocheilus grahami | reverse complement strand
TTCCCCATAGCGACCCCTAGAGGACGCAGTTCGAAGTTCCACGAAAGGGAACGTCTCGGGTTACTTATGTAACCATGGTTCCCTGAGGGGAACGAGACACTGCGTCCTCTAGCTTTTGTGCCATGCTGCGGATACAAGCTTCAGATGAAGAAGTGATGATGTGTGCTACCGGCGCCTATTTTGTACTAGTTGCGATGGTAGTGACGTCATGGCTGTCGCCGGCCAAACAAGTTGGTGTTTTTTCAATGTAGGCTTCAGACACGGGTCACGACGAGGCGTTCCCCCATAGCGACCCCTAGAGGACGCAGTGTCTCGTTCCCCTCAGGGAACCATGGTTACATAAGTAACCCGAGACGTTTTTTCTTTCTACAAACCAATGGACAACATACACAGGATTGTGGGATATCATAGGCAGCAAAGAATAGATCTATGCTGCCTTCATCTCAGTATGTGGATGGATGTGGATGTTATGCAAACATTGGATTCAGAGGGGCCTTGATGCCTTCCTACCTCCATGTACCGCCTAAAATGCATTTTCGGACACAGCCTATGTTAAGATACACACAGCTCACACTGCTTTTTCTCCCTCCATCCCGCTTTTTCTCTCTCACTAGATTTATCTGCCTTCCTGCATGTCCATCATGAATTATTGAAAAGCTTCAGACCAGCATGGCTTCAGGAAAACTCCTAAGTTTGATGTGCACTCGTCACTGACTCGTTCTCCCTCTTTCCTTTTACTCAACCTCTTTCATTCTGTTTTTTCCCTCTAGTATCTCCTTTTCTCACAACCTATTATCTCCATTACTGTCATCATCTCACCATAATGTCTTACAGTATTATACCAGTCAAATCAGTGCTTCTCAATTGATGGGCATAGATTTTGGTGCTATTTATATACTATTTATTTTAGTTTAAGTTTTAGTCATTTTGTTATGTAATGTCATTTTGATTGTGATGTTGTTTTTTTTCTATTAGTTAGGCTAGTTTTAGTCATTTATTCAGTTTCATTTAATTGCCAAGGAAACATTTCTAATTTACACTGAAGTTTAAGGTTTTCATCCAATATTTCTATTTTATTTCAGATTTATTTTAAATTACCAAAATGACAGTTTTAGTTTTAACAATAACAACAATGATCAAGACCAAAAATGTTTCGAAAAAATGCTAAAATGTAAAATAATAAATGCTACTAGCTATATAATCATGTTCAGTTCAGCTAGTTCAGTTATAAATTGATACCTATATATGTTTTGTTGATGTTAAGTCACACACTCAATCAAACTACAGTATTTATTTATTTTTTTTGGTCTTTTTCTCATACAAAGGTATCATACAGATTTAGAACACCTGGAATAAAACATACAAGTCGCATGGACAACTTTTATGACATATTTATGCCATTTAGGCATCACTGACCTTATGTGAGAAAGTGTAGCCAAGATGAACATTAAATGGAATAAAAGTCATTAAAAGTCACAGGTTTGCTTACCAGAGAACACACATTGATAAAAAATGTATACTTTGAATACACTATAAGTCGCTTTGGATAAAAGCATGTAAATATATAAGTAGTTCTTCTTTGAGAAACGAGTCTTGAGATCCCTGTGTTCTGTTCCACTCTATTGCACTTCATCTAGCATCCTGTGCGAGCGGCCTCTTGCACTGAACTCAAATAATACAGTACATGGCAATGTTAAGCATGAGCCGCAAGTGCTGCTCCACAAACCAGTTCAGGTCGAGTACCTCAAGCTACATGGGAATATCTACTACAGTACATGCCACGCTAAACACAACACCACCATTAAAAATGGTTTCAATGGCATTATTTGGAGTGATACTACTGTAACAGTGATGTCCCTGACTGCATCAACTCATTCTGAACATCGCAATTTCAATCTAGTAGAAATTTCTTCTACTCTTTCATTTTGAATTTCCACAACATCTTTACTTATTCACGCCCGGGCCTGCTGAGGGAGGCAGAGCCTGCAGTGCTCCGTCCGTCACTCAATAAACACCTGCTAATCACATACAGCAGCTGGCCCTCTCATTAGCATACATACATTATTCATTCATGCAAAGAGAGCTGATTAGAATAGAGGATCAGAGAGGGGATTGGACAGCTAAGTGAAGAACACTACACGTTGAGTTATTTTGTTTCTGAGTGAAGCCAATGAGACGGGTGTATAATCGGACAACATTGTAGCACTTTAAGTAGTGTTCTTCACAGTGTTTCTGATTATGAACAACATAAATGCTCCATTTAGATGCATAAATGCAGGCTTTGGGTGAATACACACACACATGCTCAGAGGCACAAGCACACACTTGCACTCAAGGCAGTGTGAACTACACAGAACACAGAACTCAGACTGACCAGGTTGGATGATCCAAAAATATCAGCAGAGTTTTTTTCTTTTTTTTTGTAGAATCAGTTGAAATGTCAAACTGGTGATTGAAATGTCATATAGAGTGAGAATACCTAAGAGAGCAGGATCTCTCCCCTCTACAAACACACTGACATTAACACAATTTGCACAAACACACTTTAATGGCAAAAGGGTCCAACTCTCAAAGGCACCATGATGCCTACAGGATGTCTTTAACAGAGGGACACGACAGGACATGCAGAACTGAACTAGCCACATTTAGACAAATTAACCACCACAGACACACATGCAAGTTCACACGCATACATAAACCACAGAGAGATGAGCTCATCAATTTCCTTTCCACCTGGAAGGATTAAACCTGCAGGAGGTCTTTCTGCATCAAATATTCTTAAAGAAGCAGTCCCTCCTGGACAGAGAGACACATACGTACCTGAAGACAAATTTGCTCATCTTTTGTATAGTTTGCATTACATGAAACCCATAGCAGGGTATAAAACCAATAAATGCTGACTGAAAATTAGAGATGACACAGACAGACATAAAGATAGAACAGTCAGAACCGTAGTTAGATAGTATGATACAGTATACAATAGGGGTGTGCGATATGACCAAAATCTTACATCACAATAAGTAATTTTATTTCACTGTAATGATATGATATACTTATTTTTTCTTTAAATAAGGTCTTCATGTTATCAATATTTTAGATACCATAGAGATTTCATAATTCGTGTCACCAGCATCAATATTGCAAAAAAAAACTCAAGCTCACTGAAGACAAGTAAACACTTGGCGATTATATAACAATAAGAAACAAATTACAAGCAATAGAACAAAAAACTACAGTAGAACAAATAAATAAGAAATGCTACATACTGTACATAAAGTAAACAAATGTATAAAAACACTGCATATTCTTAATTACATATCTCTTATTAATTAAGTTACAAAAGTGATTTAGTCAAGAGCAGTGAGAGATTTTCTCTCTTTTGTTGTTTAATTAATATGAATGACAGACAGCAGGAACATTAGACTGCTGTCACTTTAAGAGCTATTCTATATACTGTTACATGTTTACTTTCTGAACTGTTTGCTTACACTTAAGACTTAAATTACTGTGTTTCCAAGGATACTTGCAAAGATGGGCATTTTGACACATACAAGTGAGTGTATTTAACCAATAAAGTGACAAAAATAACTTGGTTCAATACTCCTGTGCTCTATGAGCACCGTCTTAACGTGTGTGCACCTCTCTGACCGCACTCAGAAACAGTCTCTCAGACAGCATGTGCATACAGCAAAATTAGTTCTCTTTCACTGCTGATTGCATTTCAAAGGCTTAAAATTATTTGTTTGTAAACCGCAATGCTTAAAAACACGTGCAAACGATACATTTTTGTGACCACGGTTGACAAATTTCTACCAGTTAATTGTATCTACCGGTATATCGCCCACCCCCAGTATAATGATAGATAAACAGACATAATGACTGATAGAATGACAGAAAGAAATAAAGAAATAGAACAATAGACAACTAGATATCTAGATAGCTACATAGACAGATGGAGAGAGGATTCATTACTTTACTTTTGTAATGAATATAGTCATTACTACATCTCAGGACCCCAGGTGAGTCTAGTATAACTTCAACAGAATAATTGAATTACAAATCAACCAAGCTATGCCAAGCAGCGAGGGAACATGCCAATGTGATAAAGGGAGGGAAATAGAAAATAAAGCCAAAAATAAAAGAGAAAAATTAAAAAAACACAGCATATGTGAGGTATTGTGGGGAGAGACATAAATAAACAGAGGCAAATCCTGAACAGAGGCTCAGATGGAAGACGTGAGACAGAGAGAGAGAGAGAGAGATCTCGGCTGTTTCAGCACACATCAATCAGAGTGTGTGTCTGTGAGAGTAATTAGCTACCTGCCGACGGGCAGCCTCTCTCTAATTGTTCACTGCTTTGTTGCAGCCTCATTCTCCTGCTCTTTCTTCATGTCCCTCACTTTCATGTACCGTCAGTCTTCTAGAGTGTTAATGTGTGGGGTGTGTATGTGTGTGTGCTGTTTTGTGCATCTTGTGAAATGAGACTGCAAAAATGATGACTCTTCTGTGGGTGTGGAGACGGAAGAGAGAAAAAGTCACAGAGATAGAGACTAAAAAAGGCAGTGAGGCAATCTAAGCTTATGAGAATAGAAACACTGAGGCTGTGTGTGTGTGTGTGTGTGTGTGTGTTCAGGAAAATGGGGAGAAAGAGGCATGTAAGCTGGGTGTGTATTTAGTGATAGCCTCACTGACTTCACCCACAACACAACAGAGGGATTAGCCAAGAGTCGTCTAGAAAATTTCACACAAACATCCCACCACACAGGAAACTCACACAGGATAGGACTTGATGTAACAGGGCTTCTAATCCAGTGTTTACCAACCAGGTGTGCGTGTACCCCAGAGGGTACTAAGAAACATTTCGATTTTGCTTTGTTTAACATGTCTTCGTCGCCTGGAAGTCACAGGTTCTCATTAAAGTGTGCACTAATGGCGGTGTAGTTGCTCGTGGGTGATATTTCCTACTTGTTGAGGTCCGGCAGTTTTTAAATTCCACCATTCAAATAGTGCAAATGACTTTACATTTGTTAAACATCTCATCTGGATTTCATTTTTAAATGAATTTGCCATTAGGTCTTACTCTGAGAATATTTCTGTATGATTGCCCCCAGAAGTGTCACAACTGTGAAAGACAAACAAGCGCAGGTGTCTTATTAAAGAGTGAGGAAGTAGCTTAGTCAGTCAGCTTTTCTCGACTGTTATAAGTTAAAAATCATTAGTCGACTAATTTAATTCTGTGAGTGATATTTGTACAAGTTAAAAGCAATACATTTCTAGCTACATAACACAATTTCTTTTCTTTATTCTATTAATGTTCCATAGCTGGAATATTGCTGTAACAGCATATTCCCAAAAAACGAATGCACAACATTCTTTTCCTGCTATTCTCTTGTAGAAATACCAAACTTGTTTTCCATTTATTTCAATCGATTTCTATTGCAGTAATTTCACCCAATCAGTAACTCTCACACATGTCCTTGATAACATCACACTAGAGTGATGAATGACAAAATACAAGTTTTTGTTTAAAATAAATTATTACTTTTCATTCAGCAAGGATACATTAAATTGATTAAAAGTGGCAGTAAAATATTTCAAATTAATGCTATTTTTTAACTTTGATGAACTAATCCTTGCGGTTTTCACAAACATATTAGGAAGCACAGCAGTTTCAAACATTGATAATAATAATTTATTGAGCACCAAATCAGCATATTAGAATGATTTCTGAATGATTATGTGACAGAAATTTCAGCTTTGCTACCACAGAAACAAATTATGTTAAAACAATTTTAAATCATCACAATGTTTCACAAGTTACTGTTTTACTGTGTTTTTGATCAAATAAATGCAGCCTTGATGCACATAATAGCATTTATTCTGATACTGAGAAATGTCTCGGTTACGTATGGTAACCCTCGTTGTGCCGTTGTGTCGAGTGTACGACACTAGGGGTCGCTCCTGGGAGCCCAAACACCTCTGACATCTTTGAGAAAAGGCCAGTGAAATTGGGTGTGCAGAATTAGCTGGCCACGCCCCGGACATCCGGTTATAAATAGGCCAGCTGCTCACTCGTTCTGTTCTTAGGAGTCGAGAAGCGTCTCAACCCCCTCAGAGGCAATTTGGAGTTGTGGCATGAAGGACACATCGTCTCTGTTTCCTCCATCAGGGAATGAGGGTTACCATACGTAACCGAGACGTTCCCTTTCTGTCGCTCACTCCGACGTTGTGTCGAATGTACGACACTAGGGGTCCCTATACTAAACGCCACAACTGCCGAACTGTGTCATGAGTCCACGGGGGTGCAGATGTTGACAAGCCAACGTGTCACAACCAAATGCACCTCTTCTCCTCGTAACCTTCCAATGCCCAAGACTTAAGACCTCACTCTCCAACATCTGGGAGAGCCGCCATAGAGGCAGAACCTTGGCTTGGAGGTCCTCCACCCTTTTGACAGAAGTGAGCGGTCAGGAAGGCCGTCTTCATAGAGAGGGCACTGGACTCAACTGACTGAAGGCTCAAACCGATCTTTCTGTAATGCCTGTAAGACCACAGTGAGATCCCAAGAGGGAATGAGACGTGGCCTCGGAAGGTTCAACCTCCGAGTGCCTCTGAGGAACCTAATAACCAGATCGTGTTTCCCCACTGATCTGCCTCCCACGGTGTTGTGGTTAGCTGCAATCGCGGCCACGTACACCTTAAGTGTAGAAGCAGACAGGTGCCTGCCCAGGCCTCCTTGGAGGAAAGAGAGCACAGATCCGATGCCACATCTCCGAGGGTCCTTCCCCTGGGAAGAACACCAATTCACGAAAATGCGCCACTTCAGGTCATACAGCCGTCTCGTCGAGGGGGCTCTGGCCTGAATAATGGTATTCACCACTGCTGGTGAAAGGTCTCTGAGTTCCTCCTGGTCGCGTCCAGGGACCAAACATGAAGGTCCTTCCTCAGGGGAATTCGCCAGGGAGGAACTGATTACATGAGCATGGGCTCTGAGAACCAGGTTCTGTTGGACCAATAAGGGGCCACAAGCAGGAGCTGTTCTCTGACTTTGCCAGTGCATCTGTGCCGAGGGGAGCCTGGCAATGGGTCGATTCCGATGAAGCAAACCGGTCCACCTGTGCCTGGCCAAACTGACTCCAAATCAGCTGAACCATTTGGAGGCGAAGCCTCCACTCGCCCCTGAACGAGACCTGTCGCGAGAGGAGATCCGCTACACGATTGAGGTTGCCTGGGATATGAGTGGCATGCAGAGACCTGAGTCTATGCTGGCTCCAAAGTAAGAGATGGTGGGCGAGTTGTGACATGCGATGGGAGCGAACACGACCCTGGTGGTTGATGTATGCAACCGACGCTGTGTTGTCCATCCGGACCAACACGTGCTTGCCTTGGATCAAGAGTCGAAACCTCCTCAAGGCCAAAAGCAATGTTAACAACTCCAGGCAATTGATATGCCAATGCAGCCGAGGGCCTGTCCAGACCCCTGATGCTGTATGCCCATTGCACACGGCGCCCCAGCCTGTCTTGGAAGCATCTGTTGTAACAACAATGCGTCTGGACACCTGTTCTAAGGGCACGCCATGTCCATCTTGGGACTCGGGTACGAAGTCAGTGCTGAAGCGGTCTCATATGCTTCAGTCCCAGCGGCATAGCCGTGGCTGAGGACGCCATATGCCCCAGGAGCCTCTGAAAGTTTTTGAGAGGGATTGCTGTTCTCTGCTTGAGAGCCCTCAAGCATTTCAGCACTGACTGAGCACGATCCTGAGAGAGGGGTGCAGTCATCGTAACCCGAGTCCAATTCTGCACCGAGAAAAGAGATACTCTGCACAGGGGAGAGTTTGCTCTTTTCCCAGTTGACCCGAAGTCCCAATCGGGCTAGGTGGTCGAGGACCATGTCCCAGTGTGCGCAAACTAATTCTCGCAAGTGAGCTAGTATCAGCCAGTTGTCGAGTTAATTGAGAATGTGAATGCCCACTTCCCTGAGAAGGGCAAGGGCAGCCTCCCCGATCTTCGTAAAGACGTGAGGAGACAGGGACAGCCCGAAGGGAAGAACTTTGTACTGATATGCCCATCCTTCGAAGGCAAACCGAAGAAACAGCCTATGTATGCCTTGGTAGGATTGAGACATGAAAGTTTCATGTTTGAGGTTTAACATTCTGAACGGAAGCTTGAGAAGGGCCCGGTTCTGAGTCCTCAAACCCAGGATTGTTCTCCATGATTGGTCTGAGCCTCCCGCCCTTCTTAGATACAATGAAGTACGGGCTGTAAAACCCCTTCTTCATTTTGGCCAGGGGACAGGCTCGATTGCACCCTTCTCCAGAAGGGTTGCAACCGCCGCCCGAAGAACAGCCGCATTCTCATCTCGTACTGAAATAAACAGAATGCCCCTGAACTTGGGCGGGCGCCTGGTGAATTGAATCGCATAGCCAAGCCGAATGGTTCTGAGGAGCCATCGGGAGGGATTGGAGAGGCTAAATCTAGCATCCAGATATCCTGCCAATGGTCTCAAAGGAACCATGTTCGACGTACCTGGAAGTGGTAGGCGCTGTGGCAGGAGGTGAAATGTCCTTTAAAACACACCGTGCCTTGTCCGCAGAGTCTGTCACATGTGCCACCGACGGATGAGGGAACATAAGTTCGCCAGCATGCATCGTGTTGGCTGAGTGATAGACCATTTGCATCTGAACGTGAGGAGACAGAGTGTCTGTGTCCAAACAGGTTCTGATGCATGGTTTCAGTGTCTGGCCATCGCAAATGGGAGGGCCAAAAATGCTGTGTGTGTGACCCAGAGAAGAAGGAAACTGCTCTTTTATTGACTAGGTGGTGGCTATCT
The DNA here is from genome assembly GCF_001515645.1 of Sinocyclocheilus grahami. Classification (NCBI taxonomy): domain Eukaryota; kingdom Metazoa; phylum Chordata; class Actinopteri; order Cypriniformes; family Cyprinidae; genus Sinocyclocheilus; species Sinocyclocheilus grahami. The sequence goes on along the minus strand of NW_015505206.1, from coordinate 3,645,616 downwards.
GCCAGGTGTCAGACAGCCGTGGAGGATCTGAATCCACCATCTGGTCTCCCAACATGACCAACTAAAAAACCCACAACATCCCTCTAAAACCCTCAGAATAGATTGGTATATAACCTTAAACTGCTTTAAGGGACAATATCAACAAGTGCAAATTGTCAAAAAAAAGTGGGATTTATCACAGATCACAAAACTGTAATTTGTGTGTGTGCATGACAAAAAAGTGTTTTATGCCAAAAGGACCAGCATGGGAGAGACTAATGTCTATCATTACACAAGGCCACATTCACGCCCATCATGTTATAATGAGTGTAATCTTTCACTCAGCAAATCCTGCTAGACCTGAGAAAAACCTGGGATGGGGCTGCTCACTTTTACAAACCCTGAACTACCCTACAGTACTTGAACAGACATTTGGATGTCTAATTAAATTAGCATGCAAAAGTAGAAAGGAAAGATTAAAATGTTCTATGAAGAGAATGAAAAAATTGTTATGGGATGCTTTGCTCATAGCCAATTAAGGTAGCAAATAATTAAAAAAAATTAACACCCTGTATCACATTACGGCTGTGTTTAAATTTGTTCAGCCTCTTAACTTAAGAGTGTTTGTTTCCTGTGATCTAGAGAGGAAAGTCTGACAGAGACAGAGCCTATGTGTGTGTATTACAAATTAAAACAAGTTTATCTCACTCCAGCAGGTCTGTCCTGATGATCCAATGCTTCTCCTTTTCTGTTCTGATGTCCTCCTCAAAGAATTGTCCAGAAACATTTGGTAAATTAACACTTTTATAGCAGTTCTAGCAGTTTCACTTCTCTTTTTAGCAGTGAAAACTGGGAGATCTTGAAAACAGCATCAGAACATGTGGGATGCTTGTACTCGCCATAAGTGAGATCTGAAGGACTGTAGCTGCAGTGTTTGGTCTGGACATACAACAGAATACATGAAAAGCCCATCAAAGGCATTCTGGAGCTAAACATGAAGCACACATCCTTCAGAGATCACATTGTAAACCTTTAGTCATATTCTACACAAGCCAATTTCCCAGAACAACTGAAATGAAATGTCCATTAATACAGGTCACAGAATGTAGACGTCTCTACTGAGATAAAAGCACTCAGGGTCACTATAGCCCGAGATTCACCTGGAGCTAGAATGAATGGTGTGTCAAGAAAGGTTGAAAGAAAACAGAAGTGCCCTTACCCTGCCATGACGATGAAAAAGTCCAGTCTGTTCCAAGTATCGCCAAGATAACAGCGATGGCCAAAGATTCCCAGAGCCACCATCTTCACCACCATCTCCAGTGCAAAGAATATATAGATAAATGCATCGAATGCCTAAAAGAGATCAACAAAGACACTTGTATAACACAGTGTATGTTTAAATATACCCTATAAAATCTAAATCTAGAGTGGCATTAATTCCATATTTTGCTTTGAGACCATCACTATAATGTGCTCCCAAAAGCAGCACAGATTGGTCAGATGTACTCAAGAATGAGAATGTCCCTCCCCGTATACCACAAATTTTCAATTTAATTTTTCAAGTTGTAAAGCTCAGTTTAAATAGTTCATGTCTAAATAAATTCTTAATAATAATGATAAACAAATAATTATTAAGAATATAAAAAAATATATATATATATTTTTAAACAGACCCAGCATTAGATTAGATTAGATTAGGTATTTCACTTGCTGGCTGATTACAAAGCGAACCTGAGTTATTGGAAAGAAAATGGTAGCTTTGCATTAGGCCATCATCATGAATTTTAAAGCATGTTTTTCCTTCAGCTGTTCATCAGACAACAAGTGGCAGACACATATTGTTTCCGTCAGTTGTAATTCCTATCTAAATCAGTGGGGGCTGGTGCTTTTCAGGAAGAAAGATGCTCAAAAACTGTTTGACAGATTGAATGATAGATAGAGTGACAGAACAACAGACAGACAGACAGATAATTAAAGAACAACAGAGAGACATATTTTAACTTATAAGAGATTATTAGCAGTCCGGATGGAATCAGTTCTCCAGATCTGGTTCACAATCCATTAATTGCTCTGCTCAACTGTATGCTCTGCAAATATGACCTCTCTGGGAAGGACATAGTAACCGAAATACTTAGCAATGTGTTGCTCAGTATCTGACTGCTAACGAGAGCAAATGAGATCCTGAGAGAAGTCAAAAGCTGAATGAGCCTGAAACAAAAGGGCTTTTAAGAACCCTTGTATAAGTGAACAACTGATTATGAAGTCCAGTCAGCACCCAGCCTGTTCACCCTTACTTCATCTGACCCCAGACGACCCACCCTGGATCTCATTTCCCAACCGACGCTGAGATGACTGACGATCAGAGCAGACGATCCATTTCACAGAAAGTGTTTCTTTCATAAACAATTGAGTCGCGCGAGTACACAGACTTAAAGAGGGCTGTTAATTAGCTCCTTACAAACACTCCGACGCGTGATTGTCGCTGTCAAAGCCCTGCTGCGTTCTCATTACGACGCCACAGATAGCTGGGATTTCGAGCGACTGATTACACAGACCAGTCAAGCCGCAATCGCCCTCATTAATGGCTTTGTTTCTGCTCTCATGTTGGTCACTCGTTCAGTTTTTAAGTTCAACCCTGCAGGGATAATTTTAACGATGTGAGAAGTGTAATTTTCTTGCACACACATGCAGAAAATAGAACGTCTGTTACGTTGTGCCCCTTAGTCTGAGTCACTTTGCATGTCCCCAGTTGCCAAGTAGAACTGATACAGGTTTTGTTTCACACAACAGAGTATTTATGTGTGATACAGGGAGGAGGCCGTTGGGCAGCGATGCCAATTTGGATGGCTGCCCGCACGAGAAACGTAGAGTTTGAATCCGGCCGGTGCGGACAAGCAAAACAGCACTGGTTTAAGATCCCCTGTGGGACCAGAGGACGCAAACATCCTAGCGCCAAGAGGACGCTTCCTCTAAAGCTACCTTCTTCCACACACCATACCTGACATATGGCTCTCTATACGAGTCGGTACACACACAGCAAGCAGGAGAGAGACAGACTTTCGTTCCTGCCCACACAGTTTTCATTTCAACCCCGTCTTTTTGTTTTGCAGTCAATCCAAAAAGCTAATGTGAGAAATATCGCATTGCAGACCTTCTTAATTTGCATTTCTCTCTTCAAAACTCTTTTTACACAATGAAAGTACAGCTCTGAACAGCGAGAGCTCACTGAGGGAATACTGTCAGCCATCTTGACTGGTAAAACATTGAGTCATGGCTCTCGCTCCATTTCAGCTGTACCTATGAGAAGGTAAAGCTGACGTCTGATGCCTCCGGCCTGCCGCAACGCAAGCCACTTTCACAGGTAAGTCTGAGAAATGAGGTAAGCTCACAGTCAGCATTATTTCTTAATTGGGATATGCACTGTGGAAAGTGATTGGGAATTGCTATAAAATTCAATTCAATTTGGCAGAAAGCCTAGTCATTAGGGGAAGATCTCGGTAACTTATCATCTCTTGGACTAAAAGCCTTTAAGATGACTTACAGCGCTTCGCCTATGTTTCATCCTTGTAAAACTTAAAGGGATAGTTCACCTAAAACTGTATGATTTCATTTACTTTCTTCTGTAGACCAAAAAAGATGATATTTGTGTATGTGTGTTTTACAATGGAAGTCAGTGGGGTCCAGTGTTGCTTGGACCTCATTGACTTTGATTATATGTGCAAAAACACAAGATTTAAAATATATTCTATAGAAGAAAGAAAGTCATAAAGGTTTAGAAAGACATGAAAGTGTGTAAACGATGACAGAACTTAAATTTTTCTGTGAATCATGCCTTTAAGCAGTATGTTTTTCCATCAGATCAAATTGGTCTGTGCCTTTATTATTGTGAATACAGGGCTTATGAATCTAGATGGTGTAGCAAAATGTCTCATGGTGTTGCACACACTGAGGATATTCACAACTGCAGACAGAAGTCAAACTCACCAACCTACAACCATCCCTGATGACACTGTTCAACAAGAGGTGAGTATAAATTAATCTCATATTGATGTGTTGTGGGGACGAGCGGCCCGCAAGAGTCCTGTTTTATTTATAAGATACAAAGAGAGTTTATATGCATTGGTGAATAGTATGAAAAAAGTAGGGCAAAATACTGCTACTATTTTATTATCTGAATATGAAAGTAAAGGCATTTACTCAGTTTCATGTTGCTTCAAACACATATGAATGACTTTCTTCCACGGGACAAAAAATAAATTCTTCAGAATATTAGTACTTGTTGCTCTTTTCCCCAATTGACAATGAACAGAAAAAAGCAGAAAAAAACATAAGTTGCTCTGAAGGCAGATTTGAATGACAAACACACCGAAATGAAAGCTGTCACTTATTCAAAATGTCTCCTGTAAACTACTGACTGCTGTAACTGAATCAATGAGAATATAAAAACCAAATCTGATGAGTCATTTAGTTCAATTCAAAGAGTCATTTAGTTCAATTCATAGAACAAATCTGACTCGAATGAATCATAAATTTGTTCACAAATCTGACATTGCTCTCATGAACATGCAAATGTAAGTTAAGGTGGCTGTCAAGATTTTAGTGAATAACTTAAATTTAGATCTGTTGACCACTTAAACCTATAACAAGACTTCAGCAGAATACTAGGAATGTAGTGTGTTGTTGTACTGACCCCCTTTTTATCAAACTTTTATGTTTATCTTTTAAAGCATGAAAGGCTTAGTCTATGTTCATTGTAACTACATTGAAAAGAATGATCATCACCAACTGCATCATTCAAAATATCTCTTTGTTCTCCGTAGAAGCAAGAAAGTCATTCAGGTGGAACACCATGAGTGAGTAAATGAGGACACAGTTTTTAGGTGAGCTAATCCCTTAATGGAGTGTGTTCATGTTTAAGCTGTGCCATGAAAGCTGAACTGGAGCAGTGCCATAGGCGATGATTTTTCTAACACACAATGATCATGTACGTTTTTATGTGAGGTCTCTGAACAGACTCCCTGGACCCAGCCGTCACATCCAGGCAAGCTAATGAACACAGCAAGGCTCCTGGGACAGTGGATGCATAGAGAGTTTAGAGGACACATAAAAACGTCCCTAAAGCTCCCAGAAGATGACATAAGCAATTAAAGGCCATCCTCTGTCAACACAAACCCCCCCGAATTCTGTCTGCTTCATCAACCTCTCAGAGTGAGAGAGAGTCTCATTAAACACAGAGAGTCGAAAGGGATGATGATAATAAATGGAGGGAAAGAAAAGAAGAAGACTGTATCTTGATACAAGATGGGCTGGGAATCGTATGATCCTTAAACTCTCTTTAACTGACATAAAAAAAAATTGCATTTTGACAAGGCATATAAACTACATTCAGGGCTGGTCTGTTGCATGAGGTTGATTTTATATGTCTGGAAAGAGAGCAATACAGATTCGCTGTTTCAAAACCTACGGAGCTTCTCATGAAGGCAGACATCTTAGGTTCGTTCCTGCTGTCAAAGCTATTCAAAAAGGTAACTTCATTTAAATTATGCTTTAAATATTTCAGTTTTGGCAAAATTTTGAGCAACCACTCCATGTACGCTTTGCAGAGAAGAAAATTTTATACTGTAAGAAAAAATAGCAAAAGTTTTACCTTTTTGTAAGGGTACAAAACCTTATCATTGGGACAGTAGCCTCAAAGGGACAACTGTGTATTTTTTCTACTCCTAAAAGGCATACATTAGTACCTTCAAGCAGTAATAGTTCACCCCAAAAAGGCAATTTTGACATAATTTACACACCCGTATGTTGTTTCAAACCCTTAAGACTTTTGGTCCCTTCATTGTAACTTCAAGTAGCCAAAACCTGTACGATCCACAAAAGTCATAAAGGTGCCATAAAGCAAGACCACATTAATTGAGCAGTTTATTCAAAATCTTGTGAAGAGATACTGATAAACAGATTTAATTTAGTCTCATCTTTTGGGTAAGTAAATTAACCAACTATGAACCTTTCATGGGTAAATATCACATCACATTTTTTTCCCCAGGCAAGATCACAAGCCACAATTTTATCACAATTATTTTTCATATTGACACTTTAGTAAGTTATCGAGCTCTACAGCCAATCTAATTTCCCTATTGAGCCCTACAAGGTAACAATAAATAAATAAATAAAGATTGGCAGAGCATTTGTTCCATGACATTTAGAATGCTGACTTAGTAGGTTGCTCACTATATTTTGAAACAGAGCTAGTTAGTGTATATATGTGTCCACACTGACCTGTAGAATCTGACAGCGCTCTGAGGTGCAGTCGATGTTCTCGCAGGGCTGGTACATCCCCAGAGTGACGCAGTTCAGCAGGATCACCATGATACTGATGCGCTCGAACCACGTGAGGAAGCATATGTTAAAGCCAATATTTATCAGCAGACAAGTAAATACAATAATACACAAAATTAGACATTTACACTTTTGGATTTAGGTTTTTTAGCTTACTTGTGAGAAAAGTGCTATCACGTTGCTAGGACACACTAGTTTGAGGGTCAGCAAGGTTCTTGTTTTGAAAGAAATTTACTCAGCCGTTCACTCAAAACTACATTTATTATTGTTACAAAATATTTATATTTCAAATAAATTCTGAAAAAAATATTAAGCAACACTGTTGAACTGTTTTCAACATTGATAATAATAAGAAATGTTTCTTGATCACCAAATCAGCATATTAGAATGATTTCTAATAAATGTAAATGTAATAATCTATATTATATAATGGTGTAATGACTGGAGTAATGATGCTGAAAGTTCAGCTTTGCCATCACAGGAATATAATAATATAATATATAATTATATTTTAAAATATATTAAAATAGAAAACATTCACAAGAGTACTGCATTTATTTATCAAATAAATGCAGACTTAGTGAACATATGAGACCTTTTTTTTTCAAAAACAATTTTTAAAAATCCCCAAATTTTGAATGGTTGTCTAATTAAGCAGTTTGCTACATAATTGCTGGAAGAATAAGTTCCATGCTGCAGTTTAATATAGGTTTTGGGTTTATTTATGTCACTGGTGAGTATTTATCGCTTCCTAAGCAAATTCAGAAACAAGATTAGCTTTTCAGATTAATCTTCCATAACTAGCCGTGTTTGGGGTTGATTTATGACACCACTAATAATGAGAAACCTTAAAAACAAATCTTGTTCCTGCATTTGCTTCATAAGCATTAAATATTTACCAAACATCATACAATATAACATCTTGTTTATTGTGTGTGTGTGTGTGTGTATATACTTTACATCAAATGTGTAATTTGTTATTTCACACCAATCTGATCAAATTAACAAACACCGTACTGTATGAATAGGACAAATCCAAAGAGAACTCCACTCAATTAATACAACCTTCACAGTGAAAGCACATCACAAAGAAACACAAAATACACTGAAAATGCATTTGTCACCCCCTCCTCCCTCAGGCCTGTTAGATGCAGTGAAATCTTCAGGCCTCTCCACTAAATCTCTACAAGCCTCATCTCTTCACCTTTATGGACCATTTCTTTTTCAATTTACTCTACTCCGTCTTTTCCTCCGGCTTGGTCAACCTTTTAGTGAGCTATTTTTTTCTGTTTGCACATACGTCTGCCCCTCCTCATTTAACTTCCTTGTTCACTCCATCATGTTTCTCTCTTTCTCGCTCCCTCCTGCCTCTCATCTCCAACACTTATCTTTTATTTCCTGTTTTCATGAAAAATGTTCTAGTGTTAGAACTGCATTAGCCACAGGGCAAAAGGGCTGCTGATTTCGCTTTGTGCTGGATTTAACAGCACTATACATTCCTCAATTAATTAGGAACTACCAAAAAACGTACCGCACCGGAAAGAGGCTTCTGGCACTCAGTAAAATGTGATTTATGGGCAAATTTTCACTTTTTTTTTTCTTCAACCTCATTCAAACTTTCAATGAAGAAAAATTTACATTTCAATATGCATGTGCTATATTAGACTAAGGGATTTGCTACAGTGCTGGCCACACTCTGAACTTGCGTGTGCAATATTGTAAAAATCCTCGCAGGCTTGTGTTCCTGCTTTAATCATTAGAATGGAGACTGCAACCCCCATAGGGCTAAAGCAAGCACCCGCATCATGCTGCAAAGCGTTCACTATGGTTACTGCAGGAAATTGCTCCTTTCTTTTTTATATTATTGTTGATACCTCATCAGGTTCTAAGGCGAGCTTTTGGCAGAGGGAAAAAAGCGCCCACAGAAACACTTAAATGACATTAAAGGGACAGGAGCACAGAATCAATCTCACAGTACACATCACAGAGAGAGAGAGAGAGAGAGAGAGAGGGGTGGGAGACAGAAAAGGAAGAGAGCGAGTCAAGGCTGATGGGTTGACAGAAACATGGCCCGTTTATTTAAAGAAAGATGGAAGGAAGGCTGAAGGGGTGTGAAATGAGACAATCATATGCACACAGGGATAACATTTCACTCAAAGAAGTTATTGGGGGGAAAAGGAAATGGTCACAGTAGGATCAGTGAGGATGAGGATTTGCTGCAGATTTTGCTTCAGGACCTGATCTCACTTTGGATATCAAGTGGCAACCAAACACAGTTCCAGCACTGTTTATCATATAAAAGTGAATAAAAATGTCCTTAAAAATCAAATGCTGGAATTTATTAAAGGGGTCATGAAATATTTACACATATGAGAGATTGCTCTACAGTAAAAACATGCTGCCAGTTTCAAAGCTCAAAACTATGTCTGCAGTTTCAAATGTTAATTATTGTTTTCTACCCTTCTGAATTGGCCAGATTTGAATCTCCTCGACACGCCCCTTACTTCAAGATCAGTGTGAGACTATCAATGATTTGATTTCGCCAAAACTCTCATTCTAATCAATAACACGGTTTGCACTGCTTAACAAGAATCTTATTTACATCATGTTTTCACTGTGTTAGTTATGATGAAAATATTTGTGAGATTGCAGAAATCACATTGCAATAAGATTATCATGACACGGCTACAGTGAAAGGCAGCAGCTTTTGATGCAACAGGAGTAGTTTTAAATATAATGCTATAATCAACACGTTTTGCATTGATTTTTATTTTAAAAACACAGTGAAAATTTCACATTTAATGCTGATTTCATATGCAAAGATGTTAGCTAATCACAGGAGTAGGGATGGGTACCGAAACCCGGTATTTAATCGGTCTCGGGGCTAAATTATGAAAGACCGGAGTATCGATAAGCTCTGACGTTAACGGTTCTGCTATCGGTACTGGAGAAATTAATAAAACACACTTACATTTATTATTGCTCTATATACATTATCTTGCAAATTCTATCTCACCAGCTGTTTTTCAAACATTTGTCTATGATGCATTTTTGCCATTGCGCACGCAACATGAAAGCCCTGTTTAATTATGATAGAAGAGAGAACTAAACATTCAAACATCAGCTAATTTTATTTTTTGATTTCGATTTTGGCTTCTAAGGATTATACAAAAGAAGACATGAGGTAAAGCTATTAAAAACTAGCTGCGTTTCGTATTGTGCAACTTCTTTCCCTTCACAGCGGTGCGCATTCGTTCCTCCCTAAAACCCAAACTTAACGTCAGAATCAGCTCAATCGGTGATTGTTGTAAGATGCCGTCTTTACTGTTGCTAAATTGTGGGACATGTTTGATAATAAAACGTTGAAAGCACAATTCGCACAAGAGACGCTGTTCCTCAGGCTGAAATGTGTGCAAGCGACACTCTCCAAAATGGACAAACAAATTACACTTTGAGCTTCGGGTGCATGTCCAATCGATCAAAAACGCACAAAAATATGTCAAAATGGCCGACTTGGAGAGTATTTACTTAAACACAGTTTATGTCTTAAGTGGAGGAGAACAGAGAACACAAATCCGATGTGTGTCAATATATTGTCTTAAAGTGACAGACTGGTGCTTGGGCCATCAAAATGCAAATCTGATCTTAATCTGAATAACGTCATAGCTTTAATTAATCTATCAATACATACACTGAAAACTATGCAGTGTTCATTTACATTTGATTACTTTTAGATTTCTTTTGTAGGCTATTACTTACCTGAACAGTAATGTTAGTAGAACTTCATGGAAGAATTAAAGCACTGTTTATTTCATTTCATTTGTATATTTGTTTTATTGTATTTGTCAGTTTGTTTTACTATGTTTCTTTGTTCATGTTCTTACTGTATCTTATCTTATGTATAAAACACTAAAAATGCCTGCACACTGGTGCATTTACAAATTGATGTTTTATATTCATTTCATTAAATATTTATTTTACATTTCAGAATATAAAGCAATGTTAATTCAGCTCTTAATTTGTCATATATATAACAAAAAGTACCGATAAGAATACCGTTAAAGTACCGAATCGATAAGCAGTATCGGTAAGAGTAGTAATACCGTTAAAACCTTAACGATACCCTTCCCTACATCAGGAGTGAGCATTTATATTGAACTCTCACTGCAGACACACCCCTTCAAATAAGAGGGATAAACTCAGGGCAGAAACTGACCATTTAAATCCAAATTATGACTGTTTTGGATTAAAAAAAACGATTATAAGTGCACCTCAGGAAACATTATGAAATAGTTTTTAAAAAATAATTTAATTGGCTCTTTAATATTACCATGAACTGCAAGTAAAAGTCACTCGACTCATGTAAAACACATCATCGAGCTGTCAAATAAATGAGATATCTGGGTGCAGGTTTATTCCTGATGATTAAAAAGGGATATAACACAAGTAACAAATAAATAAAAAAAATTATGTTTACATATACTACCAACACTGTAACAATACAAAGCTGGTTATAAGTCAGTTAAGTATAAGTTGCATATTTAAATAATAAATTAAATATGCAAAATATTTAAAAAGTTACAGTTTCATGTTATTTTACTCTATGTAGAGAGATAACAAGGACAAAAATATTTGTTTTATAAAAAATCAGAAATGCTTATATACAGCAGGTGACATTACTGACATCAACAATAAAAAAAAATGCCAATACATATTTTTGCTGTCAAATAGTTGATTGATCTCATATGACCTAATCATTAGGTCCTAATGTAAGGGCCTGCAATAACACAATTTGACCAGTGTGGTGCTGCAACACAAGACTAAAGGCTGGAATACGCTATACAACATTTAAAATCTGAACAGATTTTAAAACACTAGGCATCATACACTTATCGACTTTGTAATAGTCACAGAGGAAACACTTTCGTGCAAGGTGGAATTTATTTACAGTGCCAGAAAGATTGTCCACAGTGAAGAATATAAACACGTGAACACAAAAATGCAAAAAAATCCAAAGTACCAAAGAAACAACAAAAGGGAAAAATAAACCAGAAAATAATCCAACAATGATATATCAAACAGTAAACAGGTATCCACAGTATACGAAGGGGTTTTGGGTTTGCTTGAGGCACCGCTGTAGCACTCTTGCATCGACTTGGTAAACAAGCAATGTCTATGGGTTTGGCCTCGGCTTATATAGGCCAAACCCCGCCCCTTTTTTGGGCTATACCATTCACCGGTAAGTAAAACATTTAACAGATGAAAAATAGATGTGGTATTTGTGTATGTGTTAAATGTTATGGCCCACTAAACGACTGAGGATCATACACTACCAGACTTTAAATTCCTTCCGATCACAACAAACTCACGCAGAAACGTGCGCATAATAGGAGACATGTGACAAATGAAAACAATATGTGTTCTAAAATCGGCTGAAAATATCAAACATGTTTGATCTCCCCCAACTGGATGGAATCAGAGTCTGAAGCTAAAAAATCTGCCAGTCTGTGACCATCATACACTACACAATTCTCTATGAAATCTGTCAACTCAAATCTGCAGACTGGCTCTGACTTTCAGCAACCAGCGTCGACTTCTCCAGACTGTGAAAATCATGTAGTGTATTCCAGCCTTAATCGTTCTAAAAAACAAAGATTATTTATTGTGACGAGAGGGGCGAGGCCAGTGGAGTAAATGCTAATGCACAACACCTACTCCACTCACCGGTCTCGAGTCCCACGGAGGAGCTCCGGAAGGATAAAAGGAGGAGTGACGACAGTGTTGGACGAGAGAGGACCAGGCCTGGACTTTATTTTGTGTTTTGTGGGCGACAGTCGTCCGCGAGGGGCTGTCGCGCTGTTTTGTGTTTATTTTATTATTAAAGTTTTGTTTAAGTGTTCGCCGGTTCCCGCCTCCTTCTTCCCGAACTACGAACTTTGTTACATTGGAACTCGCTGCCGGCCACCTGGGATGTGGAGGGACGGCTGCCGTCCGTGAGGGAGCGGAGTCGCCAACGCCATTCGCCTGAGGCCGGAGCCTGCTGCCATCCGCCATGATGGGGAGGAGCAGGGAACGGGGGACTCCTGCCGGCTGCCCGAACCCGGAGGAGCCGTCGCCGTTCACTGGGCGGCGGAGGAGTGTCGGGGCTGTCCACCGAGGGCTATCCAGTGCCGCCGCCAGGCATCGCGAAAGAGTTTACCCAGCTGGTGGAGGTCCGAGTGGCAGTGTGTCTGGGAACCGGAACAAGATTACATTTTTTTTCTCCTCTCTCTCGTCTCTGTCTATCCTCATCCTTCCGTCTCCTTTTCTCTCGCCTCGTCTGTCTGTCCTTATCCCCAGGTACGCCACGGCCGCCGTGATTGGCTCCCCCAGAGGGGGGAGGGGGGAGTAGAGCGCAGTCTCGTGAGTACCCCCTGGCCTACGAGAGGCGATGGAACACAATAGGTGTTGGACTTGATGCAGCACTGCAGACCGTTCTGTGTGTGACATCAAAGTACCTGGGTACCTGTGCTGGGTTTTAAAGCAGGTTTAGATTTTTTTTTCTTCCTTATCACTCTGTATGTATAGGATTTCACTGTCTACTCTGTTCAAATGGGGATGAATGGTTACACATAGATGTGTCCAGAGTTGTGTGAGATCACTACCATCCTGCTTTTGTGGGGGTGGGTAGGGGTGTTAAATAATTATTTTTATTTTTTTGTTTTGTTTTGTTTAGTTTAGTTTTTTCACATAGGTTTTTAACATTCTAAAAGCTCTTCATTCCAAAGATACTACAAGCTAGTCAGTGTATTCACTAGGTGTAATGCATTCTAAGTGGCTTCAAAAGTATTGCAAGTATTACGTACAACAACAAAATAGTGCATTGGCATAAAAAAGGAAATTGACTTTCGGTACTTAAGTACTTTTAAAAGCAAGTACTTCTGTACTTTTACTTAAGTAAAAATCTGTCTTTACAACTTTCACTTGTAATTGAGTAATATTTGACCAGCAGTATCTGTACTTTCACTCAAGTAATGGAGTTGAGTACTTTGTCCGCCTCTGGTTTTGTGTGCGGCAGTCATCCGCGAGGGGCTGCCGCTTTACTTTAGTTTTGTGTTTGTTTATTTTATTAAATTGTTTAAATGTTTGCCGGTTCCCGCCTCCTTCTTCCCGACCTACAAACTTTTGTTACATTTATTCATCAAAATAATCATTTGTTGCAGCCCTAATGGACAGCAAGTATTCCCAATTCACTCACCATTGGCCATTATGACAATGGTTTCGCATACCTTTGACACGTATGCAAAATGGCTCAATGATAAGATCATGCATGATGCATGAGAAAGCTCTTATAAGGGAAAGAGGAGGGTCAGAGTATCAACAGCCAATCACAGACACTTACAATCAGACCTCCTGAGGCCCATCAGAAAAGGGGCACAGCACCAGTGCCAATACATATGCCATCAGAGCCACGGTGATTAAGTGCAGAACTGACAGAGAGAGAAAGATGAACGAGAGAGAGGAGGAGGAGGAGCAGATGGATGATAAGCGTGATTAGTGACGAAACAAGTTCATTTTGAGAGCAGCTCCATCAGTTACAAGTGCTAGCTGATTAAGACAGCTATGGCTTATATTTAAGTCAACGTATTACTGTGACAACCGAGGAGGAGAAGGATAAAGATGAAACTGTAATTGGCACCCTGAAGTGAAAGAAACCAAAGCACAGTATTGTTGGATTTGCCACTAAGATGACAGGACACTTATAGATAGAGGGGTCAGACACAATGAAGCAGAATTAGAAGGGAGGAACAGGTGTAGACTGTTCATTTTGTGTTCATCATGGAAGTGTAACCCTTTGTCCTCAATGGTTATTAGGACTACAGGGTAACACTCACATGTAAGGAGAAATGGTCATCAAAGATGGAAATGGAAATGACAAAGACAGGAAGAGACAGTAATGTGTAGCAGGGATGATTTCTCAGAGGAGGCAACTGGAAAAAAAAGTACATTCACAAAAGAAAGAAAGAAAATGAATAAATAAAGTTAATATTAAAAATAATTTTTTAATATAGTATATAGTCTAATTTCTTCAAATTTTAGGTGGGGGGCTACAGTCAGCCCAAGAGTTGTAGATGTTGAGCGAAGGGAATGAGAAGCAGTTGATGAGGAGGAAGGGACCTATTTAAGGATATTCCACTCCCCCGGATACTTTAATAATGAGACCAGGACTCTAGGTCCCACATAGGACACAATATTTGTCTCACATTGCAGAACAAACTCTGATTTGAATGCATCCCTGGTGCTGCGCAGAAGCATACTAAACAGATTTGACGGACAAGCTAGTGTGGTGTGAGTCGACGGTTAAAGCACATGCTGTAAATGTTTCCTCACACACAGACAGGCTGCAGGTGTGACATCTGGCCTTGTGCATGAGCTAATTCATCTACAAAAACAGCTCTGTCCATCCCACTTTCTCTGTTTCTCGAAAATTTCTGTTGCCCTACAGAAGCAGTATTTTAAGGCATTGTGCAGCTGATTTGAAGGCTTTAAAAAACATAGGTAATTTAATTACTATGCCTCCAAAGATCTCATTAAAGTCTCATTTTAGACTAATTTAAAGACAGCATCACATGTAATCTTCATGAAAGGCAATCCCAAAATGCATTGCGACTGTCTTAGTGACATTTTTTTTATCCATGATGACAAATGAAAAAAAAACAAATATTGATTTTAAATATACTTTTATTGCATTCACTCCGAAAATAAATTCAGTAATTAAACATTAATTATTTTACCAATATTTACGTATGTTATTTCCATGCTTTTTAGAGTATTGCGACATTAGCTTAGCAACATGTGAAGAAATGGTAATACCAAAATGCATTGACAGACTTGAAAAAATAGACAGAAATAGTATTAATAAACTTGTATTTCATTAATACTAAAATGTATTAATAAAATAGTTCAATAAATAAAAATGAACCATTTAACACAATATTTACACATGATATATCATTTAATGCTCAGAGTATTAAGCATTAGCTTAGCAATATGTTAACAGCAAACAGTATTAAAATCAATTGCCTACGTAAAATAATCGGTTATTCAGCTTATAATGGTTAGGATCAGGGCCATGCACAGACCTTTTGAGGGGCATGTGCTGAAACTGAAAAAGGGATGTGTGCAAATGTGCATTTTGTCCGTCATTAAAACGGTGGCGTTACGTTTTCATCACCAGGTATTTGTTGTAGCTATATGGGCGCAGCACTCAGTTTCAAATACATAAATTATGAGCCTTTATAGACATAGTGTTCCTTGCGTAAAGGAAACGCTGTACTTATTCAAACAACAAGATCTTTACCCTTGCAGACCTAGTTCCCATTCAGTCAGTCACGTTCAACGTTACGTCAGTGACTGACGAATTGGAAAAAAAAAAAAGAAAAAAAAAAAAAATGCAGCTCTGCCCGCAAAGCGCCGCCGCCTGGAGAGGTAGTCCACGCCTTCCGTCCAGGGCCTGTAAGTTCTCGTCCGCTCTGACGGCTAAGGCTTACAGTGCCGCTGGACAGGCCGCTTCCCAAAAAAAGGACACTTCGGAGTGTAAGGGCAAAAAGGGCATGTGCTCTGCACAGGTTGAGCCCTATCTGTGCACGTGCCTGGTTAGGATCCTGCTGTAGAACAAGAAAAACAAACTTAAGCTGGTTTTCTGGTCTTTGTTGATTTATAGGCAGAGCTGGTCTCCCATCCTGCAGCTGTTTTAGTCAAGTTTGTCTCCCCAGCATGAAATGTGTCCAAAACCTCTCTGAAACCAGCAAACAGTACAGGATGGGAGATGAGCAAAGACCAGCAAACCAGTTTAAGCTGGATCAAGTAATTTTTTCAGCTGACAGTTCACAGAGCTTCTTAAGCTTCTGCAGCCTTTAGGAGAAAAGCATAATATTTCTCAAAAATGAATCACTGATTCATTGAATCACTTTGAATCAGCAAATCAAAAGGCGAAAAAAAGGGACAGGGTATTACAGATTCTTTCTCAAACTGTCATCATATGTCTACTTTCTGTCGCTCTCTCTCTGATGGAGACTTCTGAGGCGAGTTTGGTCGTCAGCCAACAAACGCTCACGCTATGCAGAACCTCTATCGCCTCAGACAACCTACAGCCACGCGGAGCTTTGCAAATAACTGAAGCCATTCCTCAGCTGACTGCCTCTGCGCTCGTTTAACCGTTCCGCTTTAACTACGCAACTCTCAGTGGAAAAGGGAACAAATTTCAGAAGCACTCCCACCACCCTCTGCACATTAGCATTAAGCGTGCGCATGTAAAGAGCTCGCAGGCAGTGTGTGTTTTGAAGGGAGAGTGTGCGACACTTGCTCTTGTTATTGGTGTTAAGAGATGTTAAGAGGAGGATTAATAACCTCAGTTAACTAAAACCTTTCACCGCTATCTCACTATAAAAGCGAGTATGCACGTCCCACAGCTCTGTGAAGAGAAACAGTGTGGATCTCCCTTGTGTACAATCGACAGAGCACCTCTGAACCCTGCCTGCATCATTGTCCTTAATTGTGTGGGTTTGTACGGGCAGTTTGAACTTTGCCTGCTCTTCTGGTACACTCTGTTTGTGTTTGTGTGTGTGTGTGTGTGTGTGTGTGTGTGTGCAGGAGTGAGTGATTGCGTGCTGCACTCTCGTTAGATGACAGTGTGGTGTGAAGTGTGAGTGTCCGTGTGAAACTCTGTCGACGAAGGCCATGGTGACTCATGGTTGCCTGTGGGAGCAGACTCATCTTCCAGTAAATTAAAAGCTCACTCCGTCTCTCAGATCCAAGATCACCTCTCCAAACCTAGCTAAATAATATGAACCACGATCTGCAAAACAGCAGAAACGGATATCCAACCAGTGGATTCTTTACCGACTGAAGATCAGATACATGGCAATAAGAAAAGCAGGTCACATGGCTTGTCTATCTGAGAAAATACTGTAATAGATATTCCTCATTCTATTTTATTCTTATTATGAATGATTATTTCAAGTAAAAAAAAATCACCTTACATACAGTTTTAAAGGAATAGTTCACCCAAAAATAGTGCCTTCAAAATGATAGTCTAAACGATTACTTGTGGATTATTGTGATGTTTTTATCAGCTGTTTGGACTCTCATTCTGATGGCACCCATTCACTGCAGAGAATATAAAGCTAACTTTTTCCAAATCTGTTGTGATGAAGAAACAAACTCATCTGCATGTTGAATCCCTAGTGAAAAATAAATATACTAAAATGTATTTGAAATTCAATTAAATTCATGCTAAGTATACACTCTAAAAAATGCTGGGTTAAATACAACCCAGTGCTGTTTAACCCAACCACTGGGTCAAAACAACCCAATTGCTGGGTTTGTCCCTATTTTACCCAGCACTGGGTTGTATTTAACCCAGCATTTTTAGAATGTACTACAAATACATTTACATATTTATGTACTTAATAAAAATACCCTGCAATTGTAAATTTGGTATGCTAAACTGGTAAACTTAAAGTCTGCTGAATTGGAACAACTAGTTTGGCACTTAATGCACTTTAAAGGGGTCATATGATGCGATTTCAATTTTTCCTTTCCCTTTGGAGTGTAGTATGATTTCCGTCATTTCCGTCACATGCTTGAGGTATTCGGCCAATCACAACGCACTATATAGCTGGCCAATCAGAGCACACCTCGCTTTTCAGACCGATGAGCTTCGTAAAAATCGACACGTTTCAGAAAGGTGGGGCATAGAGGAGAAACAATAATGTACAGTATGTGGAAAATAATGTTTTTTGAACCTTAAACTGCATAAACACATTTCATTACACAAAATAATGTTCTTTTTAGCAACATCATATGACCCCTTTAATTGTGTGGAAGTAGTGCTGAGGTCCAACTAAAGATACACTGAAGTATATTTGATTGTGCTAAAGTGGAACTATTGCAAGTATACTTCTGGTACACTTTAAATATTTTGCATTTAAAGACTGATATTATTCAAAGATCATACAATCCTCATCAATAGTGACATTAAAACACATTTTAGGCTTAATATTAAGAAATGTGCATTGTGCACAAGTAGTACTCCAAATAAAGTTGAATTATAATTTTTATATCAGTAAGATGTCAGTAAATATGTTGATAGATTTGAACTATATGAAATAAATGTATTTTAAATATATTACTTTTTTACTAGGGATGGCCTGAGAGTGAGTACATTTTCAGCAAGTTTTCATTTTATTGTGCTATACGTTCACTCAAGACTAAAAACAACACTGAATCATTTACTGAAGGCTCTAAAAGTATTATTCCAATCCAGCCTTAATTTTCACAGTTCATTTTATAATTTCTGTTCATTCCATAAGTTCTCTCTCCTTATTTTTCCTCAGCTCTTTATCTGCTGAATTTGTTAGCTAACTGCAGCACACATAATGCTCAAGAGCACAGCGTGTTGAGCCACCAGATAAAGTAGGCAGACGCTGGCTGGATGTCACTACTTAGAGTCAGACACATGTACACACTTCACTAAAAACCCTTGACCTTCTCAACAACCTCATCATGTTAAGAAAGACTCTCTTGTCAAGGAACTCTTGTCATCATCCAGTGAATCTCAGCTGAACACACACTTTCAGCAGCTGAAGACACATGAAGCCCTGGCGGAATGAGTAAAAATTTCAATAACTCAAAGTGGATTAACCGATAAGAGACAGTAGGCTACACCTCATTCCTCGTTCAGGAAGCTCATATTAAAGGGATAGTTCATCCCAAAATAAATTTTACTCCACTTCTTCCAGACAGTTGATGGTAGCCACTAACTTGCATAATTTTTTTTCCCATACTATGGAAGTCAATGGCTACCGTTGACAGTTGGGTTACCAACATTCTTCAAAATATCGACTTTTGTGTTAAACAGAATAAAGAATCTCATACAGACTTGAAGCAACTTGAGGATGAAATGATGACAGAATTTTCTTATATTTATGGGATCTCTTTAAGGACACACAATTAATTTCTATATCTGATCCTATCCTTGTACATTACAAATGACAGTTCAGCTACTGAAAATGAATGCACATCCCAAAAATGTACCGTAGACATTACATTTGGGTCATAAATTAACTTTCAAAAAGTAAATGAGCCAAAGCTAACTTTTCTTCTAAAATGTTTACCACATTCACACATTTTAAATAATAAACTGAGCAAAAACTAAAATACACCAGAGCACATTTGAATTTTACCACCCTCTCAGACACGCCTCCTTTCATTATGGTCATCTGCTCATCTTAATCTATTATCAATCAAGTATTCAACAGTGCCATGAATTAATGATTAACCTGCACCCCCCCCCCCCCCCCCCCCCC
>NW_015505206.1:3546614-3625689 GCF_001515645.1 Sinocyclocheilus grahami | reverse complement strand
ATTTTGGGTTTTAAAACATGGGGAAAAACAGATGAATTTGCGTATTTAATATTCCAAAATTATAAATATGAACAGAATCATGTGAGGCTTTTCTTGATCATGATACCTTTAACACACATGAACACAACCTACAGGCCTACAGCAGTTCTGCAAATCCATGTGCATCACACTCAAGACCAAATGTGTTTTGGCTGGTTCTGCGGCTGTTGTTTTGTTCCATCTACGTTTTAAATAGAAGAAACTTCATTGTAATTTTATGAGCAGCCTAGAGCAATAATAAACTGCTTCTTCTCAGGCAAACAAAGTAAAGTGTGTTTAAGCTGTATTCATTTAACACTTTAATGCTTGAAAATCTAGGCAAAGAGGAGACATCGCACAGCACAGTGCACTTACAGACTGCAGTGGAACTTACCGCCCGATCTCACGGCAATTCGTACATATTTTACGAGGTGGCTAATTCGTACAAATTCATACGACCTTGTACGATTTTGTACGATTTGTCTAGACCCCAGTGACCGGTAGGTTTAGGGGCGGGGTTAGATGTAGGTCATTCATACGAATTCATACGACCTCACTCGTACAAATTCAGACGATTTTTGCTAAATCATACATATTTTACGAGTTGCACAATTCGTATGAATTTGTATGAATAACCTACACCTAACCCCGCCCCTAAACCTACCCGTCATTGGGGTCTAGACAAATCGTACGAATTAGCCACCTCGTAAAATACATACGAATTGGTCGTGAGATAGCATTGGAACTGAACACCTTGTATCTAGTGTCACACTGGGATGTAAAAACTGAATGTGATGCTTCCTATCAACCAAAAACAAACATCTTTGGACATATAGACAAAACAGGGCATGTAATAACACACCGGCTATGTTTTAAAACCTAATTAGCTACCTCACCTAACTAGACAAAATTTATCCCAAAGGCGGTTCTAAATTAGATGAAAAATCATGAGCCAACGGGGTAAGAAAAATGTTTAATTCAAGAAATATTCTCTAAAAAGACACAAGATGTGTTCTTACATTCAAAATCATTGAGACAGCGCAACAATCATGAACGTCACAGCAGTGACGTAGTAACACAGATGCACACAAACACACACTTGTCTTAAGGGTGTAAGGGTGGGCGAGAATAAAGCGAGGGAGAGGAAGGGAGTGTGTCTGTCTCCCATATGTAAAGCTGCACTGGACCCTGACAGTAGCCCGAGACAAGCCGGGCCCTGTTGCCACAGCAACAGGATCAGATGAGGTGCCTCCTCAGATACTGAGCTAAACACAGTGTCTCTCCTGTGAGGGGAAACAAAATGGGAGATGCAAAGAGCGCACGAGCGCTTTGATTATACGTGTGTGCCGCTCATGTGTCAGAAGAACAGAAGATCACGCCGCAGATTGGATAGACAGACTAAGCTCGTATGAACCCCATTTCCATAGCAATGACATGACAATGAGGATGATAATGAGGTGATGTCATAAATACCAGGATGTAATGCATTCTAAAAAAAGGCATTCGGGATGCTCACTTTCTGCTTTCATCACACGTTAACACACACACCCTCTCACCAGCTGGGTGCTAATTGATCCTCCAGTGTCCCAGAAGGCTTTGATCTATTGATCATGGCAGTGTTTTATCTGTGTGTATCAGAACGCTTAGCAGGGTTTGATCTTGGTCTGTTTTATGTTGGGAGAGTGTACATTTATGTGTGCGACCTCAAACGGCTGCTCTTCTGTACTTAAGTGGGTCGTACAGACCACCAAAAGTTTTCTAGCACCTCAAAAGACATGATTTAGACAACAGCGGATAAAGTTACAGTGGGAGTCCGCGTCTCTCTCGCCTCCCCCGAGCCCACTGAGTTTTAACAGACCCCCCTAAAGTGTGCGGTGGGTTTGATGGGGTGAGAATGAATGGGGAAAAGTTATGTGAGAGGACGTAATGCCTCCATCGCGATATGATTAGATAAGACTAGTTATGTTCGCCATGATAGGTTCATGCGTTCAGGAATTAACATTATATTGTTCATTCAATCTGAATGAACAAAATAATGGCTTTAATGGGAAGACAAATAAAAATGTAAGTAAAAAACTCACACTTAGATATAACCACTTTGCTAGGTCAAAAAAAATGGCCTGAAAAAACGATCTGTGGGAGTTTTTAGTGAGTAATCAGCTTGGTGAAAATTTTAATAAATCTCCATGTCTGTGACCAATATTTTGATGAATGATAATCTGAAAAATTAAACGTTAACTATTAAAATATATAGCTGAAATATCTGAAATTGCATACTGTCTAGAAGGTACTACATTTTGTTTGAAACTTACCTCACAACCATTTTATATAGTATGAATATGGGTAGTATGAATGAAATTCAGACATGCTACATCTGCCATGTTACTGTCACATAGTTGTGTCGCTTCACTGCCATTCATACATCCTCTACTGAGACATCATGGGATAATAATGTGTTCATCAAATGCGCACTCCAGAATTTGGGCAGGAGTAGTAACTCAGTCCAAAAAAAAATCCGTAACATTTATGGCAAAAAAACCTGCCAGCTGTGGTTGAATTTTACCGTAAAAAATATGGTAGCAACGTTTTAGGTTTTAAGGATTTAACTTAAATTTACATTTAAAAAACATATTTCATTAACAGATATAATGTTATACGTATACTTATATACTAACCTACTGAAATCTGTTTAGTACCTTTGTAATATAGCTACTGCTAACCACCAAAAACAGGTGGTGATGAGAAAGTCACATGATGAACCAAAGCTCATCACAAGCAGTTTTTCCACAAGCTGAGGTGCGCAGTGTCATTCACACAAATGCTAAACAACAACATGGTAACACACATGAAATTGAAATAATGCAATAAACATTAATTTAACAACATTAGATGAAAAAACTAAGAAGAAACCGTTATTTCAGCGAAAAAACATCAATTGTGAAATGTATCGCAGGGAACTCTGGGAATGTCAATTTACGTTTTTTTTTCACTATAAATTAGGCCTATATATTGTTTTCACTTCCAAAAACTGTATATTCTCATAAAATTATATGTATTGTCCAATACAGTTTTACACCGTATATAGTAGGAGAGCTTACGGTTAACCAATTAACAGGTTTTTACTGTAGCAGTTTTACCTTCTTTTACTAGTCTTTTTTTTTAGAGGGAAGGTCATTCAGGTACTTTTAGCCAACTGTTTTTTGAATACTATAAATTGAGACATACTACTCTTCTGGAGTACCAGAGAGGTGTAAGCGAAACACCCTTCCCGTATTCCTAAAATTAGCTCACCAGTGTGGAATTTTTTTGGATTTCATAAAAAAAAATAACAAATACAAAAATAAAAATAAAAAATACTCATTTTTAAAATGTCATGATATATTATCAAGATTTTTTTTGGCTATGATAATTGTGTACACATTATCTTGACAGTTCTAATTTAGACCAAGGAGGTCTATAATACCTAGAAAAAGCTATTCCCATGTATTCCTGTTCATCGTAAAGTCAGTTCTGATTAAAAATCTGCCATATCACTTGAGCTGTAAATGGCAAGTAAAACCTACTATGACATATAAAATGCACAGTATATAAAAAGTTACAGCTCATAAAAAGTTTAAAAAGTGACAGATGAAAATCTCCAGAACCTTTTTAATAGCGTGCCGAATCAGCAATAGAATCTGAGAACAATGATATCAAAAGGTTTGATCCCAAAAAAGAAACAAAAAAAGAACGGATAGATAGATGAATGTTTTGATCTCTCCCATTCATATATGAGAGGACAGTCTATACTGTCTCTTGGACATCTACATGTATTTATCTGACAACGTTTCAAATACACGACACACAATGTAAAAATAAGTTGTTTGGCAGGGGATAGTCAGAAAGTGTCAGAGATGATGAAGGGTACAAGAAGGCGACTGATGAGGATGGAAAAGTGATTGAGAGCAAGTGACAGTTGGAAAGAGAGTAAAAACAACCAGAGAGAGAGAGAGTAAAAGTGACAAAGGAAACTGACTTCTGCATGACGACACACAGAACTCCATGACAACACCAGCCTCCCTCCGGCCATCTGTCGCTCTCCCCCTCCTTCTCCGTTTCTCCCTGTCTTCAAATATTTCCTTATGTTTCCCTCATCACTTCACTTTTGACCTTTCCTTTCACAATGTTTGCTCCTGGCAACTGAGAGCGGAAGAGAACAAAGCGATGAAGGGAAGCCATGCGAACACATAAAGAAAGATCTTCCGTCAGCAAGCTTCCTGCTCAATATATATTGGAATTATGGAAATAGAGTAATATTTTCCAGCAAGTTTATCTAACTTTTGAGGTGGAATGTGGCACCAAATGGAACTGTAGAAATTACTGTTTACAAACAGGATTCTCAAAGATTTAATAGCACTAACCTGACTGGCGTCACTGGTTGAGCCAGAAGGTGACATGCAAGACCATTTAAACAAACCAAACAATGCCTTCTCTAACTGTAATGTATATTATTGAACAACAGCTAACCGACAAGCTTAAAAATGGCTAATACACTCACACACTCAAGATTAACTTTATCCAACACTCTAACACTCAACACACTTTTCTTTCTCTCGCTGCCTAGCGTAATGAAATAACAGCTGGACAACAGCAGAGACTGAATTTACAGTGAAAAAACGAGAAAGAGTGTGGATGATAGATTTCATGCGAGGTGGTGGAGGACATGGCAGTTAAGTGATTCAGAGAGCCCTGGAGCTCAAGACCTTCATTCATATTTCACATGAATCTAATGCAGAGACATGATCCATTTTACATAGTGTCCAAAGGAGCCAGATCAGATGACCTGAGTGCAGCAAAGCATAACAAGCCTGGGACCGAAGACTGTCTCTCGCTTTCTCCTGCTCTCACTAGGCACGTCAGATCATTATCCGTCACTTTGATGGACTGAGATAAGCTTTCCTTCATGATCTATTTATATCCAGTGTTGTTTTTCTTTTCCAAAATATTATATACACACATACATCATTACATTCCCTTATGTAGTTTTACTTTTGATATACTTAATGTTAATATAAGCAAATTCAAAAATTCTATTCACACTAATGATGCACTAATGTTAAAAATTAGTCCAATACTAAAAGCCTGATGATTATCTTCATATTAAGGCTTATAACTGATAAATGCTGAAATTAAAATTCTACACTATTTTGTCTAAATAAATTAAGAAAAAAAAGGTAACACTTTAGAATAGGAAACATATTCACTATTAACTAAGAGTTTTCCTTGAACAAACTCCTAATTTGCGACTTAATACTGGTTAGTAGGGTGGTTGTTAAGTTTAGGCAGTGTTGGGCAAGTTACTTCCAAAATGTAATACATTATATATTACTAGTTACTGTCTTTTGAAAGTAATTAGTTACATTACAATATTACTGTCTCTGAATTGTAATGCGTTACACTACTTTTGAGTTACTTTCACCAAAATATCCACAGAAGTATTATAAAATGCCAAAATGTAGTTTATTGCTGCTCATTATACATCCAGTGGAGGGTAACGTGGTAGGTCTATATAGCATAAAATATATGAAATCATATTTAGATACCGGTATGTAGGTCTACATTAATGTTACGTTGTAGTTTAGGTTAAAAAAAAAAAGCACAAATCGCATTATTACATTCATAAATAACACCAGTAAATAAAGCCAAATATTATCATGTACAAACAATAAACACAACACCTAGCCTATAGGCAATTTTGAACGGTTTCAGAAGAAAACAAGAATGAAAAATATAAGTTGCTAAACAAGCCAAAATTAATTAGGCTAATTCAATGCGAAACTGAAAGCAAACAGCGTTCTCGTGCAGCCTACCTCTCTCATTCGGCATTAATTCAATTAAATGTGTTCATATTTGCGATGTATTTGAATGCTAAACTATTATTTATTATGTAAACCAAGCTTACTTAACGCACTTAAAAAACATCCTCGTCACATGAGCAAATGTGTGTTTGGCCCGAGCTCAGGCTGAACGGCACGGATTGTACTACGCAGTAGGCTATGCACATTTAAATTAACCAGTGTATCTATATGTTTGGTTGACTGTATTTTATTCTGATAATGAACAGGCTGCAACGTTTGCAATGTTGTATGTGTGTGCGTGAGGCACGGGCGGAACAGCGGAAACAAACAACAAAAAAATACTGTTATTTTTGGTCATACAGATCATTCGAAACTGCAATGTGTTTACTTTATTTCTGTCATCTCAGTTTCCTTTCCGTGGACTTTCGTAGAGCGCCGCGCCACACAAATAGCATATGAACCAAACTCAGCAGCATAGCCTATCTCTCAGTCTTTTCCTTTCGTTTTGTTAATCTGTTAATTAGGCTAAGTCAAATATTTAGCATATTCATTCATTTTATATATAGACTATGATTGAATAAAAACAGATTTTGTTATTTTTAGTTAAACTTAATTTTTGTTGCTTGTCTGCGCTCGTCCACCGCCTTTTTTCACTTCTCCGACCCCGCAGCTCTCTCCGATAGCTTAGTGTTAGTGGCACCAGTCCAGGTGTTTCCAGGTTTTACTCGTGCTATTTCTCCATGTTGAGAGTTTGGTGTCGCACATATTGCACCTATGCATTCTTATCCTTTTCTCCGATGAACAGAAAATAACAGGAGTGTGTCCATCTCACAAATGTAGAATCACTTAGAATCACCTTAATTTTGAGTTAAAGGGGTCATATGATGCGATTTCAAGTTTTCCTTTCTCTTTGGAGTGTTACAAGCTGATTGTGCATAGATAAGATCCCTGAAGTTGCAAAGACTAAAGACTCAAAACCAAAGAGATATTCTTTATCAAAGTTAAGCCACGCCCCCCTAAAACGGCTCGTTCTAACATGCCCCCACATATCTACCTCACTATGTGGAAATATTAGCATAATGTGCCCAAATGTGCATGCAAAGAAAGAAGGCGTGGTTTCAGTAACCGCAGTTAGTGTTGAAGCAGCATGTCAGGGAGACACTGTGTTTCTAGGCGAAAGCAAAAGCACTTTATTTGGCCTTCCGAAAGTAGATGCATTTAGGAATCTTTAAGATTACTTACAACAGAACAGCAATGCATTTTATGAACGACCGTTTCGTGAACCTAGGAGAGGAGGTAATTCTGATTCAAATGTGGAGTTTTGCGCATCGTGTGTGTGTGTGCGTGTGTGTGTGTGTGTGCGAGCAAGCGAGCGAGAGAGAGAGAGAGAGCGCGAGAGAGCGAGAGAGAGACACATCACAGTGGAGTCAGCTGTCTTAACCGTGGTTCGTGTACTGCAAACACATATTCATCACTGTGTCTGTCACGAGACTCTGTTCCCCTTTCGGGCTCTGTCTTTACATTTATTTTGAAAGCTGAAGCTCACGATTATGGTAAGGGGCGTTACATTTCCGACGAGTGCTTGCGGTGTTCGGCCAATCACAATGCACTGGGTCAGCTGGCCAATCAGAGCACACTGCGCTTGTCGGAAGGAGGGACTTTGTAGAAAACTAAGCGTTTGAGAGAGGCGGGGCATAGAGGACCTACAATAATGTACAGTATTTGAAAAATAATGTGTTTTTTGAACATTAATTGTTATACCAAATACACAAAATAATGATCTTTAAAAAAGCATCATATGACCCCTTTAAAATATGTTGTTGTAACTTGCGTTACTGAGATTGTAACGAGTAATAATATTACCCAAATTTGATTAGTAATGCATTATATTACTGCGTTACAGCAAAAAGTAATATACTACTGTAATATTATTACTTTTGTAATGTTGTTACTCCCAACACTGAGTTTAGGTATGGAGAAGGATTAAGGAATCAAAAATATGGTCATGCAGAATAAGGCATTAATATGTGGCTTATAAGTACTAATACACAACCAACAAGCTAATTATATGCATGCTAATAAGCAACTACTTAATACTGAGAATTGGTACTTAAAATAAAGTGTTACCAACAAAACACTAAAAACTAAAATCAATCATTTTTAACATTGAATTTAGGCATCACAACTTTATAATGTACACAACGAAATTGGAGATTCATTCTGAGATTTGCTAAAGATCACATTCAACCGTGTTACTAAACTATTAGTGTTTTAAAAGATCAACTTCAAGTGAGTGCTTAGTCATGACAAAGATAATTAAAATGTATAGCGTATAAATCATACTAAACAAAGTTTTTTTTTACATCTAAAAATTAAGTTTTGGAGGTGTAGGGTTAGGGTAACGGGATAGAAAATACAATGTCTATGGTATAAAAACCATTACATCCCCATAAAATATGGAAAGCAGTGTGTGTGTGTGTGTATGTTAGTGCTGGGCGGTATGACAAAAAATGTATATCACGGTATTTTTCCAAACGATACCGGTTTCATGGTACAAGACGGTATTTTTTTCATGCATGACCGGGTGTTAACCATATTTTCTACTGATTGGAAATACTGCAGTATATTGACTTAGAATGCCCTATTTTACTGTCATGATGAGTGAATATTGTCAAAAAAATACCACATTAAATAGTGACTAAACACGACCCCTTTTAATATGTTGAAATCAACATACATCTACACTAAAGAGCGGCTATACGGTTGTTTTGGCTATATTAATTTTTTGTCTCATGCAGCGCACTGCCTGCGTCTGAGTAACAAACTAAAAAAAACACCAAACAAAAAAGTGCATGTGATGTTAACAGACGAACTACACTCATATTTATAATTCCAAACAATCAGTAAGCGACAGGTGCTTGGAAACGCTGTTTTGTACTCATTTATTGACGAGTCGGCTGTAACTCGCTGCTTCTCTGCCACTCACTGCACAGAACAGACGCAGAGAGAGGTGACACTTCTCCGAGAAAGTCAGACCTCGCGTTCGCGGGACAGCACTGGTGACATCTTCCAACTGAACCCAACGTGATCTCATGATAATTCGTATGTATTTTACGTAAAATGTGGTTCTATAAAACGTACATTTACTTACGTTTTTACAGGCACTAAAACGTACAATACTGACGTATTTTCAGCCTCTAAACGTACAAATACTTACGTATTTTCAGCATTTAAACGTACAAAACTGACGTATTGACGACACCTAAAAATGAATCCTTGTGAATATTGAAATCGCAGCATTAATTTTATTAGTTTTTTATATGAATTACCTTGTTTTCAGTTGCATTATTAAATTGTTTACTCGTTATACTTATACTGACGCGCTCTTTAAAAATTCAAATGTTGCCGCTTCAAACGACAGGTTTTACGGCAGGATAATCACCTTCACGAGTTCACGGAGTGGGTTTTATTTTCCTGTGTATTTCAGTAATTTGCGTTTTATATCATATATCGCTATAAAATGGGTAGGTTAAGGTTTGGGGGTAGGTTAAGGGGTCTAAAAATCTAAATTGCGTATTAATAAAATGATAAAAATGCATAATCGCTATAAAATGGGTAGGTTTAGGTTTGGGGGCAGGTTAAGGGTCTAAAAATCAAAATCGCTTATTGATAAAATGATAAAAATGCATTGATATGAATATCTAAATGATATAAAAGATACGTAAATATTTTTACGTTTTTTAGCTAAAAATATGTAGCGATTTGTACGTTTTAAACGTTGAAATACGTCTAAATTGTACGTTTTAGCATGACTAAAAATGTTTTTTAGCTAAAAATACATAGCGATTTGTACGTTTTAAACGTTGAAATACGTCTAAATTGTACATTTTAGCATGAATAAAAATGTACAAAAGTGTACGTTTTGTGCTTGTAAATGTTACGTATTAATACCTACGTATAAACATGAGACCAGCCTGCTGAACCATAGCTAAGGTTTATCCAAAAAGTCGCTAGGTTTGTCAGTATGAATATTCTATGGAAAAAAGCCGCTAAAAGGGTCTGAAAGTTGCTAAATCTAGTGCTAAAGTCCCGCTCGTGTGTGTGTGAGACGCGGGAGCTGATGGCAGGGGGCGGTGGATATTTGTGGCGGTCAAAGTGGATATTGTGGATGAGTTCTTCTGTGTCATCACGTTCTATTAGTTTCTACAGCTTCAGTTTCGGAACTTTCACGCTTAGTAACACACACAGCTGTTCCCTCACCACAGTGCAACACCCCTTTCAAACAGTGTCGCGTTCTGAACATTGTTTAAGTGACATATACCGGTATTGCGGTATTTTCAAAATTCATATCATAACAAAAATAAAAACCGGTATTCCGTATGGACCGGTATACCGCCCAGCACTAGTGTGTGTGTGTTATTTCAACAAAAAAACTAGAGATGCACCGATCGATCGGCCAGGGATCGGAATCGGTTGATTTTCCTCATGATCAGCCCGGATCGGTGATCGGTCGGTCAGTCTCACTTCTTTCTGATTTCGAGCCGATCCGTTTTGTTACCAGTGGCACAGGCAATAACATTAGCCGTGCATTCTTGCTCTCTTCTCTCCGAAGACCCCTTCTCTCTCACACACACACATCTTATTCACTCCGGTTAAATAGTGCTTGTATTGCACATTATTTTAGTCATTCCCGCAGGTTTCATGCTTATACCAAACGCGCGTGCAGCACCAATGATCTATATTAGTGGAGCGCACAAGCCGCGCTCAGTCTCAAAAGCTTGTGAGCCACAAATACCAAAATGAGAGGCTAACTGCGCTAAAACGCTCAAATACATACAAAATGATGTCAAAATGCTCGCCTTGGCGAGTATCCAGTTAAACACAGTCAGTTTTGGAACGTTAAATAGTTGAGAAAGAGAACACATGTTGTGTAACAGTATATTGGGTCCATGGATAAACTCTTAAAGGGACCGCAGTCCAATATTCCTGCTGCTGTCTGTCATATTAATCAAAGAACAAAAGACAAAGAAAATAATTTTCTGCTCTTGACTGAATACGTTTTATAACTTTAATGGTAAGCATTAATCTGTATTTAGTTTTTACAATGAAGACAACAGAAATTAAAGTAATCAAATGTAAAATAACACTGATGTGTTATTTTACATTTGATTACTTTAATTTCTGTAGTATTTCTTACCTGAATAAAAACTTACTTAAACTTAAAAACTTAGTTTCATAGCTCTCTTTATTCTATTGCATTTATTTGTGCTGTTGTTTGTAATTTTTTTATGTGTTCTTAATTTATTACTGAATTTTTACTTGTTTTTTTTATTAAAATAAAACTTTGCGTTGAAGAAAAGTAGATTTTTGTTTGTATATGCTGTCAATTATAGTTCTTAGAATGAAAATCGGAACCGTCAAAAATCGGTATCGGCAGATCACACTAACAAAAAAATCGAAAATCAGAATCGGCCAAGAAAATTGCAATCGGTGCACCTCTAATAAAAACACAAGGTTTGGTCAGGTCAATCATTTTTCAATCAATTCTTCAAATGACAGACAATTTTCTGTTAACAGAACTCTGCTCTTGCTCTCTCAGGATATGGAAAAGAAATCTTGGTGTGATCAGATAAAGAAGGCAAAGGACAGAAAAGTGGTGGAAGATAGAGACTGGACAACAAAGAGAAAAATGTATTAAGTGCCAGGAAGGACCACATGAGGAAAAGGCAAGAATAGAGAAGACACTGTTCTCATCTTGACTTGGCTCATTTGCTCATCATTATGTTTAATGAATGCCACTACAAGTGGGGTATAAATAACGCCTCTAACATGCCTCTCTGTCACTGATAATCAGACCCCGCGCCACTGCATTCATGAGATGAAACTCAATCAAAACTCAATTCAAGATCCAAATTTATTGACTATTCATCTGATTTTCAGCATCACCAAAAAATACAGGCTATTTGCAACATCCATGCCGGTATGTTCAGAGAGTCGCGAGTCAGAAGTGCAAGAGCGACTAGTGCAGGTGTCACGGGAGAAGAAACAAACGTGCCGAAGGCCTCAAAGGCCACACAATAGAAGCTGGCGGGCAGGAGAAAGGGAGCTAATTGAATTATTAATAGGTAGAGTCTGGGGCATTTTGTGATGGTAATTTGCAGAGCGGAAGGAGGGGGACTGTCACTCTCTGGGTGAATACCGGCGGTGGATGTGAAGAGCTGAATAGCTGCTGCTAATGAGCTGGCTACGCAGAAGACGCAGCTCTGGCGTGACGGCCCATCAGCGGCTCCGTGATCTGTTGGTCTATATTTCATATGCCAGGATGAAAGAGCCTGATTAACAGGCCACCGTTCCAATGAAACTATAATGAGATTACAGTCGTAATGGCAATTTACGCGCAATGCAACAGGTAGCGAATTTTACACTTGCATCTAGGACTTGGTATAAATACAGATCAGAGATGGTCTTATTATTGGGGAATGCCAAGGTCTACGGCTCTACTACTGAAGAAAGCTTCATGTCTGCTTTGATAACCACTCACACCCTTTACGTCATTGAATTCTCTGTCAGAGTTGTGTGACAGTCAAATAAAGTTTGTGGATACCATAGAAGTGCCAGAAACCGAATTCTACCTGTCACAAAATTGCCTGTGACTTCTCTTAAAAAACAGCATTTTTTGTGTGAATTCTAAAAATAAATCAATCCAAAATGAATGTTTAATGGCATTAGTAGATGTTGAAGATTAGCCAATAGGATGTTGATTCATTAAATGATAAGCTGTTTTCCCACAAAAGCAGTTTATCCAGCATAGTGAAGCTTCTTTTCCATTGACAACCATTCAAAAAAAGGCCTCTGGTCTCCTTTTCTGCGAACCGCAGCGTTGGCTTTTTTGGTTAACCTTGGAGTCTTGCCTTAAAGCAGCTTTGATACAGATCTCACTGATGCAGGAAACCCAATAATGCATGCTGCAACATTTCATTAATGAAGACCTGAGTAGGTCAGTGCTTCTTAACCTTTTTTACTCCAAGGCCCCCATTGTGCACAACAATATGTAAAGCCCTCACACTTCGATTTTCTGTTAATTAAATTGCAGGATTCCACAAGTTTCAAGAGCTGAATATTCTGAATGTACTTTTCCAGTTATTCATGTTTTACTTGATAAAGATCAAGTATAATGTGTTTTTATTCACAATTTCTGCCAATAATACACTTTAGAGCTTGGCATAACAAAGGCATAATAAATGCCTTCATTTAAATTTAAAATTCGGCTACCTGTATCTAGGCTTTTAAAGACTGTGGGGGAATAAAGAAAAAAAAGTAATCAAGGGATGAGTTAAAATAAGAAATATCTATTTATTTGTAGTTGATTTAACTAATTTTAATGCTTTTTTGTCTTGTTTTAAGTCATCTTGAGGTCCTAGTGGGCGTTGGTCCCCTGGTTGAGAACCACTGGTCTACATACTGTAGGTGAAATTCTTTGAACTTGTTATTGGACAAAGAAAGAGGCAAGGCAGATGTACACGACAAACACCTGGAACAGGAAGAGAGCGAGAGTGACTAGAATCTAGGCTGGGCGGGGAGTTGATTTGTGGTAGCTATAAGGTATTTTGGGTGTTTTTTCTGTTTGCATACTGTTATATTGTATATATCTATATATTACTGTTATGCTAGGGTATTTTGCATGGTTGCTAGGTGGTTCCTTACTGGTTTAAGCCAAAAGAGCTCACCACTAAATCTCTGTGATATCCTGTTCTTTAGATACAGCCATCTAGTAGAAAAAATTTTATTTTCAATGGATTTTGCCGGTTTTATGGCTCACCAGGTCCAACTGCTCAGAAAAGAAATACAACACCTCTCCTCAAAAAGACACACAATTTGAGATATCATTTCATGTCTATAACAAATGATGAAGGGCAGATTACACGCTGAAGATCAGTATTCTCGGCACATTAAACTGGAAGTATTTTAACACAGAAAAAATACACACTTCACCTTTAAATTTCCCTTGAGATTAATTAGATTCTAATTTCATGCCCATGAGAGACAACACTACTGTATCCTGTTTTCCATGAGATTGATGTGAGCATGGCTCATTTGAGAGCGGCCTCTATAAAACCAGATTAAAGGAATGAGATGGAGACTGCTTGTTGAGATGTAACATTTGACCCAACAATAAGTGTTTACTGAGGCAGCTGCATTATTCCAGCTGTATGCAGAAAGAGAGGTCAGAATGCCAGAACATAAAAGCTCAGGAAAGTATGTAAAAACATTACTGTGCCACAGCTGAGAGGATGCTAATCGCTAATGCTAGTGTTTGGCTGCCTCAGAGTAAGGGAACAAAAGCCACTGGTGACCACATACTTAAATGTTAATATGTCCACTGCATAAACGATGGAAGGAGGGCATAAACCCTTATTCGGATGGGATTAGTTTGATAAGTTATGTAATTACAACCAGAGCTTCCCTGTAATTTAATGCTGTGCGAATCTGCCATGTCAGTGATTTTCCAGACTGCACAATCTTCCCTCAGTGTTCCAAGTTCAGCTTAATGTCCCTTTGTTTCTTAACTTTTCAAGTTTTAAAGTGGACATCAGGAAATCACAAGACATGCTGTACTTATTTACTCATCAACTTATTCAGAGCGATAACACTTGCTAATGGATTTTGGAACATTATTCAAAAAAAAAACGAGACTAAAGAGCCAGACAAAAAAATCATTCTGAATTCTGCGAATGCAATGCATAAATGTTCAAAATTATGTCATCAGTTCAATGTTGTTTTTTTACAGTTGTGTTGTGGTTCTTGCTTTAAATTTCATCCTTTAAATTCAGTCAATATTTTACGATATTCGTTCTAGTCAATGTTACTTAGAAATATAATTTTACACAATGAAAATACCATTTTAGATGACTGTGAAAAATAATAAAAACTGGTTTAACTGTAATAAACCTTCAGGACAATTTGGTCAAAAAATAAATAAATCAAATGTTCATATTTCAAAATGTATATATTTAACTAACTTTAAATATTAAATATTTAACTTTAAAAAATGAATTTGCTTTAAATAATTCTAAAAACTTTCCTGTACTTTCAAGATGCTACTTTACGTGTTGACATCAATTTAGGGTTACTGCAGTAAGCACTACAAGCACTAGCCTACTTTACAGAATATGTCTAGAAAATGAATGGAGCCTCAATGAAAGATTGGTTTTATCTGCATCCTATTCAGTCTATTTTGGAGTTCTGCTTCACTGGCTCAAACACAAACTCAAAGTCAATCCATAAACGTCCATCTCTCTTTCTCTTGACCTTTCTCATCTTACACCAATCCATTGTTTTCCTCTCTCTGGGAATAAATCCGTCCCTTCTATCCACTATCATCTCACATATCCACCACATTACCCTCCTTACGATAAATATTTGTCACATTCGTGTTCCTCCTGGAATGAGTTACTTTAATCCCCCGTCTCCTATTTTGTCTCCATCTCTGTTGCTAATTTAGTGGCTGTAAGGAGAGCAGGGAGGCAGAGAGCTTACTTCACTAATGGCAGCATTCTACCAGTCACGTTAAGCCCAGCTGAAGAAGTTCCTGTCTTTTTTAATTACCATCTAACTGACTTTCAACAGTGTGATCCCTCAGTCCTTCTCTCCCTCCCTCCCTTTCTTTTGTCTCTCACACACACAATGAACTCCTCCGCTATGCATCCAACCTCCTGTGAACTTCGTTGAGGACAATCTACATATCTGTCATCTGAAAAATGGGGAGGAACACTTATAATTATAAAACTTACTAGCTTGCTCGTGAATATTAATTATGTTCTGTCATGTCATTAATTTTCAATAAGCCCTGTAGTCTTACCTATTTTGTTTGTTGTAAATGGGTGCTAGGTGCTTAAAGCAATAAGCCTAGAGAGGCCATGCGTTACAGTGATTTTACCATGCTTAGGGGGAATTCTTAGGCATGACACAAAGCGGAGTGATGAAATGAGATGAAAAGCATCACATGTCTCCGGTCTCCTTCCATTATTTGGTATTACAGAAGGGTATGGCAGGAGATAGGCAGTCCACCATTTTGTCATAAGAGGGTAAAATAATATTACAGTGGGAGCAGTAAATAACCAAGTGCAGTAAAACATAGTGCAGTGATGGAGAACTCTGACTCTTAACTGGATTTGTATTCTCAAAATGTTGGTCTCACTCCTTTTAACATTACATGCCCATTCAGCTCTCAGCAATCACCCCTTTCATTACCACCATTACAGCAGCCCAGCAGTTATAGTCTTAATTTAATGTGCTGGTTAATACCTCTAATGTATTTAATTCCTACACCAAAGTCACAGTAACGCAGTCAAAAAAGAAAAAAAATATTTTTAAAAAGTGAGAAAATGGCAGTGCTCTTCTAGGGGAAATGTTCTTCATGAAACCGCTGAACTTTTTTTGTACATTTTTACAACATGATTTTAATAATTTCGTAATTTCAATCGTGTATTTTGTTTTTAGGGTGACTGTTACATTCTGTCCAGGGACTACAGATTAGGTACCGAGTTCAATACTTTTTGGGCACCGACCGAATTGCCTTGATACCATCGTGTATCTAAAAATGTCTTGTCGATTGGTTCCAAATTTCGATACCTAAGGAATAATCTCATCAACATCAGTGAGCCAATAAGCATGCAGCATACTTGATGTGCCTAAATCAAGTGCTGGTTATTGGCTCTGGTGAGGCATCAAGGAAAAACACTAGTTTACGCTGTTACGCCCAGAGAAGTGGCTCACACGTGAGGCTGTAGTGTGTCCAACCCCCATATATGTAAGGCTGCGTTTACAATAGTGCGTTTTAGTTTTAAAAAAACTTTGTTTTAAAATGAAAAGGGTCCTCATCCATGCTTGCGTTTCCACTGCATTTCAGAAAAGATCTCCATCCACATTACACGACCAAAAATGCATGTTACGGGACCATTCATGCACACTGTAGTATCATGTTACGTAAGACAATTTATAAGATTTATACTACGCTTTCACTCAAAACTCACTTTAAACCACCATCGAGTGTTTGTAATAAATTCCGATTGTGATCTAATGTGTGTTTTGGCCATATAATGTTGCTGAAATATGTTATTTGTAGCCTTTTATATCAAGCTAATCACTATGTTTAGCATTTTTCATGTAAACACCCTGTATTGTTATGAAAATAGGCAGAATCTCAAATCACACACAAATCCTATACTGTCGCAATCGAGCGTTTATTAACTTCATGTTTCATCAGTAGAAATGTTTTTCTGGGTTTCTTATGTAAAGAATTGAACACAGAAGTGTAACGGACGTTTGTCATTGGAAATTTTAAATGGAAAATTTCAGCATTATGTAATCACGTTGGAAAAGTCACACATGGTTAGTCCTACATCTCTTCGGTTTAAAAAAGTAGGGTAGGGCGAAAAACTCCCATCTCATTTTCTCCTATAACTTTAGAATTGTCCAACATCGTTATTTTACCTTTTTTTCCTAAAGGGCGTTTGACATTCTTTGCACGTTTGCTTTGTAAACACTGGGTCGGTACTTTGGCCTACGTCACGCATGACATTTCCAACGTGATTACGTAATGCGTGAAGTCAAGCTAGTGCAAGACGTGCATTTGTGGTTAAAAAAGTATAAACTTTTATTTTTTTATAATAACTGATCGTTTATCTAGATAAGACCCCTTGATCCCCATTGAAGACCACTATATGGAGAAAACATCGATACATGCGATGGCGCCACAGACGGCAGCCTCAGTGTTTGGCTCTCCAGTGTTTGTACTGTTTTTGTTCGTTTTTTGTTTCTCAAACACGATCAGTTTGACCAGTTGCTGAACATTCGGCAGAACACACCACACAATCTTCTACCGGATTTCGTTTATTCGGACGTTTTGCTGAACGTTGTAGTCGGCGTAGCTGCTGCGCTGATCAAGCGCTTCAGGACGCGCAGACGGGGGAAGAGAGCCGGCGCACTCGTGAAGCTCAGAGAGCGCGGATTAAGCCGAAACGCCGTTGCCGAGCATCCATATGGCGAATCTCCGCTCTCTACCCAACAAAACGGACGGACTTCTTCTGCTCTCCCGGACAAATAAGGATTTTTCACACTCTGCTGCTCTGTGTTTCACGGAAACCTGGCTGAATGACGCCATTCCGGAGAGCGCGTTGAGTCTCCCGGGCTTTCAGCTGTTCAGAGCAGATCGCGACGCAGAATCAACGGGGAAAGCACGCGGCGGCGGGACATGTTTTTACATCAACGAAAGGTGGTGAACAGATGTTACAGCGTTAAAAAAGATGTGCTGTTCAGATCTAGAAGTGCTCTTCATTAACTGTAGGCCGTTCTATTCACCGTGGGAGTTTCACTTGTTCATTCTCGTGAGTATTTACATTCCTCCGCAAGCCCACGTGAGCTCAGCTTTACAGAAACTCGCTGATCTGATCACAGAAACAGAACAACAACACCCGGACTCTGTTTTAATCATTCTCGGGGACTTTAATAAAGCAGATCTTTCCCGTGAACTGCCAAAATACAGATAGCATGTTACATTTGTTAGATTTAACAAATACTCTGTAACACCCCAGGAAGCCGAACAGGCCCCTGGTTCCATGGTAACCCTGACACCCGATACATTTACGACCTCCTGGAATTTAGGTGAAGAAAATCGCTTCCTTGCCCATAGGGAAAATCCACAAGGGAAGGACTTTTCTTTGCTAATTAATTAATAGGAAAACCTTTCTTTGAATGAACACACATGATCCTTCAGGTTATTGGGTATATTATTGTTATCGTGTATTTTGTCTTGAAATTGTATACTGTTATGCAGGCTTATAATCGAAACACACTCCTGTCAGCTTACATATATATATAACTTTACCATGTTTAGTACCTATGAATTCGTATTCGGATGATCTAATTGAGAGTCTATATTGTATGTTTACACCTACGCAACATATTAGTGTTCTAAGAGTCTGTAATAATTTTTATCCGAGTTTCATATGCAAATCACCATGCTTTCAAACAAAGGGCCATAAAAATGCCCCAGTATCTCAGAACTCCCACTTGAAATTCCGGACTTCCTCATTGGACAAGCCCATCTTGAGAGGCGTGAATCTTTGCAGGCTTTAAAGGCCACACTTCATGTGACCCGCCCCAGTTGACTCAAACTAGCTTTTTCTCATCAACCAACTTCAGCAAGATCTTGGGGCTTAAGATTGCATCAGGAATCTCTTTCAGGATGCCGAGACTCGCAAGTATCAAACTTAGTCGTTTTAATTGATGCATTAAGTATCAGTTACACCTTTTTACAAGGTGTGTTTGAGCTAAGAATCTGACGTTTTCCCTCAGGTTTTAGATCTGCTGAATATGCAAAGTTTTCCATAAAATTCATTCTTTATGCCTCTTTCTGTGCTGAGTTAAACTTTAACCCTTTCCTATACCAACTGTATGTGTGTGTGTGTGTATGTGTATGTTAGACCAGTTTATGTGTTTATGTAGTATGTTAGACTAGTTTAAGTGTTTATGTAGTTAATAAAACCTTACTTGTATCACACTTGACGTGTTCATTGTTTGCTCATAACCGGAGTCACTAATCATGCAGATTTACATTACAAGCTTTTGTAGAATTGTACAGTAAGAAAGTTATTTCCCTTAACCAGGAAATTAACGTTCTTAGAATTGACAAGACAGTTGACCCTGAGAGGTCAGCTAAATATCTACAGCGGATCTAAAATATTCATAATTAATCATAGCTAGTTATGGTTAATTATTCATATTTCCTGTCATGAGCTGATTCGTTACACCGTGTACAGGAAGCTTGTGACACTATAACAAATTCCTTGTATGTGCAAACATACTTGGCAATAAAGCTCTTTCTGATTCTGATTCTGAAAATTCCTGGAATGTTTTCCTCTAAAACTTTAATTTCTTTTTGATTCAAGAAAGAAAGACATGAACATCTTGGATGACATGAGGGTGAGTAAATTATCAGGAAATTTGTATTCTTGAAGTGAACTAATCCTTTAAAAACATATATCAAATTAAATTGAAAGCTTAGTGAAAAAAAATCCAAAGTGGCCAATGTTGATTATAAATAGTGAAAATGTGCATAAATATTTATCTATTTTTGTGTTCCATGAATTTTTATGCTCACAGTATCATACTGTTACATGCTAACATGCTAAATCCAACTTTATTAAAGTAGCGCTGAAATGGAAGTACAGATAGATCATTTCTTCCGCATGAAGACCTACATCCAAGTGTAATGGATTATCGAAAAAGGAAAAAATACATGGTGATGACTTGTTCTTTCCCTTGGTTGCTGATTGGATGGAGGCAGATATTAATGAAAGATTGCAGTCCATTATAAAATAGGGACGGGTTTAAGCAAACAAAATGATCAGAGAAGACCGGCATACATCACCAGAGAGAAGTCTGTCATGTCACCAAAATATCTGAGTTATGATATTTTGATTTATAAAAAAAAAAAAAAATACACATTTAAGGAGAAATCCTTTGCAAATACTGTAAGAGCAATAACATGCATTTAGAAAAAAGAAATGATGAATTTTCCTATTCAAATCAATTACTGATCACATGTTGAAATGCTATGCTATGTATGAGTTGCTGCCAATGTAGAAAGTACAATGTTTCCAAATCAGTCACTTATCAGAATCTAGGACAGTTAAGTTGATGTCTTAAAAGGCAGTTTGTAGGCGTTGATGTAGCACACTAGGTCTTGGAACAGAGCTACTGTATGATGTTGAAACAGGTCTGTCATTATTGCTCATCGCTAATTGTTGCTTAGACTACATGCCTATCTAGACAAAAGCATTGAGTAAATGTTGACTTCATTACAATGAAGCCACCAAACTCTTGACAAAGAGCTTGACAATAACAACTTCTTTACTCTGTCCCCTCCCTCCATCTGTTCTTGTGTACAATCTGAAATCTCAAACACGAGTCTCTCTCCGCTTCCCGCTGTTCCAGCCTCCTCTCTATTGGCTGAACTTGTTTGCAGGCCTACAATGTTGAGAGCAAATCCAGGTCCCGTGTCAGAATGGATGACAGCGGACAAGCTGAAGTCTGAGCCTGGGGGACAGCAGCAGTCTGGAGGCAAAGGTGTGACATTTTGACAAGACGCTTTTGTCACACTAAGTCAGCTGGTGACTCAGGGCCAAGGCCATCTCCACAAGGAGCCGTCTCTTCACACAAAGCTATCCGGGAAGAGTTCAGCCCCATCGTCCCATTAGAGCACCTGCTGTCTGATTCACCAGAGGTTTGATCTATCTAAAAGTGTTGCTTTTGCATAACATTTTTTTGCTATCACTAGACACCCTGTTTTCTTTCGGGGCTTTTTGTAGCCGTTTAAAACATCACTGTCACATGTGGTTACACAATCTGACAGCTCATCAGATAGTACAGCTCTGAAACAAGAAACCCTAAGCGAGAGAACAAACACACACAGTTGTTTGTCTATCACAGTAGAGACTTTCAGTTGACTTCTATTGCTTCCTATTGTATTGTTTTTGATATTATTATAATTTAAAATAACTGTTTTCGATGTTAATATATTTTAACTTTTTGTTAAAATATATTACAATTAATTTGTACATTTTAAAATGTATTCCTGTGATGGCAATGTTGAATTTCTCCAGTCTTCATTCACATGATCCTTCAGAAATCATTCTAATACTCTGATTTGCTGCTCAAGAAACATTTCTGATTATTATCAATGTTAAAAACAGTTAAGCTGCTGTAGCAAATTAGCTCAAAAGGGAACTATATTTATAAGTAATTATAACTGGTTATAATTAATTATGAATATTTAGATCAGATATTAGAATTAACTGTAGCAGAATCAATATTACAATGATTTAATCTGTTCGTCCACCGACAGTATAATCATTTATCAATTCTAGGAAAGATTATTTTCCTGGCAAGAAAGAATAACTTTCCTACTTCATACAGTACTAGCATTAACTTTCAGTGTTCAGTGTTCAGTGACAAGTTCAGTGACTACGAACATTCAGTGACTACGAATTGTGAGCAGCACACAAAGGCAATCAATTGTGAATATAAGGGATTTAATAAATGAAACTACAGCTAACATACAACAAGACTAAGCAAACACATATATACAGAAT
Source organism: Sinocyclocheilus grahami (assembly GCF_001515645.1). Lineage (NCBI taxonomy): Eukaryota > Metazoa > Chordata > Actinopteri > Cypriniformes > Cyprinidae > Sinocyclocheilus > Sinocyclocheilus grahami. The sequence goes on along the minus strand of NW_015505206.1, from coordinate 3,603,680 downwards.
TAAGGAAAGTAAGGAAAGAGAGAGAGAGAAGAACAAAGAATGGCAGTATTTAGCATCAATTAACCACAACCTAATGAGAATAATCAGATAATCAAAAATCACCTTGACAAAGGGGCCCAAACTTAGACATGATGAGTTCTGTAGGAGTGAGCTGGAGGCTTTCGTCGGACTATGAAGATCGGAGAGTCCACAGCGAATCAACAAAGTTACTTGAAGATAAAAACTGACAGAAATTCAGACTCCATGGTGATGAGTCTTGGAGGGTGTGTCTCAAAGGGTTTGAGCCATGATTGGTTTGGATTAGGAACTTTTAAGGGTCTACCAGTCACACCCATCTTTGGCAGATTGACCAATGTAGAGGTGTGAATTTTGAGCGGGAGAGGTTCCTTTATCTCACGCAACACCTTATTTGCATGGTTTATGGTGGTCTGGAGGATTTGTCCAATATTAAGTCAAAGTATGGTAAAAAAAAAAGAGCATGGTGTAAAGGTGTAAATTATAATATACACCATTAATCCAGGAATCAGAAGACGGGCATTTTGATACCTGGCATGCCAGGGATTGGGAAATTGGGAAACAGTAATACATTCATATGTCTATATCCAAGTAATTGGAGCTTCACTACAGTACAGAGTTATAACTAAGCTACTATAACCTAGGAACGTGCATACAACACAGGAATACACTATATACATTTTGGAACAGTTTGATTGTGGATAAATGGAGCCAATGTCCTTTCCTATGTGTATTGTGGCTTTTCAGTATGTCTGGGCCACGGTTAGTGGCTCCTCGTGGGGATGGGGGAATCATTCCTCCCCCCCCTGAAATCTCTTTGAAGCTCAACGAGAAAGCCGTCGACTGCCCCTGCTAGCGTTGGTGAAGATAGAAGAGGTGTTACCGCTCTTTGAACCAGAGGTGGACATTAGACATGCATCTGTAATTTAGTTATAACAAGGGAGAAGGGAAAGTTTACGATGCCTAAAACCTTATCGAACATCTTGATTGCATCCAAACGCTACACTGCCTAGAATTTTTGTGGAAACTGCGATACATTATTTAAGGCTTTGTGATGAATAAAAAGTAGGGATGCACCGATAGGATAATTTTTTTTGGCCGATATGATACCGATTTTAACAAACAACTATTGGCCGATTCCGATACAGATACCTATATTGGTCAATTGCATAAAGCAGGGCTTAAAAAAAAATATATATATATATATATATATATATATCTCGATTTATATATGGTTCACTCTGAGCAGAATTGGTATTTGAACATTTCTGTTTCTGCTTTCCTCTGTATTATTACTGTTCCTAAACCGGTTTGAGTAGAAAAAATACCAGTTAATAACAATATTTTAAAAAACTTTTTTAACAATAATTAATAATAGTAAAGTACAGCGTTTTCTTCGCTCAAAATAAAAAAAAAAAAAAACGTGAAGAGAGTCTGGTAGCCATCATGCGCTTAGTCATAGCCAGAGCTGCCGAGAAACACAGCTCTGGTCATGGCCAATACAGCATCATCTTTTCTAGATTTTGACCAAATGTATTAAACAAAATAAAAAACTCAACGCTTTAAAGACATTAAAGTATTTTTTCAAGATATTTAAAAAAATGTTTACAGCAAGAATAAAAAAAAAGCCTAAATGAGTAGGCTGTATGTTGCATTTTATTATTACATTCAGAAATAATGTAGGCTAAAATACCATTAAATAAAGCAAAATGTTTACAAACAATTAGGCTATTTTAGTTCCATTCTCTCCAAAACAAATCCTCTAAAGTTGTAGCCTATTTAGCCTAAATATAAATGTCAAGCCAAAACGAATGAATTTAAAAGATGGGTTGAGACCGCTGGGTAAGGACGTTGGGTTGTTTTAACCCAATTTGGGTTGAAAATTGGTCTTGATCTATAACCCAGCGGTGCTGGGTTGGGAACGCGGACGTGAAAGAGAGCACACACGTCACGTTAACATCGGACGATACCAGTGCGAGAAGCCTCCATTTTCTCAGCATCTTCAGATGGAAGCGAGTGCGAGTGAAAGATGGTTTATGGTAAGTAAAGATTAAAAACGTAAAGTCATCATTCATTGTTTGAGTCCGGTACTATTTTGTGATTTCATGGAATGCAGAAATACTCTGAAAAGAGCTTATATTTAAAAATACGCGGACGCGGATTTCGCCTCAGAAATAGTCTTAACGGCCTCTTTTACTGAACGGAAGAGGTGCTTTTAATATAATGTCAGTGAGTGTCTTATGCCATATTTACATAAGATTTTACAATATTAACAAATTTTGAGGTGTTAAGAGAGGGTTATTAACATATTTACATGTTAATTCGTTATCTTCTTTTTCGCGGTTAAATTGAATGTAGTTTCCTAAAGGAAACGGCGTTATGTAATAAAGACTAGCCTAATTATTTTGAGGCTGATGAAGTGATAATTGCTAAAAGTAATGTTTTGCATGTTATATTTCAGACTTGTTGAGCTTTGTGTCTTCATTGTGCCCGCGCCGGGAGCTAACAACACAGAACCCTGCTTGTGTGAGGAGGTGATTTTCTCAGCTTCTTCAGAAGAGAGGGAAAGACAGTTTAAGGCAAGTAAAGTTCATAATTCCATCATGTTATCAATTTGTTTTACTAAGAGTAAAAAAAAATTGTTTTTGTAGATGTTGAAAGCCAGAGACATAGGAGAGCATCATTCTTTTGAGATTGATGTGAGTTATTTTTAGAAAATAAATGTTTCTGTTGTCTCCTGCCTGTTTACTTCACATTTTGATGCTACGACATCCGCCGGAACGGCTTCCCCGTATGACAGTTGGCGGAAGTGATATAAAAGTGTTTATTACGTTTGAAATATGAATATTTTTCTTACAAAAACACATGGATTCACTACAAAAGGCCTTTATTCACCCCCCGGAGCCGTGTGAGGCACATTTTATTATGAATGCGCACGCTTTATTTGACGACTTGTGGACTGTTAAACTGCAACACCCGCTGACTGCAATGATAGAGCTTGGAATAGCCAGGACAATTTTTAATATAACTCCGACTGGATTCGTCTGAAAGAAGAAAGTCATATACACCTAGGATGCTTCGAGGGTGAGTAAAACACAAGCCAATTCATTTTTGGGTGAATTAACCCTTTAATGTTGTGGTTTATTTACTGTCATGCCAGAAAATTTACCAAAAAAGTCCAATTTGATCTTAAAAATTATATTCAACAAATGTTCATTGCTTCATTTATAAACTCTGTAGCTGTTAATGCCATACTTTTCTGCATTTCTTCTTACATGCATGTTACTTTTGACTGTTTTCTCTTGTTTTAAATAAACATTTATCTTTTGATATTCATTCTGTGTGTGTAAAAGTGATTTTAAAATGAACAAGATTTGTAGGTTTAATGTCTAGTTCGATTTCGGTTCATTTTAGCCTAGCAGTGTATTAATTTTAAACCATAAAAAAGCAACCCAGCATTCTGGGTCAAACATATAACCCAACTTGTTGGGTTAAAACAACCCAGCGCTGGGTTCGTCCCTTTTTGACCCAGCGCTGGGTTGCCAAAATAACCCAAATTGGGTTGTTTTTAACCCAGCAGTTTTTAGAGTGTACCTCTCTCATTCTGCACGAATCCAAATGTTTCCATATTCGCGACGTATCTGGATGCTAAAATATTATTTATATTGTAAACTATAGGCTTTGTTCTTCACTCGCATTATCGATGTAAAACATCATGCTTCACATATAGGCTATATCAGCAGTGACGCGCTGGTCACGCTGAACGGCACAGACTGTACTACGGACTATTTAAATTGAGCAGTGTAACTTTATGTTTCTTTAACTGTATTTTATTTTGATAATGAACTGGCTGCGATGTCAAGTTAGCAAAAATATGTTGTGTGTGTGTGTGAGGTGACGACGTGATCACTGCATTGTTTTCCCAACTGTTACTCCATAATTTATGGTCATTTACAGATAAACTAACACCGTGGAATTGCCATTGCAACTTACCTATGATGAATTTACAGCTGATCGCGGACATTTCACACATATTTTGTACAGATTTTATTTTGATTTGGCAAGTATTTAATTATTTTGCCCAGAGAAAAACGTTGGATTTCGCAACAGACATGCAACTCATTGTCTCCATTCAGTTAATTAATAAACCATCGGTATCGGCTCTTTTCATGCTATTTCCGATATGCCGATGGCTTTAAATTAACAAAAAATCAGCCGATAAATATCAGCAGCCAAAACATCGGTGCATCCCTAATAAAAAGTTCAAAAGAACAGAATTGATTTGAAATAGAAACCTCTGGTAACATTATAAATGTCACGCTGTCTGTTTAGATCAATTTAATGCACCCTTCCGGAATAAAAGCATTAATTAAGAGAAAAGACAAAAAATCTTACTGACCCAAACTTTTGAACACAATATATACTGTGTATATATATATATATATATATATATATATATATATATATATATTTCTTTCGGGGCTTTTTGTAGCCGTTTAAAACATCACTGTCACATGTGGTTACACAATCTGACAGCTCATCAGATAGTACAGCTCTGAAACAAGAAACCCTAAGCGAGAGAACAAACACACACAGTTGTTTGTCTATCACAGTAGAGACTTTCAGTTGACTTCTATTGCTTCCTATTGTATTGTTTTTGATATTATTATAATTTAAAATAACTGTTTTCGATGTTAATATATTTTAACTTTTTGTTAAAATATATTACAATTAATTTGTACATTTTAAAATGTATTCCTGTGATGGCAATGTTGAATTTCTCCAGTCTTCATTCACATGATCCTTCAGAAATCATTCTAATACTCTGATTTGCTGCTCAAGAAACATTTCTGATTATTATCAATGTTAAAAACAGTTAAGCTGCTGTAGCAAATTAGCTCAAAAGGGAACTATATTTATAAGTAATTATAACTGGTTATAATTAATTATGAATATTTAGATCAGATATTAGAATTAACTGTAGCAGAATCAATATTACAATGATTTAATCTGTTCGTCCACCGACAGTATAATCATTTATCAATTCTAGGAAAGATTATTTTCCTGGCAAGAAAGAATAACTTTCCTACTTCATACAGTACTAGCATTAACTTTCAGTGTTCAGTGTTCAGTGACAAGTTCAGTGACTACGAACATTCAGTGACTACGAATTGTGAGCAGCACACAAAGGCAATCAATTGTGAATATAAGGGATTTAATAAATGAAACTACAGCTAACATACAACAAGACTAAGCAAACACATATATACAGAATTAAGGAAAGTAAGGAAAGAGAGAGAGAGAAGAACAAAGAATGGCAGTATTTAGCATCAATTAACCACAACCTAATGAGAATAATCAGATAATCAAAAATCACCTTGACAAAGGGGCCCAAACTTAGACACACATCTAACTAGTTGGAAACAGTTACTTGCATTGGCTTTGTTGCTGAACAAGCATACAGATGTGGTAGACAATGGAGGTTCTTGATGAGTTCTTTATGAGTGAGCTGGAGGCTTTCGTCAAGTTCTGAAGATCAGAGAGTCCACGGCGAATCAACAAAGTTACTTGAAGATAAAAACTGACAGAAATTCAGACTCCATGGTGATGAGTCTTGGAGGGTGTGTCTCAAAGGGTTTGAGCCATGATTGGTTTGGATTAGGAACTTTTAAGGGTCTACCAGTCACACCCATCTTTGGCAGATTGACCAATGTAGAGGTGTGAATTTTGAGCGGGAGAGGTTCCTTTATCTCACGCAACACCTTATTTGCATGGTTTATGGTGGTCTGGAGGATTTGTCCAATATTAAGTCAAAGTATGGTAAAAAAAAAAGAGCATGGTGTAAATTATAGTGACATAATATACACCATTAATCCAGGAATCAGAAGACGGGCATTTTGATACCTGGCATGCCAGGGATTGGGAAACATTAAGGCAGTAATACATTCATATGTCTATATCCAAGTAATTGGAGCTTCACTACAGTACAGAGTTATAACTAAGCTACTATAACCTAGGAACGTGCATACAACACAGGAATACACTATATACATTTTGGAACAGTTTGATTGTGGATAAATGGAGCCAATGTCCTTTCCTATGTGTATTGTGGCTTTTCAGTATGTCTGGGCCACGGTTAGTGGCTCCTCGTGGGGATGGGGGAATCATTCCTCCCCCCCCTGAAATCTCTTTGAAGCTCAACGAGAAAGCCGTCGACTGCCCCTGCTAGCGTTGGTGAAGATAGAAGAGGTGTTACCGCTCTTTGAACCAGAGGTGGACATTAGACATGCATCTGTAATTTAGTTATAACAAGGGAGAAGGGAAAGTTTACGATGCCTAAAACCTTATCGAACATCTTGATTGCATCCAAACGCTACACTGCCTAGAATTTTTGTGGAAACTGCGATACATTATTTAAGGCTTTGTGATGAATAAAAAGTAGGGATGCACCGATAGGATAATTTTTTTTGGCCGATATGATACCGATTTTAACAAACAACTATTGGCCGATTCCGATACAGATACCTATATTGGTCAATTGCATAAAGCAGGGCTTAAAAAAAAATATATATATATATATATATATATATATCTCGATTTATATATGGTTCACTCTGAGCAGAATTGGTATTTGAACATTTCTGTTTCTGCTTTCCTCTGTATTATTACTGTTCCTAAACCGGTTTGAGTAGAAAAAATACCAGTTAATAACAATATTTTAAAAAACTTTTTTAACAATAATTAATAATAGTAAAGTACAGCGTTTTCTTCGCTCAAAATAAAAAAAAAAAAAAACGTGAAGAGAGTCTGGTAGCCATCATGCGCTTAGTCATAGCCAGAGCTGCCGAGAAACACAGCTCTGGTCATGGCCAATACAGCATCATCTTTTCTAGATTTTGACCAAATGTATTAAACAAAATAAAAAACTCAACGCTTTAAAGACATTAAAGTATTTTTTCAAGATATTTAAAAAAATGTTTACAGCAAGAATAAAAAAAAAGCCTAAATGAGTAGGCTGTATGTTGCATTTTATTATTACATTCAGAAATAATGTAGGCTAAAATACCATTAAATAAAGCAAAATGTTTACAAACAATTAGGCTATTTTAGTTCCATTCTCTCCAAAACAAATCCTCTAAAGTTGTAGCCTATTTAGCCTAAATATAAATGTCAAGCCAAAACGAATGAATTTAAAAGATGGGTTGAGACCGCTGGGTAAGGACGTTGGGTTGTTTTAACCCAATTTGGGTTGAAAATTGGTCTTGATCTATAACCCAGCGGTGCTGGGTTGGGAACGCGGACGTGAAAGAGAGCACACACGTCACGTTAACATCGGACGATACCAGTGCGAGAAGCCTCCATTTTCTCAGCATCTTCAGATGGAAGCGAGTGCGAGTGAAAGATGGTTTATGGTAAGTAAAGATTAAAAACGTAAAGTCATCATTCATTGTTTGAGTCCGGTAGTATTTTGTGATTTCATGGAATGCAGAAATACTCTGAAAAGAGCTTATATTTAAAAATACGCGGACGCGGATTTCGCCTCAGAAATAGTCTTAACGGCCTCTTTTACTGAACGGAAGAGGTGCTTTTAATATAATGTCAGTGAGTGTCTTATGCCATATTTACATAAGATTTTACAATATTAACAAATTTTGAGGTGTTAAGAGAGGGTTATTAACATATTTACATGTTAATTCGTTATCTTCTTTTTCGCGGTTAAATTGAATGTAGTTAATAAAGTAATAAAGACTAGCCTGATTATTTTGAGGCTGATGAAGGGATAATTGTTAAAAGTAATGTTTTGCATGTAATGTTTCAGACTTGTTGAGCTTTGTGTCTTCATTGTGCCCGCGCTGGGAGTCAACGACACAGAAGCCTGCTTGTGTGAGGAGGAGGCGATTTTCTCCGCTTCTTCAGAAGAGAGGGAAAGACGGTTTAAGGCAAGTAAAGTTAAGAGTAAAAGAATGTTTGGTGTTTTTGTAGATGTTGAAAGCCAGAGGCATAGGAGAGCATTATTCTTCTGAGATTGATGCGAGTTATTTTTAGTAAATAAATGTTTCTGTTGTCTCCTGCCTGTTTACTTCACATTTTGATGCTACGACATCCGCCGGAACGGCTTCCCCGTATGACAGTTGGCGGAAGTGATATAAAAGTGTTTATTACGTTTGAAATATGAATATTTTTCTTACAAAAACACATGGATTCACTACAAAAGGCCTTTATTCACCCCCCGGAGCCGTGTGAGGCACATTTTATTATGAATGCGCACGCTTTACTGAACGGAAGAGGTGCTTTTAATATAATGTCAGTGAGTGTCTTATGCCATATTTACATAAGATTTTACAATATTAACAAATTTTGAGGTGTTAAGAGAGGGTTATTAACATATTTACATGTTAATTCGTTATCTTCTTTTTCGCGGTTAAATTGAATGTAGTTTCCTAAAGGAAACGGCGTTATGTAATAAAGACTAGCCTAATTATTTTGAGGCTGATGAAGTGATAATTGCTAAAAGTAATGTTTTGCATGTTATATTTCAGACTTGTTGAGCTTTGTGTCTTCATTGTGCCCGCGCCGGGAGCTAACAACACAGAACCCTGCTTGTGTGAGGAGGTGATTTTCTCAGCTTCTTCAGAAGAGAGGGAAAGACAGTTTAAGGCAAGTAAAGTTCATAATTCCATCATGTTATCAATTTGTTTTACTAAGAGTAAAAAAAAATTGTTTTTGTAGATGTTGAAAGCCAGAGACATAGGAGAGCATCATTCTTTTGAGATTGATGTGAGTTATTTTTAGAAAATAAATGTTTCTGTTGTCTCCTGCCTGTTTACTTCACATTTTGATGCTACGACAGTATGATTACGTGTTCATATTTTATGTAAACCAAGAAAGTCATATACACCTAGGATGCTTCGAGGGTGAGTAAAACACAAGCCAATTCATTTTTGGGTGAATTAACCCTTTAATGTTGTGGTTTATTTACTGTCATGCCAGAAAATTTACCAAAAAAGTCCAATTTGATCTTAAAAATTATATTCAACAAATGTTCATTGCTTCATTTATAAACTCTGTAGCTGTTAATGCCATACTTTTCTGCATTTCTTCTTACATGCATGTTACTTTTGACTGTTTTCTCTTGTTTTAAATAAACATTTATCTTTTGATATTCATTCTGTGTGTGTAAAAGTGATTTTAAAATGAACAAGATTTGTAGGTTTAATGTCTAGTTCGATTTCGGTTCATTTTAGCCTAGCAGTGTATTAATTTTAAACCATAAAAAAGCAACCCAGCATTCTGGGTCAAACATATAACCCAACTTGTTGGGTTAAAACAACCCAGCGCTGGGTTCGTCCCTTTTTGACCCAGCGCTGGGTTGCCAAAATAACCCAAATTGGGTTGTTTTTAACCCAGCAGTTTTTAGAGTGTACCTCTCTCATTCTGCACGAATCCAAATGTTTCCATATTCGCGACGTATCTGGATGCTAAAATATTATTTATATTGTAAACTATAGGCTTTGTTCTTCACTCGCATTATCGATGTAAAACATCATGCTTCACATATAGGCTATATCAGCAGTGACGCGCTGGTCACGCTGAACGGCACAGACTGTACTACGGACTATTTAAATTGAGCAGTGTAACTTTATGTTTCTTTAACTGTATTTTATTTTGATAATGAACTGGCTGCGATGTCAAGTTAGCAAAAATATGTTGTGTGTGTGTGTGAGGTGACGACGTGATCACTGCATTGTTTTCCCAACTGTTACTCCATAATTTATGGTCATTTACAGATAAACTAACACCGTGGAATTGCCATTGCAACTTACCTATGATGAATTTACAGCTGATCGCGGACATTTCACACATATTTTGTACAGATTTTATTTTGATTTGGCAAGTATTTAATTATTTTGCCCAGAGAAAAACGTTGGATTTCGCAACAGACATGCAACTCATTGTCTCCATTCAGTTAATTAATAAACCATCGGTATCGGCTCTTTTCATGCTATTTCCGATATGCCGATGGCTTTAAATTAACAAAAAATCAGCCGATAAATATCAGCAGCCAAAACATCGGTGCATCCCTAATAAAAAGTTCAAAAGAACAGAATTGATTTGAAATAGAAACCTCTGGTAACATTATAAATGTCACGCTGTCTGTTTAGATCAATTTAATGCACCCTTCCGGAATAAAAGCATTAATTAAGAGAAAAGACAAAAAATCTTACTGACCCAAACTTTTGAACACAATATATACTGTGTATATATATATATATATATATATATATATATACAAAAAATTTACATATTAAATATATAAAAAATAATATAATATACAATAGCAATAAAAAATAAAAATAATATATATTAAATTATTATTATTAACAACAACAATAATACTTATAACCATATAATTTTGGGGTCTTTAAAGCTCCACTACAGGTATACTCCAACCACATGGTTCATTGCGGACCACGTCTTCAACAATTAAAACACTGTAAAAAGCCAAAAAAGACCGGAAGGCATGCACAAATCCATCCGAGACATGGCCACACATACACATAATTGCTTTAAAAATATTTGTTGGCCTGGTCTGCGTGTGAGTGGCCGTTCTAAGCCTCCCTCCCAGGTGCTCACCTATGTTTCCCCTTCATCCTGGTTTGCACACATTAGCATGGTGCTGCTGAAGCTCGCTGGCGGCGCATTACTTCAGCTCTAGGCACCCAGCGGGCTGCCCACACTGACGCTGATGGGTATTGGCAGCCCCTGGCCACTGAGAGAGGTGCTGTAGTCCAGCTGCCAGCAGGGGGTGGTGTGTAGAATGCGCAATCACAGTTCCGCAGAAAGACACACACAAGCAGATGTACAAAGACACCTGGGACTGCCAGATGCTCAGCTTAACCCTCTGTCATTATTCAATTTGCTACAGACCTCTATTGGCTGAGCTCTAAGGGCCGTAATGCCAGAGGGGAGAAAGACATGCTGAAATTAGTCTCTCTGAAAACATATAATCCATTCCCACTATAAAAAGTAACACTTAGGTCAAGCTACAATAACAACATTTGTGATAAACAACACAACAGCCATTGGTTGGTTGGTTTGTGACGGTTCTCTTGATTTAAGACATTTGGAACAATCCCTACATCCCAATTCGCATGCTACCCATACTAAATAGTAGGGATGCACCGATACCGATACTGGTATCGGCATCGGGCCCCATACTGAGCTCCTGTGCTCGTACTCGTACTCGTTAAAATGCCCCGATACCAAACACCGATACCACACAGCATGTGATAAGTGCCATATTCAGACAAAGAAACACTGACAACAGACAGCAGAATGGCGTTATTAGAGATTAAGGATGTCTAAGAAGTATATGTATGCAATGAATATAAAACATTCAGTATTAATGCCTGTATAGCTGATTCGCGCCAGCTGGTAATCAAATCATGCTGAGTGGATTGAGCGCGCGGCAGCGCAGATGCGCGAGCTTGTCGAGTGAAAATCACAGACATCACTGGAAAGTTTGTAGTTCGGTTGGATATGTCAAAAAGTAGTAAGCAAAACAATGCACAAGTTACTTAATGGTAGGGAGGGAGGGAGAGAGAGAGAGAGCGCACTTCTGTTGTGTGATCTTTATTGATGTTCGCTCACTTAGCACACATCATTTGGATTAAAACTAAATCGCAAATATAAGACAGTTTATAGGAGCATTCACTATAAACGTAATTTATTTTCACCCTTAAGCATACACGACTTTCGGGGCATAATTAAGCGTGAAAAAAAGGACATACAGTCAAACAAAAAATTATTCAGAGACCAGATATAATTTGTGATATTTTTTTACTAGTGGGTGTAGGACACTATAGTTCATTTATGTAAAGTGAGGATAGCAAAATAAACTAAACTGTGATATATTATACCCAAAAATTCTTCATACAGTGGACTACCAGTAAAATTGATACAAATTTGGGATTGAAAATTATTCAGACCGAGTCTGGGAAAAAAATTTAAGTTCAGGTTTGCATGAACCTGGTTGACAGCATGCCCAGGAGACTATATGCTGTCATTAAGGCTAAGGGTTGCCCGACAAAGTATTGACAGCTTTATGAATTATTTTTGGTTTATTGTAATCCATTACATACCTTTCTGTCAAAGTTATCTGACATTATCAAGCTGAATTTGTTCTGACACAGTTTAACTCTGAGTTCTTGTCATATTTTATTACCATTTTCTAAATTCTATTTCATAAATGAAGTTAACCAACTAACATTATACATACTCTTTTGGTTTCTGTACCCAATATTTAAAAAATTTACAAATGCAATGAAAATATTGGTATCGGTACTCGGTATCGGCAAGTACTGGAAAAAGTGTTATCGGTGCATCCCTACTAAATAGTATGCCAGATTACATTTAGCATGTCACAAATCACAGTACACTGAAAATGCACCAGAAAAAGTATTTTATTAGGGCTCCCTTAGCATGCTATTTTCAAAGTGTGCATCCATGCTAATCCAGCCATGGCTAATATAGCTCATAACCACTTCCCACAATGGAAGAGGGGGAGATTGTGATGGTTCTCTTTTGGCTATTTGAGCAGTGTTGAGGAATGCAAGGCTTAAGCTGCCACCAGTGTTGGGAAACACATTAATTTACTTTGTGTCACTGTCAGCTGACTGAGACTGTCTCCTAAAGAGTGGAAGCTCTTTGACAGACTTGCAGGCATTTTATTTTACAATGGAAGTGCTATTTATTTTTATTTTTTTGTTGCTATGGACAAGTTTTCATACATCTTATCATTCATACAACATCTGCACAAAGTATACGTGTTTAGTATATATTACATATATTCTATAGTAAAGAAACAATGGGTGTGTTATAAAAACTAGTGCTGAGAACACTGACAATGAGCCGACAGACAAGACAGAACAGGTTACTTTAGACATGAAACAGTCTCAGTTTAAATTTTTTTTTATAATTTCAAACAATAAATACTGTTTTTTGGCTCTTTAATGTCATGACAGATCGCTGTAGCGCCTCCAATCAAGCAGCATGTGAAACGAACGCTTCCTCTTTACTAGTTATAGCACAAAATAAACATGGATGAACATCAGAGAGTATCTTGTTTTAACCTCGGAAAGACGTCAATACTCACCATTTTTAAAGTTTAAGTTCACTGACGTTAATCTACTCTCCTGTCCGGTTAATTTGTCGGCCGAATGGCAGATTCGGCGTTATGATTGGTCAGATTGCCTGTCAATCAAACTCCTTGCGAAGGGTCAATTACATATAGGTGGCGATATGTACTAAGAATATAACTCAGCATTAAACAAAAAAAGGAAAAAAAGCTTTCACAGCCAGGTTATGCAGCTTTCACATCAGGAGCTCACTGATGATGATATAAAATGCCAGGATGTTCAACCAACAGAAAACAAGATTTGATAACAAAATTGGCCAATAGACTAACGAAAAATGGTTGCACCTGTGAGTTTCAGGCCAAAGAAAATCCTAATTACATTACACACTAACATATTACACAACACATGCACTTAAAAGTAAAGTAATATTTTTTTTTACAAAGCATTCATACATCTTTATCAACCTGCTAACGGTATTGGTTGTAACAATGAAATCCATCCGCAACCAAGAGCAAGGGAAGATCTGCCACTGAGCCGCTGGAGCTGCACATCTGCAGTCTATCACTTAGACATGACAGACTCAAATAAGTCAGTCATGAGCGCACCACCCCCACATCTGTCCTCCACAGCCCCACAGATGGCTAAATTACAGCCTACAAAACAAACGTGGCCCAAAAAATTTGAAAAATCAATTATACTGAAGTATATAGGCTTCTAGGAAATAAGAAACCAACAATTTGTCTGATCTGTGAGACTATAAGACTTATTGGATAACTTCTGAGTAATAGCATTCAATTTTCTACATTATGTTACCTAATAATCAGAAGGGTGTTAACATCATTTTCCTCAGTGCTTATGGCTACTGGCCATTTAGGTAATATCTTTAAGAGTGCCTTATTGAAATTGGTTGAAACAGATCAGTTCCACACTAGTCATTAACAGAGACAGACGTAGCCCACAGCAGCCCTGCCGAGAGTTAGACTTAGACGCATTAACGGAACAAAAGGACATCATTTAGTCTGACCACTAGCCCAGCACGAGATAATTGTACACTGTGGAAGAGACGTCCGGGAGGGTCTGTTCTCAGAGGCTACTGATACATGTTTTGTACAATAAGCAAATACAGTGTTAAAATTAGCCCAATCCTGCTACTTTCTCGCTTCTAATATCACCCAGAGGACTCTTCTGCCAAGTTCAGTGTCAATACTGCTGATCTTAGCCACCACGAGAGCAGATACTCCAGAAAGAAACCAATACCACAGATACAAACGTGCCAAATGACATATGAGTTAATAAGCGAAATCCGCATTGAAACAGATCGACTGCAACAAACAACAGAAAAAAAAATCTCTTGCTTGTAACTGACTAGCACAATTTAACTGCTATTAATAGCGATTACAAAATAAAATTAAAAAGCATAAAGAATAACATCTAATAAGGTGCATCATGAATTGTTTGGAGGGTTTGCACTAGTGGCTGGGAGTGATTTTGGTGATAGGAAAGCAGGTGTGTGTGTGTACTTGTTTATGCTACATTGTACAGGATAGTAAAACCTGAAATTTTTTGACAATTTTTGAAGGGGAAAAATTATACAAAAAATAGTACATGATGCTTATCTGAAAGTGTAACGATGCAAACAGGTTTTCTGTAAGGGGTAGAGTTAGGGGATAGAAAATATCGTTAGGTTAGTATAAAAGTAATAGAAGTCTATGGAAAGTCCCCACTATTCACAGAAACAAACGTCTGTGTGTGTGTGTGTATTTATGGGCAGGGGTGCAGGGTTGTGATTCTGATGTCAAGTAAAGCTGAGTGTGAGGACAGTCAACAATGAGTCACACTCACAGCAGGGTCAAAAACAGACAAGTACGTGCATACATGTGAGTGTGTGTGTGTGTGTTTATATGTCTTTGTGTGTGTGTGTGTGTGTGTGTGTGTGTGTGTGTGTTTTGCGTGTGTGTGTGTGTGTGAGTGTGTGGAAGAGAAAGAGGGATTTTTTAATGCACCTGACTCTGAATATTGAGAACTTAAATTCTGTCACAGGTTCGTCAGGAAACAAATATAAACAAAGCATGTCTGACATTACTGACACTGTGCTGCACATAGATTATGTTAAAAAAAAACCTTGGAGAGAAAACTAATTCAGCACAGATTTATATTAAAACAATTCGTATATGTCTTTGTGTGTGTGTGTGTGTGTGTGTGTGTGTGTGTGTGTGTTTTGCGTGTGTGTGTGTGTGTGAGTGTGTGGAAGAGAAAGAGGGATTTTTTAATGCACCTGACTCTGAATATTGAGAACTTAAATTCTGTCACAGGTTCGTCAGGAAACAAATATAAACAAAGCATGTCTGACATTACTGACACTGTGCTGCACATAGATTATGTTAAAAAAAAACCTTGGAGAGAAAACTAATTCAGCACAGATTTATATTAAAACAATTCGTAGAAATTAATTTACATATAGCAGAATTTGTTGAAAATCAAATCCGCTATTGTTATTAATATTGCTTACTAGCATTTTTATCACCATCATCATTATAAATACATTTAAATTAATATATTAATTCTATTTTTTTACAGTTTTATTGAGGTGACTTGGATTTATAAATAAATAGTGTTCATGTAAATTTTAATGTAAATATTATAGCACTGGCTGTTTGTTGTTAGTGTATGATAATTGGTCTTTCATATCTAACCAAACTCATGCAAATATCACATGAATTGACCTATAAAAAAATCCCTTACATTTAGAGAGGGGACTTTGACTCCTCATTTCACAAGTTCACCACACGCCACTGATCTATGTACCGAATGAACATCTGGTGTTTATTTAAAAAAGGTGAAATGGATTGAGGTCTGTGTGAGGCTGTTGTTGTGGGCCGTGATAACATCGTCTAAACTGTGCTCGGATCTCTGTGGACTTCTGTCTGCTTCCTTAATCTGTCTGGGAAATTGGCCAAAAGGAAACATCCTGATGAACTGGAGCTCTGTGGCACTTCATGCTTTAAAAGTAAATTGAAGCGAATTGCGTCGTCAATTCACATTTGAAGAAAAAGCAAGAACAGTATTTAGTCAAAAACAGGTTTATATGAAAGTACAGTCAATGCTTAGAGGAGTTATATAATTATGTGAATCATGTACCTACAGTATGTTTGTTCCTATAGTCAAAGTAAAGGCAAGGGAGTAACAACAGATGCCTGAGCATATCACTATGACATCTCAGCCATGTGTTCGAGCGTGTAAGTGTGAAGTGCCTGGATAGCGTGCATGTACTGTATGTAAAACAACCACTGATGAATTTTCCGTTCAGAGGATTCAATCATCTTCTATAACCCATTGCACAAGACAACCATCACATCTGAATGAGTGACCACTGTCAAATCTGAAGAGAAACATCACCAGAAAATTACTTTCAGAAATCTATCTTCAAGGAATGGATCACCCAAAAATGAACATTCAGCATTTACTTAATAGGTATATAACAAGTATAATTAAAATGTTAATATTTTCTATGGAATAAAGAACGAGATACATACGGATGGAACGATTACTGGTTTGATGATAAATCATGATAAAATTCCCCACGGTTAGTATTACCGTTTTATATTTTAATTACCGTATTGTCCCGAATATAAGACGATGTTTTTTTCTTGGAAATACATCTGAAAAAACGCGGTCGTCTTATATTCAGGGTCTAGACTTTGACATGCCAATAATACACCCACAATAATAGGTGGCGCCAAATACGCATAAAACGAGTGTGCCATGAAATATGTAATGTAATGCGTGTTGTAAAGATCGCGAGTAAAAACAAAAGAAGCAGAAAACCTTACAGCTGCATGAGTCATGACTGTCACGTTAGCCTGATGGGACCAAACTCCCTTTGTGATTTTAAAACGTAAAACAGTACCCAGATTTGAAGACTACAGTAAAATTTAACTTCTACTGTTAATAAGATTTTGGTAGGCTACTATTAGATGGATAGCCTAAATGTCCTAATTCAGATGGGCTACCTGTTTTTTTTTTTTATGGTATATCAAAAAGTGTATATTTTTTAAATGTGATTGTTGGTACATTTGACCAGTTTTTACCATACTTTCAAAACAAAAATTAAAATAGGAAAAATATGCAATATGAAAATAATTGAAGACAAAATGTGTTTTACTGAGTAAAAACAAGATTTGGTTTTTAAAAAGCCTTTTTCCAAAAGGTACATCTGGAAAAAGGGGGGTCGTCTTATATTCGGGCCAATACAGTAATTCATATTCGATTACCATAAGCGCTACCTAGTGTCAGAGAGTGGATTTACATTTACATTCAGCCTGTATGCAGTTTTTGTCTGAATTTGCATGCCCTGCTGTTATTTTGACTGGTTGATGAAAAGCAAATGTATGTGGATTCTACACATTTAAACAATTCGGATAAGGTATCTAGAATTATTTATGGAGCAGATAGTATACATATAATCATTTATTAATCAATTATCATTTTGACTTAACCCTTTTCTTTATTTAAAGGCTGAAATGTGAGGAACATTTTTTTAACTTTTTGAACATTTCCAGCACATTTTAACAATACCGTGGATAATGATTTTGCTCATTATAATCGTGATAAGAAATTTTCATATTGTTACATCTCTATAACAATAAACGGCTATCAAGCTTCAAAAAAGTCTTACAATTTGGGCACTTTATTTCTGGAAAGTTCAAGAGATAATATTAGGAAGAAAATCATAACTGTTGAATGAAATATGACAATGTTCATAATTGTTTGAACTATTCCTTCATATCTTGCACTACAACTACCCTGGTTTTCAAAAAAGCTGAATTCAAAGATCAACTATAAATCACCTCACCTGAGCTAATTCACTCAGCAAAATATCTGCACACTGTAATTTACATCATTATAATGAACACCATTATACTGTAATGAACTGACAGCTTGAATGAACCCTTTTGGAACTGTTTGGACAAGTGCGGCATAATTGCAATTACAAATCTTCATTTACTTGTCATTCAGCAGACGCTTGTTATTTAAAGTACACTACAGGACATTGATTGCAGGTACAGTCCCTTTGGAGGAACCTGGGGTTAAATGCCTTGCTCAAGAGCTACAGTACATGGGGAGAAAGCAGGAGTCAACAACCAAAATTTTACTGTATATAAATGTCTGAGGATTTTCTCCCTGTGATTAATCCTCTGACACCCAGAGAACTGGATGTCACTGGGAACAGTAGGTCGACTGATCCAGGGTCAGTGGGAATTAATTTCTTGACTACTGTTCTCCACAGGTCTAAGACGACTGACGCGATTATGAAAAGCTGTGGATTAGGAGCCCACAATTTTTTTTCTCTGCTTGCTGCTTTCCAAGAAACCTTGATGTCCGTCTAACAAACCCTGCATAACCTGGCTGCAATTTCCTGCAGACACTCACAGACGCCCTATTATATGCCACACTGCACATATGTGAATCTCACGAAACCCGTCAAAAACACATCCAGAAAACTTGATAAGTACCTCCAAATCAAAAGAAAAAAAAACACTGCTTTGCTGAGAGAAAAAGAGATTTCTATTTCAAATAAAAGATTGATCTTTTGATCAAAGAATCCTAAAAAAGGACCACATTATCCACTAAAATATTCAATAGCACAACTGTTTTGAACATTGATAATAAGTGTTTCTAAAGCAGCAAATCAGCATATTAGAATGAATCGGAAATTAAATTAGAAATTAAAAGTACAAATCTAGATGCATTAAGTTTACTTATTTAAAGAAATGTCACAATCAAAAAAAAATAAAAAATAATATTTATAATAATAACACTTTTTGGACCATTAAAAAGGCAGAATATGTGTAAATGAGAGTGAGTGCATGCAGTTATTTATGCATGCACATATATAACATGCAGTGGTATGAATAAATGCATAACTGCATGTGTATCTTCGCATCCTGTACATGCACCCGGTGTGCCGTCTGCACCATTACTGTAGCGCAGGAGGAGGTCTGGTCCAGTCGCTTTGACAGTGACAAAGCACTGCCATTTCAGCCAACTCCCATGGTTCACTGATTGTTCTCTTACTCCTTCTATCTCTCTCTATCTGTGTGTGATGAGCAGATCGGTGGTTTGGCTCCACTAGAGGTGAAAGGTCAGTGAGTAGGGCAAACACAGACATTGTTCATCTCTCTTCATGCTTTTCCTCTGGGAGTAAATACTGTATTCTAACCCCTTCTCTTCACACAGCCTCTTCCCTTCCATTTGCTTTTGTCTGTTGTTCATTCTCCTTCCTCTATCTGTCACTGCTTCATGCTGTTCTGGGCACAGCCTATAACAGCCCCTGCCAACAGCACAGTTAGAGACTCAGCGGTCCTCCTACCTGTTTATTGACAGAGTCTTAACAGACAGCAGTCAAGACCTCCTTTAGACACACACACACACACACACACACACACACACACACAGCAAAGCAGACTGCATCCACTCTCTTTTATCCACACACATATTATCTGATTCAGAGGCAGGCCACAGTAAGTTTAATGGAAATGCTATTTGTTTTTGAGAGAAAACGTGAATGAGGCCGAGCTAAATGCCAGCTGACCTGATACACTCAAATGTGAAACTAAAAAATAACATTAACAAAACCCTATCTTTTCAGAGAACAGCAGCATAATTCCTTTTAAAGCTATACAGTGTGTCCTAACCAGACACAACGCAATGCCATGTCATGAGATGAAAGGTATCTTTTCCATATTAATTGGAGTTTTTGTCCTAACTATCCACAATGGTGATACACAAGGAGCAACAGGGAATTCAATTTTAGATACGGTTTCCATTTCTGCGACGGCTGGAGCAAGAGAATACAAACTATAACAATGATAATCTTAGGTGCTGATTATGTGCTTTATGTAATGTTAAAAGGGTTTAATGTGAGTTTGAATATTATTTTGCGAGACCTTTATAGCCATACTGAAAGTGGCAATAAATAATTTACCTCAGATCTTGTAAATTAAAGTGATTAAGAACATTCAAACTCTTATGTGAACAAACCAGTGTATTTCATGCAAAGATTGCATCAGTTACTCGGTGTATGTTTAATTAGTGTCAAATAAAACTGTCAAGTATTATATAGTCAAGTATTCAAAAGCATACTTGTTGACACTAATTACTATAGCGAATTCAAAGCAATTTTCTATCGAAATACCGAACCAGCAAAATCCATTACTGGCACTAATCACCAGTGCCATCTTATATACATTTTTTACTTGCACGAGTTCAGGTTCAAGTATTCAAATCACACATTTGCTTACACTCACAAATTCTGTGCCGATATAAAATGCGGACAATCGGTTTCTGAGAAAAAAAAAATCAATTTTCATAAAGGCAAGCTAGAGTACCCTGCTTAAAAAATAGCTTAGACCTGCAGGAATTTCTATGCTGGTTCAGGATGGTTCTATGGCTTTTACAGAGACAAAGACAGATTGGCTAGTGCAGGTCGACCAAGGAAGTCTAGCTGGTAACTGTTACCTGATAGAAACACTAGCAGCACCTTATAGCTAAAGGTCTTTTAAAAGTCTAGCAACATGATACATTGGTATCATATCATTTTTTTTTGCCAAAATTAGAGATTGTTTAATTGAATGACATTGGATATTTGTGCATACTCATTTCCCCTTTTTAGATTACCATTTTTAAACATATTTTAATCTTTAATATTTTAACATAAATTAATCTCTAAAAATAATACTTGTTCCATAACACTGCTTTACAATTTTTTTAGCAAATCTCAAAGTGAATATCCATTTTTCATACTGTACATTATGTTGTGATGCCTAAATTCACTTAAATTGATAGATTTCATTGTAAAGGATTTAAACAACAGAGTCAACATTTTTAATGGTGGCCATTCGTCGGTTATTGTTCTAACATGAAAAATCAGCTTATCAACCAGAATTGTATTTGGTGCCTACAGAAACACAGACATGGTATGACAAGACATGCCTACTCACCGCTAGATATCCATTCACACTCAGGCCTGATGGGATCACTGATACCCACCCAACATGACAAATAAACACAAATCTCAGGCTGGGAATTCAAGAATATCAGTTTTGCTACGGCCCTAGACAATGACACAGAACCGTATCATGCTAATACGGTCAAGAAAGAGGTGCTGTGAAACTTCTGATGCCAATAATCCACAAGAGCCATGAAGATACACTGACATGACAGAAGTGCGAGAGTGTCTGAGAAAGTGTGTACGGGCATTTAGAGGTGCTGTTTGGGGGAAAAACAATCTGTTCAAACGGCTGTTCAACACAGTGCCCTGAGACCACAGACTTGAAAGCTTTTAAAGCAGTCACAGATGAACCAGGAAACTAATCTACTACTATTGTGTGTGTGTGTGTGTTGGAGACAAATCCGGTTTCAGAAAGTATGAACTGTGGGTCAATGTCAACAGCACAAAAGACATTTGTTAGCACAGAACACCATTTAGAATCTCCAATTTGAGCTCAGAGAAGGCAGAGAGTAGATTACACATCCCATCATCACAAGAAACAAGCACCTAAACACTTTCTAGCTTCGCCAGCAAAAACAAACACCTGGAAAACAGAATTTCACTTCAAACAGTCTGAGAAATGTCTGTGAAATTAAAAATACTTACACCCAAATCTCAAGCATTTGTTGCTGTGTTTCATGTACATCACCCATACGGATGTTACTCCAACAGACCTCAGTTGTCTGACACCTTTACTGTATCAAATAAAATTTTACAACACCATCTGTTTCTTAGACAGGAGTCGAATACGAGCAACAGCATTTTAGTGACATCGATGAAGATAAAGCACTCATTTTTTGAACTCCAATCCAGAACTTGAGAAGAGATTTAGAATATTTGCCTCAAAGCGGCATCATTTATTAAAATAATAAAATAAAAAGCTCACTATAAAAAGGTCAAAGCTCCTCTGTTAAATGGATATTTCACACAAAAATGAAGATTCTGTCATCAAGTACTCACCTTCATGTCGTTCCAAACCTGAATGACTTGCTTTCTTCTGTGAAACACAAAAGAAGACATTTCAAAGAAGCTTCTTGCTTCACTTTTCCATGTAATTACAAAGAATGGGGTCTGAGGCATCATACAAATATCATTACCGTGATCTGACGATCTGAAAGTTCAGTCTATTTCATGCATAATACTATCAAATGGCTTTGAGAGACTTTGTATGAACTACTATTATGGTCCTTTTTAAAGCTTGAAAGCTTTGCCCATTCATTGCAACTATACAAGAAATATATCTTTTGCATTCATCAGAGGAAAGAAATTCACACAATTTGGAACAACATTCATTTTTGGTTGAACCGTTTCTCTGAGATAACAGGTTAACTAACGGTCCTGTTGGATTTCTGCGCTCAGGTCCGTTGTACTGCCCAAAGTCCATCTGATCTGAAATTAGAGCGCGATACAATCACTCAACGTATACTGACTCGAAGGCTCCATTATCGCAGAACTCTGGACTGATCTGCGGTCAGCCTGGATTTACTGCACACACGCAAATAGCGTTGAAGCGAAGGGAGGGGAAGAGAGCGATAGACAGCGAGAGATGGTAGTCCTCAGTAATTACTTTAACATGCTGTGACATAAATCACACACCAGAGAGTTCTTATTGAGTGCCTGGTGAGGAAAGAGACAGAGGTGATGGGGGGAAGGAAAAAGAGAGAAAGAAAGCCCTAGACAGAAAGAGGCTAACTGGTCTTAAAGTGACAGTTCACCCAAAAATGAACATTCCGAAAATGATATATTCACATTCATGTCATTCCAGACCTGTAGAACTTTATTTCTTTCGCAGGACACAAAAGCAGAATTTTTTTGATTTATTACACTTTTTGAAAATTTGAGGTCAGTTAAATGTTTTGAAAGAAATTTTTTTTTTTTTTTAAATCTATTAAACTCATCAAAAGTGACAGTAGAGACTGTTTACAAAGTATTTCATTTCATTAAACTTGTTATTCATTAAAGAATCCTGAAAAAAAAAAATATATATATATATATATATATCAGTTTTTTACAAAAATGCTAAGTGGCACAACTGTTTTCTACATTTATAGTAATTAGAAATGTTACTTGAGCAGCAAATAAGCATATTACAACAATTTCTGAAGGATCATGTGACAATGAAGACTGTAGTAACGATGCTGAAATTCAGCTTTGCCATCACAGGAATAAATTACATTTTTAAATATATTAAAATAGAAAGCAGTTATTTTTAAATTCACAATATTATGGGTTTATAATTTCACAATATTATGGGTTTTATTATATTTTTGATCAAAAAATGCATGCTTTGTGAGCATAAGTAACTTCTTTTAAAAATAAAAATAAAAAACTTAGTACCAACCTCAAACTTTTTAACGGTAGCATTTAAGTGAATAGTGACCTACATTTTAATCTCTCACTCTCGAGAAACCTATTATATGTTCTTAAAAAACTTGAAATATAGTGCACAAGTCATATAGAGCCATTTTAGTCTTATTTTTGGGCACATGCTGAACAACTGTCATATAGCAAAGATTTCTATTTCTGAACACGTTTGAAACATCAAAATGCTAAATAAAGACAGAACGTTCATTACTGGCACGTACTATCCCTTTAAGATCCTTCAGCCTTTAAAAAAAAGCCTATGGGGAGAGAGAAAGAGTTAAAAGAGGATTCAGAAACACGAGAAACGCAGGCAGAGGCAGGTTGAGAAGGTGAGCGAGCATCAGTCTTGGCTGTGTGATGAGCTGTCATAGCAACACAGACCGGTCAGGACTGAAGATTAGTATTAACCTTGTGTTCCCGAACCCTCTTCAGGACACACGGGGGCTGAATTAGACAGTCTAGCACAGACAAAAGTGATGTGTGAGGAGGGATCGAGGTCTATTAGCTACACCTTGATAACACAGAGAGAGAAATCAAGGCTCTTGGCAATCCAGAGAGCGACATCCTGCAGCAATCAAGCCACTGTTCAAATACTACATATTAAAACTAAGAATAGCAATTATTTCATCATCCAATCATACCATCTACAGCCAAGACCTTTTGTATAAAGAACAAAGATGAAAAACATAGAGGCATTTGAGTCCAGAGATTTTATTGACAAAGGCCTCCAAATGAGGAAGACTGAAAGAAGGAACGAGGATATAGATTGAAAACCGATACTAAATGCTTTCGGAAGTGTTGACAGATTCTAATTTTCCCTCTCGTATTGGGAGTCAAAGGTTTGGAATATCATTATTCCATTAGGGCACTGTGATGACGGGCTTTGTCATACTTGGTGTGCTGCAGGAGGGGATTGATGTCTAGGGGGCATTGCAATGAGCCAATTGAAGGTGACTGAATGTTTTGTTCCAAATTCATGGGTCTCTCCAGACAGAATCGACAGAAAGCTTGGTCTAAGACTGACAAATGTTATTTTATAAATGCATACACAGACACACACTGCACCATTTGCAAAATGGACAGTTTCAAGCCAAGGGATGATCAATCATTTTTTTCCACTGAATTCTGCTCAAATAGTTCACCCACAAAATTTAATTAAAATTTAACCCTAACACTAATGTCATTTGGACAAATTTGCAATTTTGTGCATGGCATTATTTTATTTTCTGTGAAACACAAAAGGAGACATTTTTCCATGCAACTAAAATTTAGTAATCATAGCTTCCAAGCTGCAAAAGTGACTAGAAATCACTATGAAAGCTCTGCAAAACCAGATCATTTGACTCGTGTTATGATTATTGTTATACAAGTCATACAATTGCTTTGCATGAAGAGCAGACCAAAATTTGAACCAAACGATTTACTGAAAATTTTTACAAATTTATGCAGTTTAAACCAAAAAATGGCCAAAAGTATTTGTGGGGAGGAAAAGTAAGTTACACTTGTGAAAAACATTAAAATATTGCAAATCTTTTTCTAACATTTGTAACTTCATTTGCAACTGCACTATACAAAAAACAATACCATTCCAAAGTCTGGGGTCAGTCATAATTTTTTTTAAATAAATTAATACTGTTGTTCATAAAGGATGCATTAAATCGATACACTCCACTTTAAATTTTAAAATAGAAAAGTTATTTTAAATTGTAAATTGCTATACAGTATTACTGTTTTTACTGTATTCTTAATGCAGTCTTAATGAGCATAAGAGATTTCTTTCAAAAACATTTAAAAATCTTACCAACCCCAAACTTTTGAACAGTAGTGAACCTCCCTCATAAATTCTCATTTTGTGTTCCACAGAAACAAAACCGTTTTAAAATGAATTCAGGGTAAGTAAAAGAAAGAGAGGAACGAATGAAAAAAAGTTTTGTTTTACAGTGAACTTTTAAATCCTTTTAAATCCAAACCTTCATATTGCTAGTTTATAGTTAAAGTGCTAGCAGATAAACCAGCATCAAAATGGACCAAAAATTCTAATGTTAAAGAGTTCGATTTTTCTATACATTTCAGTAGGCACACCAAATGTAAAACGGTACGTAATTGACTGTAAGAAGCCCTGCAGTTACACTGTACCTCAAATGCAAACAAAGTGACAGCAAACACTCTGGGACTTCATATCTAAAACACTAAATCACCAATTAAAGTGTTTTGACAAGGGCAACAATGTGCAAAAACTATTAAAACGATAATGATTCATTTTGCCAACATATTAAATATGCAGGAAAAGGAGGGGGGAGATAATTTCCTCTCTTTCCTCCCTTATCTAATCTCTCTTATTACTAAATAATTAACAAATTGCCCCTTGGGCTTGATAAAGAGTACTCCACTTTAATTTCAATATTTCTGAAATGTAAACCATACGATATCAATAAGCCCCTGGTTTCCCAGAAGTGTGACATGCGTTTCTGCCTCTACAGCATTGTATATTCACGCCTCGAATGTCCTCTGTTCTTTAAAGCATGTAAAATTAATCTCAGCACACTTTTGACCATTAATAAAGTCATCAAAGGATCACTTCATCACTCTTTCCCCCTCCCTCGCTACCTACATGTAATAAAATCATAACAAGTTATGGAGACATCCCATTAAGGCATTGAAATAAATTTGGCATGCTGTGTAGAGATGTGTGAGTGCTAATGTATTCTCAGAAAGTGCCTCTGTTTGCAGATATCACTAGTCGGCTAGCAGCTGGAGACAACAGTGTTCGAACGTGCCCGTCTTTGCGGTAACAGTGAGCGGTACTGATTAGCGCCCTATGGCTGTTCAAGCAATGGGAGATTTGGGCCTCTGTGGGGCGAAGAAGACCTGTGCCCACCGTGTATAAAAGTCTGTCACTGAGCCCAGCCAAATGAGAGTGTCAGCCAAACCAATGCAGAGACGTGAAATTCGATTTAAAACACTTTCCAAAGGAGTCTGAGTCCCCAAGGCAGCCACGGCTAGCTAGCAGAAATGCACAAAAAGGGAAGAAAAATCAACTTGCAGACTTCAAACGACAAAGAAAACTCAGTCCTACTTTGCAAAGTGCGCCAAGGAGGCATTATCGATGCACTTTAAACCCTTACCTATGTAATTCATGTGGTTCATACATTTTTTAGCGAGATAATTCACTATTTAACTGCACAAATTCATACTCTGTGTCTCGACTTTTTCTGGTTGCATGTCACTGACACTGGCGACAACTCACGAAAGTCTAGACGTTGTCAACAACATGCGCAACGCCAAGCTGTTTAGATCAGCTTGTCACTGCGATCTCACAGCACTTAATCACTGCCTTGCTGACTACACAGCAGCAGGAAGCTGGATTAAGTCAACTGGCTATTGTGTCAATTAGATACCACCTTTCCTCCAAGTCAACCCATAGCCATTGTTAGAAGTCACACTCTACTCACGACCCCTGAGCGCCGGCTATTAAAGGATATGGGCTCAACACCATGCGAATGCACCAGCTGCGCGGGAAGGTGGTCTGTTTGAGGCAGAAGAAAACCACTGGCGCCAACTCAGGGAACGGCACGACCAAAGTGCTGAGGTCACTGCCAACATCATCACACGGCCCCACCTCCTCGATGATTTCATCCCCCTGAGAGGGGCCGAAGTCCTCGCACAGCCCCGCCCCCACCTGGCTCACGCCAAGCGGCACGGGACACTCCTCGGTCGTCATGGTGACGGAGCGGCAGCCTGAGGAAAAAGACGAAAAAGAGGCATTAGTATTCTAAAGTTTATACAGATATAAAAAAGACCCATTATAGTAAATCATACTTTTTTTCACTAAACAAGGGATATAAAAAACTAATAACAGAAGCTGATAACTCTGAACTGTATCACAGAAACAGGTGAGTAGTCAATAGTGAGAAAAAAAATCATGTACATATTGAACTGCACTGCTGAAGTCACAAAAGAATTTCACTGCTTATTGCTAGCATTATTTGCAATGGAAGCATTAACCTTGTTGTGTTTAGCAAGTAGTGACATTCAATATATATATTTTTCTTTATATTTTACTTCTGGAACAAAATTTGTAATTCTTAAAGCAAGTAGGCCTATTTAACTTTGAACTTTTTCAGCGTAATTCTTGTGGGTAGGGCTGGGTGCTAAAAAAATTAATTACTCCACAATATTGATAATACAGTAAATTCACAGTAAATAGTACACGCTTTTTCATTATCCACAGCGCTGTTGCATCTGCAGAGGTCACAAATTCTGTGATATGAAAATGGCTTGGATTTCAAAAACTGAATATAGACCAGAATAATGTTTAATGTAGAATGTGTAGGCGATGTGTAAAGGAAGACGAGAAACACAACAAACCTTTTCTAGCTCTTGAGAAGATATCATCCTATTGTGTATACAGATAACCAAAGCCCAAGACTGCTAGATAGCATTCAAACTCATAAACAAGCCTCTTCTAGTAGTCTGACAGGGAATCCCATTTAGCTCATATCTGACTTTTCACTGCTTTAAAAAGAAGCAATGACGTAAGGCGCGCAACTTCATAATTCTTACCGAATAATAAGGATTTTTATTTTTTATATATATAGCTTTTATTGTGGTCTTCTACCTATACTAGTGTTGCTGAAATGCCGAAAAGCTTTTTGGACCAGTAACTAATATAACTAATAAGTCACATTTTTATAGTTATAGTTAAGTTGTATAGTTATTTCATAGTATATGATATTTTTTTAATTACACAATTTAAATATGTAGCAAATAAACTACCTTATGGCAGTATCACTGTGCAATAACTGTAACGTGTCTGTTGCCTAGTGTAAAAAAAAAAAAAAACCCTATGCCATAATTTATTTAAAATACATTTATTTCATACTAAGTATACAGTACATCAATTCTATTAAAAATAAACTACCTTATGGCAGTATCACTGTGCAATAACTGTAACGTGTCTGTTGCCTAGTGTAAAAAAAAAAAAAACCCTATGCCATAATTTATTTAAAATACATTTATTTCATACTAAGTATACAGTACATCAATTCTATTAACATATTTATTGACATATCACTGATTTTACTGATATAAATTATAATTAAACGTTGTTTGGAGCATTTCTTAATATTACGCCTAATATTTGTTTTAATATCATTATTAATAAGGACTGTACAAAGTCTCAAGTGATAGGTCAGTTAATAGATTTGAACTATACTTAGTATAGTATGAAATAAATGTATTTTATTACTTTTTTTGTATTTTGATACTTGATTAAAAAATAAAACCATTGAGAACCATATTAATTCTATTACAATTTATGTAGCATTAAAAAGAGTATCATGTATCACGTAAAAATAGCAACATTAAAACTTGCACTACATATTAAAATGTAGCTTACCCTGTGGAGTTTACATGAATTCTTTAGGTCTGACAAACATGTGGAAAACATTTCCCTCCACTAATAGGATAAAATGAATACTGAGACAAACATTAATATTGAACATGAAAAAATGTGACAAATTCCAAAATGAATTTCCAAAAGTTACGCTATCATACACATTTTATTCTAAAGGATGGTAAAAATGTTCCTGGCTTGAGATCTGCAGAAGCGAACTATTGCCTAAATCACAAAGCATATTAAATGTTTGTCTTGAGGGATTCATACATTATTGCTAAAAACCTGTCTCTCTATAAAGAAAATTGGGATGGAACCCTACTGATGTTCTCTATAAGCCTAGATATCCTGAAATACCAGCTACACACAAACAGATACTTTCGATTTGCTCATATTGTGCTGGTGCTATGTTCATGTGCCAGCGCTGAGCCGCTCTATCATCTGCTCCGCTTTCATGAGGACTGGAATAAAAACAACTCCAAATCCGTAATGAATGCAGCAGCATATTGCGCTACATTGCCGTTCATTCACTCACTGCACACAGTGACTCATAAAGCAGGAGACAGAAGCGTGGATGAGTTTCTGCAGCATCAGTCGCATCCCTCACCTGACTGCGATTCTCAGTCCTGCAGAACTCCACAAGGTCCCATTAGCCCTGCTTACTTCAATTAAATCTAACCAGCCACTTTCCTTTTGTCCTGGAACACCAAATCTACCTACTGTCAGTGTTGCTGTGGTGATGAGCTGAATCTAATTTGCAGCTTCTCCCTTTTTCCCCCTCTCCCTGAGTAGATGCCGAGGTGCCAACATCTAAAAAGCCTCTATTTGCAGCCATTCTGACTGTAAATACAGCTAAGCACAAGAAATTCAACTGCAGCCAATCAGAGAAAGGAGAAAGGATATGAGCGGATAACAACAGGACTGCAGTGTACTATTTTTGCTGTTTCAAAACTGTTTGCCTATCTCACATTAATTCTTACTGTCAAATCTCTCTGCTAATTTGCTTCATTTTGAGTTTCTCATCATCTCCTCAAAAGTTTCAGTGTCTTAATCTCTTTCCTCTCCTGCTCTTGCCTCCCTTTCGTCTCACTCTTGCAGGGAGAGCGCTGTGGTAAGCCTCTCTCTTGTGTGTTAACACTAAAACACATTAGCACTCCTAATGGGAGAATAGACACACTTTCACATTCAACGCTAAGAGCTGCAGGAAGCCTCTGAGAGCTCATGCTGACGCTTCTGTTTAAATCAGCTGCACGTTGAAACACCTTTAACCTATGCACACCTTTACCTTACAGTTAAACACTTACAAATGGTCATGGGGGAATAAAATATTACTCAAAACTAAAATAGAAAAGTACATCAAAATAGAGTCTCTGGCTCATACTAATAATTTTCACGTTAAGGTCTATAAATATTATGTCACTGTACCTGTACCTAATATCTGTTCTATGTTTTCTAGTAAAGGGCACATCCTATGCAAAAAACAATTTTACACTATGCTTAAAAATAAATGTGTCCACAACCACACTATAATGATAAAAATTCACCCGCTACTTTTTTTAATCCCCATAAATCATAAGCAGTGTCTCAGAACAAGCTGTGCGCAGAATCTGTACAATGTGGCGTCACATTTCACAAGCCCCGCCCATGACTGTTGACGGACACTGCCGCATTAGCAGAGACCCCGCGCTGAGTGAGCCACACACAACCATGTATATCTTCGTGCTAGAGCATTTAAAAGCAGCATTTAAATCTATACAAGTTATTCAGTTCACAGTCAGTGAGTGATTTTCTGTTGATGTTTTATTGTTTGGGTCATATTAACAGCGCAGACAGCAGTATAGGTACTGTATATTACGCTACTGTCATTTAATACACAGATCTAATATAAACATGTGACTTCTTTCCCAGCTGTTTACCTTCACAGACATAACCAACTGTGTTTTTGTAACTTGTGTGTTTTTAGCATAAACTTGGGTGTATTTGATAGTTTAAGCGCAATAAGACATGAAAGAGAACTTTGTTTATTACTCACATGCCCTGTGACAGACGTTTTCTGTGCATTCGCTTCAGATGTGTGCGCTCAGAAAAACGTATATCAGATGTTTAAACTGATGTCTGTAAAAAGCATGATTTCAGCGCAATAGACATGACAATCAAAACCAAACAGATGTTTTTTGGCAGAGCATCTGAGGTACAAACTATAAACATAGCCCTATTCTGGAAAGCAAAGGCTCATTTGCATTTAAAGAGACATGCACGAAAACAGCGTCTTACTGCTTCCACTCAAGGTAGGCATTTTCAAAATTATACAATAAATGATCTGTGGGGTATTTTGAGCTGAAACTGCACAAACACATTCTGGGGACACCTGAGACTTATATTACATGTTGTAAAAATGGGCATAATAGGTGCCCTTTAAAAAATAGAGACCACAATGAACATCTGAGATTTTCATTTAAACCTTTTTAAAACTGGATAAACAAATTAAGGACTATTATTTTGATTTACATAATAAAAAATGTAATGTAAATTAATTAATTATATATATATATATATATATATATATATATATATATATATATATATATTGTTTGTCTCACAAATTAAATTATTTGTATACATTTAATTTTTTATTTACATACAGGTGCATCTCAATAAATTAGAAAGTTGTGGAAAAGTTCATTTATTTCAGTAATTCAACTAAAATTGTGAAACTCGTGTATTAAATAAATTCAGTGCACACAGACTGAAGTAGTTTAAGTCTTTGGTTCTTTTAATTGTGATGATTTTGGCTCACATTTAACAAAAACCCACCAATTCACTATCTCAACAAATTAGAATATGGTGACATGCCAATCAGCTAATCAACTCAAAACCTGTGCGCATTGAATTTATTTAATACATGAGTTTCACAATTTGAGTGGAATTACTGAAATAAATGAACTTTTCCACGACATTCTAATTTATTGAGATGCACCTGTATATATACGTTTTATTTTAATTACTTAAATATATGATGAGTTTGCACTGAATAGTTCAGCTGCATTTTCTGAATTCTGGGTGGCAGTTGAGACAGTAGAGTTACCGTGACGATTGCAGTACATCCTCAGACAACAAAGAGGACCGTTAAGGAAACAACTAACTCTTGTCTCTCTCTCTCTCTCATTTAATCTCAAGGTTATTTAAATTAATAAAATTTCATACCAAACTGTAATTTACATGTTTTAATGTCCAAATAATTTGTTTCAATTGATTATTTATTTTATTAACAATTTTAAGACACTTACAGTATGTCATAGAAAAGTTTACTCATGTATCACTTACCTGAAATACTCACTTGAGTTGTTTGATACTTATCTGAATTCAGGCCAGTTGTGAGTAAGAATTAGGGCATTTCTGTACATTTGGTTAAGGTTGCTATCATTATTTATTTATTGTTTATAATTTAATTTACAGTTTTAATTATCTATACAGTGTGTATTATTTTTTATTATTTAGCTTTGTGATTCAAAGTGTCTCACTGACTGAAATACAAATATTCCTGTAACATATATATATTAGGGATGCTTAGGGATATTTATCGGCCGATTTTTTATTATTTTAAAGCCATCAGCATATCAGAAATAGCATGAAGAGGGCCGATACCGATGGTTTATTAATTAACTGCATGGAGACAACAAGTTGCATGTCTGTTGCATAATCCAACATTTTTCTGTGGGCAAAATAATTAAATACTTTCCAAAACAAAATAAAATCTGTACAAAATATAGTTTGTCAGACGGCATAGTACGCGCATATGCAAACGTGACACTGAGGCATCCAACGAGTTAAATGTCTGTGCTCAGCTGTAAATTCATCATAGGCAAGTCGCAATGGCAATGCACCGGCATTAAAGTTTATCCGAGGATATGTCATGAACCGCCAAGCATTAGGCTTACATTTAAGTGAAAATGAATGGCAGGTAATATGCAGCTTTTTGTTTGAAACCAGTGTAGAACACGGATTCACACAAGGTCACATCACACACCTGCAGCGTTTCTGTGAACGGAGAAAACAGAATAAAACTATATAGGCTACATAAAAAGCAATATATAGACCTATACACAAAATATATTTCACTTAAATCAGTAACAGATTAACAAAATGAAATAAAAATAAATTGTGCTGAGTTTCGGATAATTGTAACGTGCTCCGAAGTTCACAGAAAAATAAAACGAGACGGCAGAAAGCGGTTTTCTTTATTTTGCAAAAGCTTTCCAGTTTTGAATGATGTTTTGCTTCTATCTGTATGACAAACCAGCGTTGGTATGACCATATATTACGGAGTAACAGTTGGGAAAACAATGCAGTGCATCATATGACCCCTTTAACAAGAACTTATTTGTTAGAATTAAATAAACAATAATTACGTTTTTTTAACAGTACATTGACTCTTTGAAAATCTTTGCCCCCAGAAAGATGCAGTGTTAACCCTAACATTTTATTTTAAGATTTATCATTTGTAGATGATCTAAAGCAAAAAAGTTCTGAAAATCTTTTAGAGCTGTTGATTTGTTTAAAACATGAAATATATTACACATTAATGAATAAATCAGTATATATAAAATTATTTAATTTACAAGTGCCATGTTAGTGATTTTTTTTCATGTAAGCTATAGCTTCTGACCTTTAAATCAAAACATACTCATTATTTTATGACATCAATTACTGCTTTATTTAATCAAAAACACAGTCTAAATGTTATTTGTGTAGGCTATTTTACTTTTAATTTAATTAGAAGTAGGCCGACAGTGCCCCCTACAGATTAAAACTCCTTACCGAATGGCATTAGGACCCGGGGGAGGCTGCTGCTGCCACATGCTTACTGTTTACTCTATCACACACCGAACGCATCATTCTGTACATGCACACTGCTGACGTGATATAATCGCTAGCACACCCTGAGAACATACTCATTATTTTATGACATCAATTACTGCTTTATTTAATCAAAAACACAGTCTAAATGTTATTTGTGTAGGCTATTTTACTTTTAATTTAATTAGAAGTAGGCCGACAGTGCCCCCTACAGATTAAAACTCCTTACCGAATGGCATTAGGACCCGGGGGAGGCTGCTGCTGCCACATGCTTACTGTTTACTCTATCACACACCGAACGCATCATTCTGTACATGCACACTGCTGACGTGATATAATCGCTAGCACACCCTGAGCACATGCGAGTTAACATATTCCTTGTATCGGCAAGACATATCGGCATAATTTTTCATATCGGGCCGATGCCGATATTTACATGTAAACCCATTATCGGCCGATTCTGAAATCAGTCTGATAATATATATATATATATATATTTCAATCATGACAACGCTCTGAAGATTTTAGTATGGATATGACAATGTTAATGTATTTGGTCTTGGCAGAATAGATCTGCTACGCTGCTGCTGTTGGTTATTGCTATAGTTGTAGATTATTGCTGCTGCTGCTGCTAGCAAGTACAGGATCTTACTACTGCCAATGTATATGGCGATACGGTGCCGTGAGTATTTAAGACATACTGCTGCTGCACAAATAGCATATAAAACATACCGTAGCAGATCTATACAGGTGGAGCTGGGGAAGGTGGAGGGTTTCAGAGAAACTCTGAAAGCGTGCTGCAAGAATCTCTAGTGAATGCTAGTCAGCCATATAAATGCAAGGCAGTAAGCTCATTGGCTACATATGCAGCATGAACCAATTAGCTTGTGCCAAGTCGTTTAACTCTCTGAATATCATCAGTTACGTATATACAGCTATATATATATATATATATATATGAAATTGCCCAGAAACTTTATTCTATAGTTCATTTAATATTAACTTATAGACATTTTATACATTTATGTTTAATTATAAATTCAAGGTATGTGAATATTAAAAATAGGAATTATACTTTCTATACAGTTTATGATCTTGTATCAGCTACTTATATATTTTATATAATCAAAGTATTCTTTCACTGACAAGTACTGCTATGGCCTTCTGATATATACTGCATCTCTGCTGAATAGTGGTCTTTGTCAGAAACTCGTGCAATATATAGATGCTTTTGTATGCTGTACCCATACACATCATAACATGTTTGACCTTGGTCAGTGCCATCACTAACACCCCAAGTTAAGCAGGAGAGGGTGAGAAAGAAAGATTGCAAAAGAGAGAATGGGGTGAAAGAGGGTGTGAGCATGAGAGAGAGAGTAAAGGCTGTAGCTTGAGCAAAAAGGTCAAACACATTAAAGCCTTTTGATATTTTCACCAGACGAACACACATATACTTAAACTCTTTAAATCCCTTCAGACCAGGGTGCATGTGCCATTGTATCACTGTTCTCCCTGGATAGCACTTACATAGCAAAAGCTACAACAAGGCCGCAGCGTCTGACTGGCTTTCTCCATCTCTTTATTTGCCTCTCATGTCTGAATTTCTCTCCTCTATAACAGCGATTCATTCTATCAACAAATTAACTGTCCTTGAGTTCAAGAACTGATTTTGTAAAGCTATTAAACAATGTTTTGTTATTTCAGATATTTCAACATATGTACAACAAGTGAAACTGTAAGAGGCAGAAAAAAACTGAAACACAGCTGAGAGCAGATATAAATAATGTGCATATGGATTCACAACAGGTGTGTGGGATTCAGTGATTAGTGAGAGAGAAAGAGAGACTATGAGTCTGTATGTCTCTCAACAGTGTTCGGCAGCAGCGTCTCTACTAATAGCGAAATGTGAAGTTTATCTGCTTTAATAACAGCAACATTACCACCTCCATACTGAGCAATGCAATTTAACTTTTCAGTTGCAAACTGTATTACCTTAAAAGTCAATAACTGGGCAGAGATGACAACAATATTCTATGCACGTCTGTCTGTACTTCATATGTGTCTGTGCAGGGAGAGAGCACAGGAGACGGCAAGCACGCTTTGCATAAATAAAAAACATAGGCTACACACACACATGCACACACACACACATACATACATATGTATGTAAGGTAAGGTAAGTAAACAACTCTCACACTTATATATCACCATTGTCAAGTCAAAATCAAACTTCAAATGGCCTAAAAAAAGATCTGTTTTAGTGAGCAATCAGCTTGTTGAAATTAAAGGTACATCTCCGTGTCTGTGATCTCCGTGTTTAATGAGCTCTGATGACTGATGATTCAAAAATACGTTTATTTTTAAAATAAAATATATTGTTTAAATTGTTACTGCCTTGAGTTATTATTTTGGAACAAATATAAAAAGCTTAAAAGCACTAAAGTGATGAGATTTATACTTGGTTTTAATAAATAGAATAGCCTATTAATTACATTGTTAATGTAAAAATACAATATAGATTTTTATTCTGGTAGTGTAAGTAATACTTATTTAACCAAGAAAATGTGACTGGGACGTGAATTTACATTAAATATAAAAAAAACACACACACACTTAAAAAATGTGAGGATTTGCTGCCTCATTTCAAAACACCACTGCACGCCACTGATATACACATACATACATACATACACAGTTAACACTGTCTGTATTAACAATATGCATAAATGCAGCTGTGAGTCCTGATAATTTGTTTGTGAGCTCAGTTATAGAATGTGGATGTCAATCCCGTACACAAGCTAAATGAAAGCAACTGTATTATTGACTCAAATACAGGACTGACAACCATATTCTGCTGCTGTGTGAACATAGCCTGTATTATAAATGAAATGACACAATGTTCAGAAAAAAAAATCACATTAAATATTTTCAGTCAAATTTATAATGTATCAAGTAATTTGTATAATTTAAGGTAACATCATTTATATAACACACATGCATACATACAAATACATAAAAACACACATACAAACATAAATACATCAGTAATTCTGCATGGAAATTGTAGCGTCTGCGTAGGATCATGCATGAAGCGTTGGACTGTTTATGGCTTAAAAGACCCCTTTTAGCCTTTTGACATTTGCATACAAATTACAGTTCTGGTCAGAAACTTTACGTTCGTATAGGGGTTTAAATTGCCAGATGGTTCTTCGCCGTCAAGAAGATTAGAACCAGCCCCCACGAGCATCCCCCAATCTGATTTCAAACACATTCCACAAAGAGCTGTAAATGGCCAAACTGTCTTACACACATATGGGTGTGCATGGTAATGATTGTCAGCAATCATTATAACTGTCTGATTGTTATTATTACATGGATATCACACATAGGCCTGCTTTGCATTCCTGGTCATCCTGTCCTTAACAAATGAACAACACAAGCACGTATGTGAAACTCTGTACAATTAATTACAATAGCAAAGTGCATAAAACGGTAAAATAATATACTCTCTGGAATGTAATTGCTGCTTTATTATGATTAAGAGGTTAGTCAGTACCTGACTGTGCTGACAGCTATGTTTGGCCAGTCTTGGGTTTTCACATGCTCAAAACTGCCATTGCAAGGTTGTTGGCTGCCTTACAATTCAATTTGGAGCTTCAAAAGGTGCATTGCAATAAGACTTGCTCTGTCATTTTGTCTCTGGCCGTGTGCTAAGCAAATTAAATTGGCCGGCATCATATGTTAACTGTCATTTTCAGCATTTTTTAAGGATAACAGCTACTTTTATATACTGCAAAGCAGTTTTGCCACAATACTTGATAATGCCATTGAGAGACGGAGAGAATAAAATCAGAACAAATCTACACTGACATTGCTGGTTAATGTTACATTAGTTTTTGGACCCAAATAACTCAAAATGATGAATAAATAATACAGGTGAAATGGGAATGCAGTGCTGACTGCTGGAGCGTGAGCAAGTTTCGGCTCTGTTTGTCCTGTCATTGTGCTTTAGATTAACGTCACACTCTCTGCTTAGCGTGTTTGCAGAAGTAACCAGCATCCTCTATAATTGAGCACTAAACATTGCACACTTTTGATTATCAATGCATGAATGCAGCAGAGATGCTAGTGCCTTCACAGGGTGCCAGAAAAGTCTGTCAGAAATTCTTGGAAGAATTACAGTGTGACATCAATTTATGTTTATATTCTCCATCTGCAGTTAGAGCCCAGTAGGGAGCCGAGCCCTGAGCACAAACACAGGCACGCTAAGCTTTTTTCAACCCTGATAATTATAACGTCAGTCATATTTCAACCAAACCCAATGCATGCGACAGCAGTAACAGTCCACCATCATCAGCAAATGTTGGCTTATTAGGCCATATTTCACGAAACAAATTTGGCTGGGGCATCTTTACAAATATCAAAGATGCCTATGGTTCTCAATAATCTTGAGTCTGATCTCGAGTGTAATTGTTCTACATGTCTAATCCTGCCCTTTCTCACACTGTGCCCGGATCACACTAGACCCCTTTCGAGCGGTCTCTGTCCTCTCCCTCCCTGTTTCCTCAGAGATGGTCACATCGGGGCTCCAGAGAGTTTTGCAGCATTAGACATATCAGTTACATTGCTATGCCAGGCTTGCACAATATTGTTTAGGGGTATTAGCATCAGAGAGCTCGCCATTCAGAGATTCTGAGTTGAAACTAAGTCCAGGAGTGTTAATGTGAATTTATTAGATAATACCGAAAGAGACAGGCTCATTTAAATGGGGCCCAGCGGAGGCACGGCTCATTCAATTCAGCGGGCTGCCATGAAATGACTGCAGCTTAAATAACAGGCCTCATTTAAACGCACGTCAAAAAGAAACAAAACAACTGAGTAATGTTTTCACCCTGATTTAAACCTTTGATCAAAGCAGCTCTGCTGACAGCCAGTTCACAATCTTTAGAATAGTCACTAATACAAAAATATTTGTATATTAATTTCTATTAACTAATGCAATAAAATAATACATATGCAGTGTTGCATTGCTTCGTATATGGAAGCAATGAAACATATTGTGACATATAAATCTCGTTATATACAGTATATCCATATATTTTCTGGAATAATTGGTTCAGATTAGTCGAATCTGTGGTCAAATATATTTGTATAATGACCTTTAGGCAGCATTTTTGACTGTTGCAGCTAATTTTCTACACTGTTCTAGTTAGTGTTCTGCTGTCACTTTATGACATAAGAAAATATATTTAAACTCAAATCAATTATTAATTGCATGTCTAACCTTCAAACTTTCTGGGAAGGCTTTATCAAACCAATATTAAAGTTTGTCTTTATTAACTTTTTAATGTATTTATTTACTTATTTTGTAAACTGCCATGGAATAAGCAGATTATCAATACCATTCTATTTTAGCCCGTATTCTTAAGCCTATATTATTTGCCATTATTGCAAAATAAATCCCTTTCAGAATGATATTTGACCCTTTTCTTGAAGTTAGGGCCCTGGTTACACTTTCAGGTTTATTTTATGGTAATAATCAGATTATATTTTACTGAATCCATAACCCATGTGTATGGCGAGAGACTTAATGTTGACAAAAATTGAAGAATTGGTTTGTGTCTTTTTTATCCAATGAAAATAACTTACTTTAACTCAAAGGCCAAAATACACCTTTTCTAGATTGAAACTAACCTATAAAAAGTTAGTAATGAAGACATTATGCCTCCAAAGCACAGTCACATTTAAAGTTACATCTATATTGAGCGCAGCTCGGATTCGGAATCCTCTTCTAATATGCGACATTCACTGACACTAGATTTATTGAATAGAAACTATTTTAAATTCCCAGCCCGGTTTGTTGCTTACAGGCCCTGCAGTGATATAAGAGAGAGTGGAATGTGTGAGTGTATTCAAATGCCTGTAATGCTGATTCTGGTACTATGAAGGTTACAATTGACACACCTGGCTGTCAGGATAACAGCTTTTTTATACCTGTCAGTATATGTACACTAATCCTGGCCCCAAGAGGCCTGTCGGCATGGCGCTTGGTGTGATTGGCAAGTGGCTGGCACTGAGGCTGGCTCAGGAAGTACAGTGGGGAAAATATTTATTTGATCCCCTGCTGATTTTGTAAGGTTGCCCACTTACAAAGAAATTAAGGGTCTGTAATTTTTATGGTATGTTTATTTTAACAGATAGAGACAGAATATCAACCAAAAAATGCATTATATAGGTTAGAAATTGATTTTCATTTCAGTGAGTAAAATAAGTATTTGATCCCCTACCAACCAGCAAGACTTCTGGCTCCCACAGACTGGTTATGTGCCCATGTGGAGCACAGATTAGTCCTGTCACTTTAAGAAGTTACTCCTAATGTCAGCTCGTTAGGTGTATAAGACATCTGTCCACACAATCTGTATCTTCCATTCCAACCTCTCCCACCACAATGGGCAAGACCGAAGAGCTGTCAAAGGATGTCAGAGACAAGATTGTAGATCTGCACAAGGCTTGAATGGGCTACACTCTCAGAAAAAAAGGTACAAAATCTGTCACTGGGGTGGGACCTTTTCAAAAGACACACCTTTGTACCTAAAGGGTCCATATTGGTTCCTTAAAGATACGTACCTAAAGTGTACATATTAGTACCTAAAAGGTGCAAAAGTGTACCTTTTGAAAAGGTACTGCCCCAGTGACAGCTTTTGTAGCTTTTTTTCTGAGAGTGTACAAGACCATCAGCAAGAAGCTTGTTGAGAAGGAGACAACTGTTGGTGTGATTATTCGAAAATGGAAGAAATAAAAAACACCCATCAATCGGCCTCAGTCTGGAGCTCCGTGCAAGATCTCGTCTCATGGGGTAAGGATGATCATGAGAAAGGTGAGGGATCAGCACAGAACTACACAGGAGGAGCTTGTTAATGATCTTAAGGTAGTTGGGACCACAGTCACCAAGCAAACCATTGGTACATCCAACAATGGACTTATTCTGCAATGACCTGCAGCGCCCACTGCTAAAGAAGGCACATGTACAGGCCCGTTTAAAGTTTGCCAAAAAACATTTAGATTATTCAGAGAAGGCTTGGGAGAAAGTGCTGTGGTCAGATGAGACCAAAATTGAGCTCTTTGACATTAACTCGACTCGCCGTGTTTGGAGGGAGAGAAATGCTGACTATGACCCCAAGAACACCATCCCTCCAATCAAGCACGGAGGTGGAAACATTATGCTTTGGGGCTGTTTTTCTGCTAAGGGTACAGGACGAATTCACCACATTGAGGGGCAAATGGATGGGGCCATGTACTGTAAAATCCTGGATGATAACCTCCTTCCCTCAGCCAGAACACTGAAGATGGGTCATGGATGGGTCTTCCAGCATGACAATGACCCGAAACATACTGCTAAGGCAACAAAGGAGTGGCTCAAGAAGAAGCACATTAAGGTCATGAGTGGCCTAGCCAGTCTCCAGACCTCAATCCTATAGAAAATCTGTGGAGGGAGCTGAAACTTCGAGTTGCCAAACGACAGCCAAGAAACCTTAAGGATTTAGAGAGGATCTGTAAAGAGGAGTGGATCAAAATCCCTCCTGAGATGTGTGCAAACCTGGTGACCAACTACAAAAAACATCTTACCTCTGTGCCAACAAGGGTTTCTGCACCATGTACTAAGTCATGTTTTGCTTGGGGATCAAATACTTATTTCACTCACTGAAATGCAAATCAATTTCTAACCTTTATATAATGTGTATTTTCTGGATTTTTTTGGGGTTGGTATTCTGTCTCTATATGTTAAAATAAACCTACCATAAAATCAAATTATCATTTTTTTGTAAGTGGGCAAACTTACAAAATCAGCAGGGGTTCAAATAAATATTTTCCCCACTGTATTAGCCCGCAGAGCGGTTTCAGAAGAAGAATCTATCCCCCTCCGTAATGTACAGCAGATAATACTAAGATAACGAAAAGAGACAACATGGCAATCGCTTCCATTTGCAGATTAAAATAAAACACTACACGTGAGAAGCTTTTACTGTATGTCCTTACATTACACTTTAACATTTTTTAGCATCCCAAAACAAAACTGCAAAAGTAATGACTGTTTTTAAAAAAACACCCCGTATCTACCCCGATACAGACAGTTCCACCCTAAAACTCGCACGATTGGATGAGCCAGTGTTGCTAGGTCAGGGTGGTCGGGATGCAATATTGTGATAGAGCCACAGAATTTACACATTTCAAAGAAATCAATATGCACATGGCTTATTAATGGTATTAATATTAACATCTGGTAGACTATGGGAGAAAGGATTTTAAAGGGGACATCGGATGAAAATCTTTCAGCTTTTTTTGCATTTAGTTAGGTTTCTGGCGTGTCTCCAGCTTAAAAAAGCTGAAAAGAAAACACGCAGCCAGTTTGTTATGGGCTGTCTGAGTCTGAAACTGTGTCATTCAGCGAGCTGTTTCAATTTGAAGCCGGTCTCTATGTAGATAGCTAGCTATTTGAATAAGACCACCCCATGGAAGAGAGGAGACATTTAAAGAGACATGCACCGAAACAGGTCGCTGTGAACAGAGCTGTTTTTGACAAGGTAAAAAGGGTGTTGTTTTACATGATCATTGAGGAATTTTAACCATAGTATGTTACAAACATGAAGACCCTAAACAATCATACCAACTTGTGGAAAATGCGTATCTGATGTCCCCTTTAAATTACACCTGTTGCCACTACAGCCACAATGTAATGAAAGTAGCGACAGATCTTTTCCTCCATATTATGGTATACATCCAAATGAAAGCAAAAAAGTAGGGCAGGACTTTGTTCAATTCATCAGTTGTTTGCCGATCTGAAAGCAAACTTGCACTGGATTATAATAAAGGGGCAATTTTTTATGCAGACTATGTGATTGAAGAAGTCTGGCTATCATCACCTCAGAGAAGTCTGTCATTTCATCAGAGTTAAGACATTTTGGTTAAAATTATGAGCTTCATTTATTTTTAATGAAACATATGCATGGATGAATCATGCATGATAAGATCAATAACATGCATAAAGAAAATAGATATGATGCATTACCATTTCATATACTTTATCTATACTGCTAAAGATTAGCAGTGCATGTTTTTGCACATCTGCCAGACAGACGGATGCATGCCACGTTACACGAACTCAAAGCTTGAAGAGAAGCTTGAGCTATAAAGAGTAACAACAAGAAAACAGATTACAAACAGCTACTCGTCCATAGAAAAAAAATATATATATATGCCAGTTTGCTTTGAATTAGAAAGCAGGTATGAGAAAGAACTAACCAAAGAAACTTTCAGCAGCTGTTACGCAAAACTCAATGTGGCATTCAAGACATCAAGAACAGTGACATTAAAGACGATGATAAGAGTATGAGCCTGGCATCTGTCTTGACAAAGACTGCATGTGTGTCGGGCAATCTGCTACGAAGAAAACCTGATGCAAAATGCATAGATGATGCATATTTAGTGTGTTATATGTTCAGACAGCAGAGAGTATGCTTTTATGCCTCCACGCTAGCATATGTGCATCAGTTCTTACGCGTGAAAAAAAGAAGGCGAGAGAAGACGATGGTGCAAATGAGAGGGAAAGAATCAGAGGATGGAAAATGAGCTTTCAATTGACTCATTTCAATAGACTATCTAGGCTTTTGAGAGAGAAAGAACGAGGAACATAAGGAAGGAAGAGAAAAGTGAGAGGGCGAACGACGATATAAAGGAGTTTTTAAAGCTCTTTTAGCTGCGGAGAACACAATGTGCCAGAGTTCTCCCTCAGTACAAAAACCCAAACAGTCCACATCACAAAGCAGCTTAATGTCAGAGTCAGGAATGGCTAAAGTAACCGGATGACAGACTCACACAATCTAAAACAGACTGGAATGAAGTGTGTACGTTTGTGTTTAGTTTGTGAACTAATTAGCATTTTTTTCAAATGATTATTTTAAGAAAGAACAAATCGTTTTCACTGACTTACAATC
The DNA here is from genome assembly GCF_001515645.1 of Sinocyclocheilus grahami. Classification (NCBI taxonomy): domain Eukaryota; kingdom Metazoa; phylum Chordata; class Actinopteri; order Cypriniformes; family Cyprinidae; genus Sinocyclocheilus; species Sinocyclocheilus grahami. The sequence continues at coordinate 3,559,868 of NW_015505206.1, read as the reverse complement.
ATACTTGACTCTTTTGGATTTGAAATATCATGAACAAATCCCCCATCACCACCTACTGGCTCTAAAATGTAAACTACTGAACGAATCCGTGTTTGAATCTGAACAAAATTTTTAAGCGAACAGATTCAAAAGATTCATGTCACTAGAATGAATCAAAACCGGATGAGAGCGTGATGTAGCAGGTTAGTACAGCAGTGTTCACACTGCTCAAACTTCCTACACCAGTTTTAAAAAAAATGGAGGAAATGGTTTCCTTCCATCATCTTCCATCTGCCCCTACCCCAGAAGAACACTCTGCATCTTCCAAATGACCTGATTTACATAAACATGCATATAATCGGGCAGCGAGAGAAGAGGATGTGTGTGTACTTAACAGAAAGGGGGGTGACTGCAGCAGACACACTCGCACGTGCTGCTGGATGCAGGAGAGAAGCTTCTGACTGCTTGTGTGATTCAGTTGTGGCACTTCACATTTTCCTCTTCTAACTGCTCTTTTCCTTTCACCTTCCCTATCCTCTCGTTCTCAATTAACCATCCTGCCACATTTAGAGCAAAATCAATCCATTCTGGCTTCCCTGTCTGTTCTCCTCCAACCTGTTCAGTATCTTTCTAACACAGTAAGTGGTGCGGAGAGGGGAGCTGCAATATTTTGCCTGGAGCGAAGAGTGTTTATTTTTTTTAGTCTGTGTTTTCTCTCGCTTTAATCGCTCCGATATGCTCTATCACAAGCATAACACCTGCTAAATGCCCATAATGCAACGGCAAAACAAAAAGAAAGCTAACACAATGTTGACAAGAGATGAATAGTGTAACAAATGTATTGCGCAACATTTAGTTAGTCAAGTGTTACCAAAAGCTTTGTGAAAATTCATTGTGAAAATCAATGTCAAATGTGGAATTTAAAACGATGTGTTGAGAAAAACATGCTATATTTCTCCATGTATGGAAACTGCACAAAAACAATTTCACTTTAAGAGACAGATGACTCAAAAATCATTCTAATCTTTGACTTCATCCATTTTTTTCCCAGTCCAAAATAACATTTTTGTGTTCCACAGAAAGTTTGGAACAACATGAAGGTGAGTAAATGATGAACTGCAAGTTGTACCCACATTTTAATCATGTAAAAATTATGTAAAAATGTCAATTTGGCATGAAGCAGATGAGTGTGGTTTTTTCCACCTGTGAGTGTGAAGCAAGTGAGAAGCAGGAAATGGAAACCCCGGAAGAGATCTGGAATGGAGTGATTGCTGATTTCTTTGTGCGAGGAGGGGAAATTGCTGTCGCTCCACTCACATACTCCGCTTCCCACCTCTAATCTCTTATATTAATATTTACATCCACGTCATTATCTTCGTCTCTTCAACCTGACTCTGCACACTCTCCCTACCCATACTTTCCTTTCCTTCCTTCTTCACTTCCTGTCATCCCTCTATCGCTGTGCTGCGTCAGCAGTTTGCTCCTCTCCTCCAGTGCTGTGAAATTGGCTTTGAATAAGGATTTGGAAATGAAGCATTCTCTCGTGAAAAGGACAGGACTGAAAGATGAAGGATGGTGCCATGCAGAAGAGACAAGCACACATGCAGAGGGGGAGATGAAAGTAGGTCCAGAGAAGGAAAACAAGATTTCCTCTATTCAGTAAATGAAACGCTGACGACTGGCGACTGTCAACTGTGTTTCGTTCTTCAACTGCTGGAACTTTTATGTCCCGGGGGTTTTAATAAAATTGAACAGATTTAAACTGTTTCAAGATTTTTTTTTATAAAGGCTATTTACAATTAAATTTGTGTTGTTTAACTCTTTTCACAAACACACAAGGTGCTTTTGCACGGCGTAGTTCTAAGAGCTCAGTTCTAGGAGCTAGCCAGCAGATTTGTTCCTAAAAACCAATTTCTCCCTCGGGCCGTTTTCCTGGTTGCATTCGCACCGGCAGCAGGAACTATGAAGCGGCCGACAACGACGTCTTTATTCACTGCATTTACAAACATCAACAACCAGTGAATGGAGGACACCACGTTTGGAGCTGTTTTTGTAGTGTGTTGTGGGTTTCGTGATAATGGAGATGGATGTAAACGCACAATTTGTGCGATTGAAAGAGCGTGAAAATCTATAGCAACTTGCAGAGTTACATATCATCGAGGCTAAGAAAAGAACATAACAGACAACAGGTAGCTAAATGCCATTATCGCTGTTTTCCATGTTTGTTGAATAAATATTTTTACACTGCTTTTTAAAAATGTCAGGTAGCCGGTGTTTTGTATGCGTTTGGCCAGTCAGCGTATGCTTGCGTTACTGGTAGTTCCCATATAACTGTTTTAGACCCTACTCAGAAGTAGGAGCTAATTTAGTTCCCCTAAACAGAGTTCCTAGAACTAAACACGTTCCTGCTAGTGGTTGTCCTGCATCTTCAATAAACAAGCTACAGGTAGTCCAAAATGCAGTAGCTAGTGTCCTTACCAGGTCAAGAAAGTATGATCATATTACCCCAATTTTACAGTCTCTGCACTGGCTACCTATTAAGTTCTGTATCAGTTACAAAATATTATTACTTACCTACCAGGCCCTTAATGGGTTAGCTCCTGCGTACCTAACTAGTCTTCGACCACGCTACAATCCATCACGCTCCCTAAGGTCGCAAAGCTATGGACATTTGGTAGTACATAGGATAGCAAAGTCCACTAAAGGAGGTAGAGCTTTTTCACATTTGGCTCCCAAACTCTGGAATAGCATTCCTTATAACGTTCGGGGTTCAGACACAACTCTTTGGCCAAGCATTCAAATAATGCATCTCATAATCTTGTACTGCAGTTATATCTGATCAAATGCACATTATTATTCTTTAGCTTGGGTTAAACAAATAAATTTTGCTTGGTTTGAACAGCAGCTACGCTAATTATGTCTCTATTTGTTTCTCTGTTTTTTGCCATGGGATTGACTCAAATTGTGAAACTCGTGTATTAAATAAATTCAATGCACACAGACTGAAGTAGTTTAAGTCTTTGGTTCTTTTAATTGTGATGATTTTGGCTCACATTTAACAAAAACCCACCAATCTGACAGGCACCACTGATAAGCTACTACTAAATGTTGTAGAAACTTAATTTGCTGTAAAGTTGCTTTGCAGCGATTTGTATAGTGAAAAGTGCTATACAAATAAACTTGAATTGAATTGAATTGAATAGTTCCTGCAGTGCGAACGCGTCAAAAAGCAGGAACTTCCGCTAATAGTTTTAGGAACTATGAAAAAGTTCCTCCGGTGAGAAAGCCCCTATATTATAATGAATAAAATTATAAATAAAAATAAAATCTAAGACAGAAATGGACTATTTCTAACATGTTTCTATTTCTAACTATTTCTAACACAAAAGCTAGAGAAAACAAATGAGTTTTAAGCGAACTCTGAAAAACACCCAAAGTTGGAGAAGTTCTAATAGACAGAGGAAGGGCATTCCAGAGCCTAGGAGCTGCCACAGAGAAAGCACGATCCCCTCTACATTTTACACTTGAAGAAACTAATGAAAAAATTAATCACTTGAGAACAGAATAAAACTACTGTGAGTCATATTCGATCAAGCACAATGTCAAATTCTGTGAAAATATTACTGAATTGTTTGTATTGAGACTACATAAAATGCAAGCTATGAAATTTGCCTTAACAAGACAAAGAAAAAGTCTTTTTATTCCAAGAAATGTTATGGTGATGCAAGATTTATTTACCACAGTTCAGGCCGGGGGGGGGGGGGGATATGACCAAAATTTTTTGGTCATACGCTTCCAAAATAAACATCTTGAGTGGATATGTACACCGAGTTCTGCTTAAACAGGCATATGTACTGGCAGACTCTCAGGTGAAAAGCTAAATGAAATAATAAGAGTGTACAAGCTCAGTGCTTGTGACTCCTGACACCGCTGCTCGAGAGCACAATGGCCTCTGCAGAGGAAAAAAGAGAGGCTGCTAAAGACAGAAAGGGAAGGAAGGAGGGGGTGAAGGCGAGAGGGTGGGAAAGGGACACAAATACCTTCTTTGTTCCCTGCTCATGCTCTCTTTTGTGGAGGCAAAGAATGACTGCATTCCACTGGGTGCTGTCAGTCCCTTAAGCTCTCGGGATAAAGAGAGAGATGGCAAGGAAGCCATTCCTTCACATATCACCTAATAAACACATCCAATGACACTTAAATATGAACACACACAGCATTGCACTGATTGGTAAATCACTCCTGACTTTTAGGAAAGCTGATTCCTCAAAGACAGAAGTACTGCAACAACAATCACACTGTGTCCAGTCCAGTCAGCCAATTAGGAGGGTGTTGCCATGGCAACCAGGTGTTGGTGCGGCCCGTGGGAGGAAATCTGCAGGTGATTGGAGTGGACAAGATCGTAAGACCAGCAAACTCACAGCGGGAAATAGCACAGTCAAGTATTGTTAGGTTTACAGTTACTGTGGTTGGTTTAACATGGACTGGGACTATTTAGGGGACCGTCAATATCGTCAGCACATGATTTAATGAAACGGCTCATAGGGAAAAAAGGGACATTGTTGGTGTGGTCTGAAATTTAGCTTGTATTTATTTTGGTCTGGTGGGTATATCTGTGCAGCAGACCCGTTCAGAATGGTTAGCCATTTCAGGAGGAAAGTGCACGATTTGGTTAAGACAATTTTGCAGGGAATCATTCGATGAGTAAAGGAGAAAGAATTGTATTTTGTTTTGATGAATGTACTGAAATGTTTTTCGTGCAGACAAGAAGATGCATTGCATCAGTTTGTTGGGGAAGACGAAATCATAGCGGTATGCTGTAGCTCTAAGTAGCTCCGATGTAGGAATGAAGGAAAAGGGACAATAAATCCGCTGACAGGTACATTCCTGGAAGTAGCGGTGAGTGAATAGACCACAAGCAGCACTTTCCAGTCACGCAATTGTATAACAAAATCACTCATAATGCGAGCGTTTCCTGGCTGGCACACAGTAAATCAGACTTTCTCACACATCTTATTTTATATACTGAAAGCATAGAGCTCTACGGCAAGAACAGACATAATGTGTTCAGGAACCCTATAACCTTGATTTTTGTTCCTCTACGAATGACTGATTCAGTAGGTCAGACAGATCAAATTTATAAGCTCATTTTATTACAAAGTCATCCCGAAACCACTTCACATTAATTACATTTGAATTAGTATGACAGCGCTACGCATTCATACGCCTTCCTCATTCCTTAAAGGTGAAGTGTGTAATTTCTAAACCATTAGCGGCACTGAATGAAATTGCAAAAATAATGAATGTTTTCAAACTGCTTTTCCAAACACTTTTCCTGTCTACCACTGTTCAGTCAAAACAGCTCCAAACTTATGTATGGGATTCAAAATTTACTTTGTGCCACATTTATAACTGACAATAAATAGGCTACTTCATATCAGCCATTTACACTCGTTACTCATAGCTGGTGCTTGGTGTGCTCATTTTGGGCTCTGCTTACATTATACACTAGACTTCTGAACGTTCAAACAACCTCAAACATGATTTAATTGCTGGAGGTCAGGGACGTGCACAGACATTTTGAGGGGCAGGGGCTCAAGTGGAAAAAAGGGCACTTCTCATATTTGGCAGCAAGTCACTGTTAACAAGTGAGTCATTGCGACTGAACCGAATCATTTAAACGGTTGATTCATTCAGGAACGAAACACCGTCATGCTGCTCAGAGATGCAAATTGGAATTATATTTGTTGGTGAAATAGCGCAAAAACAGTCAATATTGTGTCTAAAACGTAAGTGTCTTAATATTAAATTCTTGTTTATTGAACCACTGTATAAAATCAATATCACATTTGTAATCATGCTGCTTTTTGGAGGAAAAAACGTAAGTCTTCGCGTGATACTGATTAACTATATGAAATGATATACATATATACATTTCTGCCCCCATATCTTGAATTTTGTGATCATTCTAAATGCATTTTAATAAACTGAATCATGCAGTGAACTGAATCATGTAGCTCTCATGAGTCATGGATGTTAGCAAGGCAAATTAACTATAATTGCCTTTTGTCTTTTGGGTAATCAGCTGTAAATTCGAGGCACTCTGGAAAGGGAGGTCTCTGCCTGATGCGCATGTGCCGATCAATGTGTGCTACACTCACCCTCCTGCGCGGAGGGGCGTCAGAACTCGACAGTCTCAACATTTCCCGACCCGACCTGATATTTGGATTTTTTATTAGTCTGACAGGGAAAGCTGTGCACAAACAGAGACACAGGCACATATAGCTATACATATATTCATTTATCAACATTTAAAAAAAAAAGACACTCCCCAGAAAAAAAGGGCACTTTCTCTCGAGGAAGAAAAAGGGCAGGTGCTCAAGCCCCCTTTTATGTCTATGTGTGCACGTGCCTGCTGGAGGTTGTTGAGTCTCTGTACTGTTGGTAAGAATGCACAACATATCGACCTTATGTAGCTCCGCCCCTTTTCAGCACTGCATTTGTTATTTTAAAATCTACTGACATTTATGACATCTGCTTCAAACATTACAATGCTCATGATACATTTTTATTAACTCCACTTCACCTGCTAATTACTCTTCAACAGCAATGCTATAGAGCAGTGGTTCTCAACCTGCGGCCCGCCACGAATTCAAATGCGGCCCACCATGCTGAACACAATAAAAAGAATAACTTTCAGTTTTACAATTCATTTTAGTTTTTACATGAATTTAAAAATGTACTAAACAAATATAAGCTATAATGTTTTTGTTATGTAAAATAATTTTGTTTTTCATATATTATTTTCAGACATGAGCAGACCTGTACTCACGTAATTAACGTTACGCATTTAACAAACACTTACGTTTTACTCACCCCGCATGCATCCTAGGTGTATATGACTTTCTTCTTTCAGACGAACAGTTGTACACAGAAGCAGTTCCGGGAGCATGACGTATGAGGTCAGCATTGCACATGCGCCGGTGAGTCTTGTGAAAACCAACATTTGTTTACAGGATCAAAGGAAGCAAAGTTTCCTTACTTTAGCAAAGGAAAACCAGTCTCCTCTTGGCTTATATCGAAATGCGCTGACATGCTTCTTTACAAATCCTCGTTTTGTACTTCTAATTCTTGACCATTGTTTTGTTTTGATCTCTCCGCTGCGTTTCTGCATTCGTCACTTCTGAGCGGCACATGTGCAAAGCCGACCTCATACGTCATTCCCCCGGAACTGCTTCTGTTTACAACAGCGAGCACAAGCTAGATTCAAGTGATTATTACGTTTTGAATATGGATATTTTTCTTACAAAAACGCATCGATTCGCTACAGAAGGCCTTTGTACACCCCCTGGAGCCGTGTGAGACACTTTTTTTATGGATGGGCGATTTTTATTTAAGTTCTTTTGGACTGAAGCAATGCAACTAAGTGGCATTAAACAGCTTGAAAGATCAGAGACAATTTTTTATATAACTCCGACTGGATTCGTCTGAAAGAAGAAAGTCATATACACCTAGGATGCCTCGGGAATGAGTAAAACGCAGCCTAATTTTCATTTTTGGGTGAACTAACCCTTTAAGGGAGAAAAACGAAATGTGGAAAATGCCAGCGAAGGAACATATACAAACAAGAGTAGTCACAGCATCAGCAGTGAAGGAGAGTGCTGGACTTTCTGCATCAACTTTCGGTTTGCCCCGCAACTCACTTGCAGATGTTCAGGCAAAAGGAAACACCCATACTATGCAGCAATCATCCTTAATTGCAGAAATGTGGCAAAACATCTCTGGAGAGAACCTCAGATTATTAAATTCAAAATTGCTTTCCATATTTGGATCAACATAGGCTACATTTGTGAACGCACACTTTCTGCAATGTCGTGCGTCAAGTCACGCTTCCGTATATTCCGATAACATAATATTTATTATATGCTATTATAAATCTGGTTGGTTTGTATTGGTGACATAATATGTAAATGATATGCGTGAGGCCCGTGAGACCCAGTGGAAAAAAAGGTTGAGAACCACTGATATAGAGCTACCACAAAAACACAAAAATACTTTTTGAAATTGAAACATGTCAAATAACAAAGCTAAATTTGAGCACAAATCCCAAATCAAATAAATAAATGATAGAAATAATATAAATCTCTTCATATAAATAAGCTAAGGCTTTTCCTGTGCTCTTTCCATTTAAAACTAGAGGCAACCACTGCATTTTAATAACAATCCAAAAAGAGATGCTGCATACATTTATCTGTCCAGTCGGAGGAACAAATATATATTGATATTTGATTTTGCTTTCATTCATCATACATCTCCTAGCAACAAGGCAGATGTTTCTGCATGAGTTTATTGTGTTAGGAACTTCAAAAAACGGGTAGTGTGTGTGATCCTCAGTTGTTTAGTATATGATGCCCAATGTTTTCAAATCTGTTTGGATTTTAAAAGTCTTGTAAATTCAGTCCATTCTACCTTTGCCGCCATCTAATACTCACTTAAAAGTTCAGCAAATCTCTAAATTATTATCTATTTTTCACACTTGACATTTTAATGTTGTGATGCCTAACTTCACTTGGAGCATTGAAAATTGATTTTTAATTTATTTAGACAAAACAGTATATAAAATATCAACACCAGCTATCTATCTCTTCTTGGCCATAACATTAATTAATTGAATATCCATGCATCCCTAGCCCTGCATACCTTTTTTTGTCAGAAATCGCAGACTCTCACTGAAAATGAATGATATCCAGTCGCTTTGTCGCTGCAAATCTCTGTCAGTGTGAACGCCCCATTACTTATAGCTGTCTTTGCAAATTAAGCTGGAAAAGGAGAAAGTATTTTAACACTGATAAAAATCACAGAGAATTAATAGTCTCTCTCTCGTCTCAGCAGTAAACTAGAACCTCAGCATTGCAGCGCAGGCCCGGAATGAGTAGTAGAGTCATGTTTGCCACTGCAGTAAGCCTTTCAGCTGTCCAGACAATTAGGCTACAAACAGCGAGCAAATGAATGAAGGAACATTGCAGGATGGCTTTGGCTGATGGCCGCCTTTCCCTGAAACTTGTCTGAGTCAGGGGCCTGGAGATGGGAGGCTAACCGAGATGCCAGGGCGAAAGCTGTATTTGTCAGCATTTACATCCCTGCCTGAGGATCTGACTAATCTCTCTTTTTTCTATCCAGCCACTTCCTCTGCCTTACAGAAGCCAACAGCTAAACTGTTGCCTAAATGGGCATTATTCAGCAGTTCACGATCTATAGACCTCACAATAGTCCTTTGTTTAAATGTTCAACCTCGCTTGCTCTCACATCTATTTTCTCTCGCTCAACGGTATCTTTACCAATCCTTTAGGAGTTTAAATGGCATAATACTTCTCATTTGAAGGTCAGATGGAAGTGGGAAGCCACCGTCCAGATCCTGGAAACGTTCTGTCATCAAAGGCATGGGTTTCTGTCAAATGTTCTTCCAGTCTTCTCAGAAAGCTCTACGACAAATGATTTGTACTGATCAGATTATGTCTGAGCATAGAAACACGCAACTATGAATATGAAAACTATGAAAACTTCACTTTTGGGGAGTTTTCCACTGGCTACAGTACCTGGTACTTTTTTTAGTACCACCTCGGTTGAGGTTCCAAGTGAACCGTACCGTTACCAAAACGTGATGTGTAAACTCACTGATCACGCCGGAGAGAATCGTCACTACCTGCATCACTGAACTTGCGACACAAACACAACAGAACCGCTAGATTTAAATCAGCACAGCCAGTGAAGGATCGAACGCAACTGTTTTGAACGAGCGCACCTTTTTTTACCAACCAAAATATGGCTTTTTCGTGGTCTGTTGAGGAAGTACAGACGTTCCTCTCGTTGATAGCAGAGGAGCGGATCCAGCGAGAGCTTGATGGGGCGACGTGGAATGAAAACGTTTTTCAGGAGTCGCGGCAGTAGAGGCGGCACAACTATAACGACATGTGAATAATCCCACCCACTCTAAAGCGATACTAAACTGCAGTGGAAACGCAAATTGAGCCGAGCCAAGCCGTGCCGTGCCGTGCCGTACTGAGCTGTGCCGAGCCAAGTCGTACCACGAATTGGAAAAGTGCCATTTGTCTCCTGTTTTGTTAACTGATCTTGTATATGAGACGAGACTGTTTATTGGTTCTGGGTATCAGACAAAATTCTGCTGACAGATTTGGATACTGGACGAAACAGATCTGGTAAAGAGACTGGATTCATATTTCTGCCGTAGAGAATGCTTTTTTACATACATTGAAATATAGCGCATAAAGATGCAATCAACTGATATCAAAAGCAAAGGTTCTCTCTGCTCTCATAACCGTGCCAAGTGAGAGTCAGACATATGGCTTTGCAAACAAGATGTATGGACGACTTTTATGATGCTTTTTGTCCTTTTTGGAGATTGGCTGCATCCATTTTCTTTCACTTTATTGTCTGGAAAAGATAAATGTAAATATTTAGCTATGTTTCATGAATGACAGAAGGTCACACGAATCTGGAACATGAGAAATAATAAGATTTTATTTTTCGGATCAACTAAACCACCTTTAAATGTCCTTTAAACAGGCACACACTTGCACACCAACACAAAGCTGAATTTATACACATTCACAGAGACACAGACACAGACTCCCAGTCAAGTCATTGCGGGCTTTCACATGAGTACATGAGAAATGCCAGAGCCCAGGGGGTTTAGCAACACGTAATGACTAACATGAAACAAATGACTCCATGTCTGGGCATAAATCACAGGCCAAACAATAATGTGCATATTAAACTGAAAAACTGTCAGGGAAAATGACATCATTAAATTTAGCAGCAGTATTGAACATGTTTGCCTCCAAGAATGAAATCTTTCTGCCTCATGATTACAGGGGGACTTCAATGCTTGAACATTTACAGACACTATTCTATTGGCAGTGCTGCTGATACCTTTACTTCACCATCACCCAAAATGCATTTGCCTCAACCTCTTCCACTTGCCTTTGTCCTGCCCTATGTTCTTTCCTCACTTGCAGTCTTTTCTCCAACCTTATCTATTTCACTCCACTCGTCTTCTCTACATTTTCCCCTGTTTCTCCATCCTCTTTGTCCTGGAATCCTCCCTGCTGTTTCTTCAAGAGAAATATCACAAAGCTCTCTACCTCCCTTGTGCACATGCACCCGAGATAGCTGCATCTGGAACAGATCCGCACACATGGGGTATGACCTGAGGTTCCAGCAATAGATCACATTACAAGGCCTTTAGCTAAAGCCTAGAGTCACAGACAGCTCTCGGTCTACAGATAGAAAGATATAAGAGGCGTGAGCCGAATGAAAAGGATCAGCTACATGTATCAAAGGCAGAAGCCCACCTGCTCATCTTCAAAAGCTTTCTCTTTTACCCCATCCCTCTCTCGCTCGGTTACATCCTAAACAGTTTCCATAGTTTCCTTATACACCTCATGTCTCACTCGTGTTCTCTCAACCTCTAACTGTTTTATTTTTTTCCTTTGTTTTCTGCCTGTCTGCTTCACCTGGGACACATTTTAAAGTAGGGATGTCACAATGCCATACACTATGTCAGTAGTTGATATCAGTGCCAGCAAAACTTTCACTATATATATATATATATATATATATATGTGTATGTATGTATGTATGTATGTATGTATATATATATATATATATATATATATATATTAGGGATGGGAAGATTCCCCGATTCGCTCGGTGCATCTGCATAAAAAGTTAACGGTGCGATGCATCGGTTTAAAAAGTGTGCATCGGCTACAAGTTGGCATTTATATCGCGATGCATCGTTTCTAACATATTTGCATCGGTAAAAACTGATTTATTAATATATAATTACTAGTGGATGCACTATACTTTTATTGTTTAGAAAGTGACCAATATTTTACATGTAAATTGATTTCTCCTCCCTAAACGGTTTCTCAAGTGCGTTCTCTCATCACTGCTGCTGCATCACCACAACACCACGGAGACCCGAGGAAAAACTGGGATTAAAGTCCAAAACCTGACTTGAAATAACCTAACAATTCAGTCGGCGATAAAGCGGTTCCATAAATGACAAATTAACTTCCCACAATCTCACTAATTTGTGGACGCTTATTCTTAAGCAGCCCTTAATGTCGATCATACGGTGACCGAGAAGTGCAAAACAAATCACAATGCTGAAAACAAAATAACAAATTACAAACGCAAATGCAAGTCTAAAAAACAAAATAACAATTCAGAAAACACAACGACAAATCAGACAAACTGGAAGAGGTAGGTATAGTTTGAGACAGCGCCATTGGTTTGGGATTACTCACCGCTGACTGGACGAGACATCTGTCAATCAATGTATACAGGAAGAACCAGCAGAAGAACAGCAGAGTCGTGGTAGAAAGTTCGGAGATGGTATTAAAGTAGCTCAGTTTAAATGTATTGTATGAATTGCCCTTACTATGGAATAAAAAATACGGAGTGTATATTTACATTTAGTTAAAAGTGGCTGTAAAACATCAGCTCCAGTGGTGCAGATGGATAAGTGTGTGGCATTGGCTTTTTGACACGACCGACCCGGGTTCGATCCCGTCTTTTGCCTAACTTTTTTTTTCTCCCTTTTCAAATCTTGTATTAGCAATGGATTATATTTACACTAAGTGAAAATGGCAGTATTTTTAGCTATATGCTATTTACACTAAGTGCAAATACCTATTTACACTATGTTAAAATAGCAGGATTTCTACTATCAAGTATACTACTTGTTGCAAATAGTGGCAATTATCTGCACTTCAGTAATATAGTACATTATAAAACAGTATGCAATAATTCGATCGCATCAAAAAGCCAACGACACACGCTTATCCATCTGCACCACTGGAGCTGATGATTTACAGCCGCTTTTAACTAAATGTAAATAGACACCCCGTATTTTTTATTCCATAGTAAGGGCAATTCATACAATACATTTAAACTGAGCTACTTTAATACCATCTCCGAACTTTCTACCACGACTCTGCTGTTCTTCGGCTGGTTCTTCCTGTATACGTTGATTGACAGATGTCTCGTCCAGTCAGCGGTGAGTAATCCCAAACCAATGGCGCTGTCTCAAACTATACCTACCTCTTCCGGTTTGTCTGATTTGTCGTTGTGTTTTCTGACTTGTTAATTTGTTTTCGGATTTGTCGTTGTGTTAAATATTTGTTGTTGGACATTAAATGTCTTTTGTAGAATTTTCTGACTTGCTATAATGTTTTCTGAATTGTTGTTGTG
>NW_015505206.1:3507097-3546415 GCF_001515645.1 Sinocyclocheilus grahami | reverse complement strand
TAATGCATTTGAGACGTTGTGTTTTCCTCACTGCATAACTGACATTTCACAGGTAAATTTTTCATATGTAAATGTCAGAAAGTCACGCAAACATATTCATTTCGCTGTCAGGACGAGTGGGCGAGGCTGACGCGAGTGAACGAGCGCTGCTGCGCGCATGTGCACTAAACAGACAGAGCGCAGTCGAATAGAAGCGCAATAATTCTGAGTAAAATATACATTTTGCTAAAATATTTGTTGTTGGACATTAAATGTCTTTTGTAGAATTTTAAACCTACATATAAAGTGTATTTTTATGATAGCAGTAACTGTAAGTGGACTTGTAATATGTAAATCAAATGTAAGCTAGTAGGCTACCGTACTAATTACTAAGCTCAAATTAGTTCATGTGTTTCCTATAGCAGTTAAAATATAGTCATTTTCTTTATTATTTATTTCATTTTTAATTCAGCGATTTTAACTTTTAATTTAGTTATTTTAATGCTTTAAAGAGCAATTTTAGATTGTAATGTTCTAATGTTCTGCTATCTGTTCTGCAAACTATAAAATGTACATCTGTAATACAACCAACGAGAAAGGCTGCATGGCTAGAAACTGTAAAAAAAAAAAAACAAGTCAAATAATAGTATGTGAGTGAGTAGTAATATCATTGGATTGCTATTGGTCAGTAGAGGAGCTCAGCTTAGTCTGACAGTTAGCCTGCTTTAGACCAGGTTAGTTTCCCAGCATAAGTTGCCACAGTGACTAAGCTTGATCTAGGCCTATGTTAAATTTGCTTTATGGAACCAAATAATTTGACAATGAGTCAGACTAATTGAAATAAGCCTGGTGTATTTGGTTAACTTGTTTTATGAAACAGGCCTCGAGGCATTAAAAGTGATCATATTTTCTCCATTGCATTGAATCACATTGCGTTGAATCGAATCGAATCAAAATCGGATCGCACTGCATCGTAACAGGGGTGAATCGTATCGCATCGCATCGGTAGCTACTTCATATGTATCTTTAATGTATCGTATCGTTGGCTATGCATCGAGATGCGTATCGTATCTAATAATAAAAATATATATATATTTAAATGTAAAATTTGACATTAAATATCCCAAGTTTTTCCAAAGTAATTATGCAAGTAAACAATCAGTTTAGTATCAGTTTATTGCATTAATACTAGCATAAAACTAACAGGTATATATGCCTTCCGTCGAAGTAAAGCATACATGAGCAAGCGACTCAGAGCTGAGACACCACCTCCCAGTCTCCTGACTATGGCATGACTCATGCTCTTCTTTCTCGCTCCATAACAATCTCTGATTTCCCCTTTCTAGTAAGCAAAAAACTGCAGGCCTCACAAAACAACAATCAGATAAGAACTGGTGTAAAAATAGACTTGCTCATTGGAGTGCGTTCATAATTCTATAGTGTATGTACCCTTTAATTTTCTCATTCAGCGCTGACAAGTGACACCATCAGCAGCACAAGTCACTGAATGTCTAATCTAAGGGCTTAGAGATGCTGCCAACCTATTGTGATGAATGAGAACGCTAAGAGAAAGCACCCAGAGCGCTTCAAAACCCTTCAAAGTGTTGAATACTTCATTCGAATTGGTCAGTCGTGATGTCTCCTGTCAAATATTTTGTATAATAGCTACTGTATTTTTTTTACAGTTGTCCCTGGCAACTGATTTCTTCCATAGCTGTGCTAGTGTTGTGTTTTTGCACTCTTTTTGTCCTCACATATTAAAATATTCCAACTTAAATCAATATTTAATGTCCGTGTCCCTACAGAAATGTTGTTCCATCATTGCGCAAAGCCCACACAAGCAGATTAGCTGCAGCTCTGGTCCTGTATGGTCTCAGGGAACATTAGTCTGTGATTTGTCCAAGGTGTTTTCACTAGCAGGCAAACTCTCAAATTCTCTTAAGATCTGTTTATCAGCCTGCAAGACTATAAAGTGCTGGAAAAATAAGCTCCGGATGGGAACAATTTATCATGCAGCACAGAGAGTGTGAGAAACAGGATGTCGCCTTAGATTGAACAAAAACAGAAACTGAATAAAACTTCAAGCTAATTGACTTGAGCCTGCATCTGTTTACCTTTTGATGACACAGATGCAATTGAACAATGAAGATTTACAAATGTAACATTCATGTTAGTCTTAATATTTAGTTTTATCAAACTAATAAGAAGAAGATAAAGTAAAAGTTTGTAATTTACTCTTCCTCATGTTTGCCAATTTTTGAAGCATGTTTAAACATTTACGAATACATTATGAAAAAAAGAATGTGCAAATGTAAAAAAAATTTAAAAAATAAAAAAACTTCAATGCAAACATATTTAATAAAAATCTCATTTTTTTCATAGTTTTTAATGATTTTATGGTGCATTTTACAGCTTGCCAGATGCTGGTCCCATAAAAAAAAGAGCAGCATAAACATTCTTCAAAACATTTCTTTTCATGTTCCATGGAAGAAAAAAAGGTTTTTATGTTTTGGAAGGCATGAGGATGGGTAAATGATGGTAGAATTTATCTACCACTTTAATAAGAGTTTTATAGTGTTAATTAAGCTTACAAATGAAATGAAAGTTCTGCTTGTTTTATTAGCTATCAAATGTTTAAATGAGACTGAAATGCGTCACGCTTATTGAAGTGAGGTGATTCATTCATCTTCATGCAGCATTTCTCTCATGATGTGGTTCAGATGAACAGGTGCTGTGTTGTCTCTGATGAATCGATTTAGATTGAGCTTTGAAGATGGATTGATCTAACCCTCTGATCTCTTGCATCAGGCCTCTTGTGTACAAACAGCCTTAAACACTAAAGAAACGCATGGTTATATCTGTCAGCACAAAATCCAAGAGGCCTTTTGTGAAAGTGGAGAATGTGGAAGAGAAAGAGACTGAACAGAAGTTGTGGGTGCCTGTATCTCGGCTCAAAACCAAATTTAGGATGAAGTGGGCGTATCACGTTAACAAAGCAGAGGTACATCCACCTCTTCAAGGTGATCTCATTGTTTAACGCTGGCCTCTTAGCCGGCACTGATGCTTTAACATCCCACTGAGCTTTACAGACACCCCTCTCCCAGCGCATTTGGTATGGTCCAGACACCCACACAGTGCTGAGCCTCTCCAGTGGGACTGGGCTGTTGTTGAGCAATGAGGGGGGTGAAGTCTGAGGGGGGTCTAGTCTTCTGCTGAGTAAATATTGACGCTGAAACCTGATGTGGAAGCAGAGCTGTGTGAAAGAAGGGAATGACAGAGGAGAACACTGGGGACTTCACTCACTGATGTAACGACAGTGTTATGTAGCATTACGTCACAATACAACAGTGTTAAGCTACCCTACATCACGAGGAGGCGTTCATACGGGACAAGGTGTTGCATTAAAAACAGCACAATGGAATAGAACAGAATAGGTTATTCACTTAACTGAATGAAGATTTTGATTACAGCTGTTGTGATTATTCACGAAAAGTGCAGATTACGGCTTTACCCATACTCTTTTATCTCAAAGTTGTCCTGTTAATGGGATAGTTCACCCAAAAATGAAAATTCTGTCATTAATTTCTCACCCTCATGTCGTTTCAAACCCGTAAGACCTTGTTCATCTTCGGAACACAAATTAATTTTTGATGAAATCTGAGAGCTTTCTGACCCTCCATAGACAGTAACACAACTACCATGTTCAAGGCACAGAAAGGTAGTAAGGAAATCGTTAAAATAGTCCATGTGACATCAGTGGTTTAACTGTAATGTTATGAGGTTACAAGAATACTTCTTGTGTGCAAAGTAGAAGTCTGCGCGGGACTGTTTTTTTAGTCCCGCTCCCGCAAGGTTCTATTCTGCACCCACTAGGGATGGGCGATATCTTATCGTTTGCGATATACCAGTAAAAATTCTCCACACGATAAGAATTCATCTTCCCGCGATAATAACGATAAAGTCGAGTTGTTGACATATTTCTGTGTACGACTGTGTGGAGTGATGTGAAGGAAGGCGGACGTGAAATTGAGCAGCTCTTTCTACAATCTGGAACAGGTTTGAATAGGGCTGTACAGAGCGACAAAAATCGGT
Source organism: Sinocyclocheilus grahami (assembly GCF_001515645.1). NCBI lineage: Eukaryota > Metazoa > Chordata > Actinopteri > Cypriniformes > Cyprinidae > Sinocyclocheilus > Sinocyclocheilus grahami. Next base: position 3,542,344 of record NW_015505206.1, on the reverse strand, counting down.
CTGAGCCTTGAGTAAATGTACTACAGTAGCACGTGTGCGACACAGTTTTACATGTGTATGAGTCGTTTACAAACCTGTTGTCCAGCAAAGATATTTTAATTTATTGACATGCTTTTTCTCCATATTAACTTCATAACATAGTAAAGTGTTTGAAATAACTTATTTTTGTGATCAGACATGGTTTCGTATCACAGAATAAGGCAGAAATCATACTATTTTATAGCATTATATACAGTGATAAAGGCTATGTCGATTAGCATTACATTATGAATATACTTTATCCTTATAAAAAATACCCAAGATTGCTTGAAGAACACAGATACCATAAATTTTGTGCAATCGCATGTTTATTGTCTTCAGGTTTACTCAGTTAAAATGTCTCTATCTGCGTTTTATTCAGCTACAGCGATCACTGGATACTTCTTCCTGGAGCATTACTTCTATTATGCATATGTGGAGTTTCTTCGCAAGGGCGCCCTCCGGCTTCCAGTATGAATTAAACAGTCATTACATTACCGTGCATCCTGGGCGCAAGTTGTACCAGTGGTCAATAAGAATAAAGCGCAGATATGCTGCTCTAAATGGACGTCGGGAACGGGATATTGTTAGACCGCCCACTCCCGTTCAAATTACACCAGAGTTACCGACCGCTACCGCGTTTTATTCGGGAATTTAATCCCACGGCACAAAAAATTTGGTCCGTTCCCGCGGGAGAGCCCAAAAATAACGACTGTTGTGAACATGCGTCGGAGACTGACACTAAAGAGAATAAATTGTTGAATTAAGTCGTTATTTTTGTTTTCTTTCCGCATAAATATTATTCTCGTAGCTTCATAACATTACGGTTGAACCACTGATGTACCATGGACTATTTTAATGATGTCCTTTCTACCTTTCTGGGCCTTGAACATGTTAGTTGTGTTGCTGTCTATGGAGGGTCTCAGATTTCATCAAAAATATCTTAATTTGTAAGATGAATAAAGGTTTTACGAGTTTGGAACGACATGAGGGTGAGTAATTAATGACAGAATTTTCATTTTTTGGGTGAACTATCCCTTTAATGGGCTTTTGTGGTAACACTTTACAATAATGTTCGATTTATTAACATTAAACAAGCAATGAAAATAATTCTAAAGCATAGTTTGTTAATTTCAACATTTACGAATATATTGTTAAAATCAAAACCTGTGTGTTAATATATTTAATGGGCCTACACTAAAATGAACTAACAATGAACAGTTGAATTTTTATAAACTAATGTTATATTTAAAAAATACTGTAACAAATGTATCGCCCATAATTATAAATGCAAGTTAATATATTAATGGGACAAATGGGACTTTATGGTAAAGTGTTACCTTTTGTGCAGTTTAACATGTTGCAATATACATGCTGTGCATGCAATGGTAAATGATTTCAGTGTAACACCCAATATATGCTGCAAATGTGCTATGCCACAAAGCTAGAACTCCCATTATAATACTGATGTATAAAACAGTATAAGTGTAATGAGATGTATAAAATTAAACTATAAAGTAACTGAGAAACCATTCTCATCTTATTCTGGATCTATAACAAATAATATTGCATGCACTTGTCAGAAATGATTAACTAAATGTTAGTTATATGCACAGTAATACATGTATCATTTGTATTAGTGATATTTATCACTAATCAGAAATCGCTTAAAATGAATAATAATTATTAAAATATCATAATAAATAATTAAAACTTATGATTACCAAGAATCATGCATCCCTACCATCTAGCACATTTACATCGAAAAACAAATAAGAAACAGCACAGAGGGATGCAAGAACACGTCCTGCGTAAACGGTCCCTATTACTGAGTGACCAAGGGAACTAGAGAGAGAGTAACTGAGACAAAGAAATGAGGTGGAAAGAGGCGGGGTGAATGTGTCCCTTGTATTCATGAGTGCCTTATCCCTAAGGGGACTGTAAAAATAGCAATACTTAACATGGTCTATTTAACCATGAATGCCCTGAGATGAAGGCATATTAGACAGTTTCCCTAATCACTTGTGGCGATTCACACGACTAACTGCGCCCTGTGGGTGTCTCATCCCTCACAAAGACGAGGGGAGGTGGGTGAACTCTGCATTGTTTCTTCACAAGACCCCTATAGATCTCGCCGGGGATGCTGTTAGATGCTGACGTTAGTCCAAGACAAAAACCTGCTTTCGTGTCGACTCTGAGAGCCACTGGCATCTTATTAGAGTAAATCTTGGAAGAAAGGGTTATGATAAAGTTGCCATCACTTAGACTTAACAGAATGTTCTTCTTAAAAATGAAAAAAGTGTAATTTATATCTGGATAACCACGGTTGGAGGACTGTACAGCCACAGTTTTTGCTAAGTTACATCTGGCACAACATCAAGAGGACAAATTAGGAACATCAGAGAACACAAAGGCCTCTTCATACAATACAAAGTCTCACAGCAATTGCAAGACATTGGACCGACATATGAAAAATAATGAAAATAATTTGTTATAAACAAATCGTACTTCTCTCTCTTTATCACACACACACACACAGATTGTTTCACTTTCCCTCTCTCTCACTCTCAGGACAGCTGAGCTGGATGCTCCCCAGCTGAGTAGGGACAGATGGTAAGTGTTGGCAGGGAGAGTTAGACACTGAGAAACTAAAGCAGTCGAGGCAGAATGGGGTAAACCGTATCCCTCAATGATAAACCTTCAACATGCACACATTTCATAGCCTAATCCCTTGGAGAGATAGATGACCTAATCATTTCAGAGCCGTCACAATGTTTTCAAATAATGTTGGCTAACAATGTGAACAGATTAGGTTTTTCACCAAACAAGACAAATGTATACAAAAGTGGGATGTCTAACTGAAATCGCTAAGGGTGAAAAAGGAAAAATAGCAGAACCAAATAACACTGTTAATCTGGATATCACATATGAATTTTTCCAATGATGTGAAAAGAACACTGCCATAAATTAATCTAACAGTTTCCTGCACTAATACTCAGCCCAACACCACTACTGAAGCTACAGCTTAAAACATACAGCACGACCAGTGCAGTCCGATTCGCAAACATATTACGTTATGAGTTGATTTTTTGTGTGTGTGTGAATCAAACACTTATGAAACTTTGATTAAATTAGTTTAATTATAGTGATGCACCAAAATATAAGCAACCAAAAGGATTCGGACACAACATTTTAGATGCCCGAATTTATTAACCAAAATGTTTAAATTAGCACGTTGATGACATGTTTTGACTGTTTCAGGGTCTGTTTCATGCACACAATGTAGACAAGCTACAACAGGTCACATGTCAGCAGTGTGGACTCACTCCACCATGACCAAAAATTATTAAATATCGAGAGGCGGCTCTTTGCAGAAAACTTTACGATGATTAGTTTAAATGTATCACCTAAGAACACGACAACCTGAACATCATACCAAGCTGAATTATCTAATTACTCAAATTCAATTACAGAAAGTTTCGGTAGAAATTATTCAGCTAATATAAAATCTGTTGGTAATTTTAAATAAAAAACAATCATTTTAGTGCATCACTGTTAAACTGCTTACGATTCTCATTGACACCACTGTATCTGTTTCGAAGTGACTGCATATTTACCTGATCTTGAACTAGGGTAAATACTGCAGAATCAGAAATGTAAATCAAGCATTCTCAATATCACCATTACAAATATAGGCAATGATTCAAACTTTTCATTTCACATATTTATATTTCTTTAACTGCAACAACTGCTGAATGCAACTCCTCAAAGTATTCAAATATTTCATTAGGCATAATCGTGCATAATAAAACGTGATTAGCCAGAAGTATGTTTCTATATATTGTGTGCACAAGTGTGTTTAGGTTCAAAACTACTAGGACTACTTTTCACTGATAAGCTTTTCACTGATTCAGTATGTTTAGCAAAACAGTTTTTTCCCATAATGTGCAAAATCAATGGGCTTTCAAACCTCTAGACGTAGCTCAACATGATCGATAAGCGTTTTTCAGACAGTGTGTGTGGTTTAGATACACCAATAGCTCTGATGTTTATGATGTTAAAGTTTTTACAGCAGATTGGTTTCATAAAGACAGAGATAAAAGCAAAAGCAGAACTTTGATTTTAGATCATTTTGTAAGTGATCCAGTATGACCCCATCTCTCGGTCAACTACACTAATGCCTGCATGCATTAATAGGCTATGTCTTATCGACCAGCAAACATGGGACATAACTGAATTAAAGAGAGAGAGGAGTAAACAAAAAGGGGTTGAAAGAGTAAAATAGAGGTCGTGTGCAGAGAGAAGTCTTGAACTCAGCAGATACTGAATACTCTTGATTCACTTTATAAAGATCACATGCATTCCTGAAGTCTCTTGCTCTCAAACCCATTGAAATGACACACAGGAGAATGATTCCTCTAGGGGAATGTCTGTGAGCCTACAGAGGACAATAAAGAGTAATTTCTTTACATTTATCACACCAGTCGAAGCCGCAGGGGAAACGCAGAACTCCTTACCGCGTATCATGAGAAACCGAAGCCACCAAAACAAACAGCCATGGAAAACAAACAAATGCCCTCCTAATCCCTCCCACATACACATATGTGTACGCACACGCTCAGAGCCCCTCTACGCACCAACATCTCCACACGTGTCTCTAATTGAATCTGGATTACAATAGCTGAGATTGATTTGGAAAACAGAGCATGAAGACGCCAGCCACAATTAAATTACCAATGCATAGAGTGAGGTCGCTGCACCGACCACAATCAACATGAGCAGACCTGTTGGGCTTATAAAGCAGGTGAGCAGGAGGCTGGGCGTTTTCTCCCCCTCAGAGGCCCATTAACAGGGTGAAATTAAAGAGGGGGGATCTAATTAACCCCAGCCAGGTGGGAATACAGCTGCCGGTCAGCAAGTTCAGCAGAGTGGATCACTCAGAGCACTTTAAATTTCTGTCCTGTTCCTCTGTCAGTGTTTCTGGATGTTTGGCTCTGCCTTCCTATAAAGCTGAGATTTTCTCTGCACAGACACAGCAATAAGAGTTTATAGCACTAAGGGCCAGACGAGGAGAGAGAAGATGAGAGATTGACAACAGCCAGGGGCATAACGTTGTTTAAAAAAAATGATCAGGGACATGAAATGGTAACAGCACACTTAGGGCTGTCACAATATCAGATTTTCACCATATGATTATTGTGGCCAAAAGAATTCACGATAATGATATTATTGCTAACTTTATAGAAATGTATTAATAAATAAATAATGCTATCAGTCAAATGTATCTTTACTTTTCTGTTTATTTCATCCATACTGGATTACTATAATTCTGGACATCTGGGGCTATCTAAGAACTTGCTTTCATGAATGCAGTTGGTGCAAAATGCAGCGGCCGAAAAGAAAATGCTCCAGTATCTCCCTGTTGAAAAAAAAAAGCATATGCTGGTTAGGTATGTTTTTAAGCATGGCAGCTTGTTTGAACTGGTACTGGTTTCTCTGCACTGGCTTCCTGTTGATTTTAGAGTGCAATATGAGGTTTTGTTAACATGGTTTACATGGACTTGCTCCAGAATATATCTCTAGCATGTCACAGCATCATTACGCTGCTAGACCTTTAAGATTGTCTCAGAGTTGCCTCTTAAATGTGCCAAAATCACGGTTGAAAACGAATGGAGATTGTGCCTTTTCGGTGGCTGCTTCCTCCATCTTTTTTTACAGAATCCAAAGAAACTTTCACACTGCCGAGCAAACTTTTTCGACTGTGAGTAGAGTGTCTCTCTTTTGTCTGTCATCTTTGATTTTTTTTCAACAGCAGTAGTAGCTACACACTGTGTCACTGTCGTCTTCTTTCTGTTTTATGATGGGTGACAAACAGAGTTAAGGTACAATACTGCCAACTAAAGGGGGTCACACAATGGACTAAAAGTGCAGTGCAGTGCCTTTAAAATTGGAACACATTGTTTTCACTGGCGGGTCCAAGCTACGATTCAGGACATTTTCCATTAAATCACATTATAGTTGTCATAAATAATTTTAAGGTACATCACGACTTCATCCTAGGCTGGAAGATTGTGTATTGTGCATTTTTCAGCAAAACATTTGTCTTTCTATGACTTGAATAAAGTCTGTATACTTAATATAGAGAGCTATAATAATATATAGCGCTGTCTCTTTCCATTTGCTCTGATTTTTCAAACACTGAAGGTCAAACTCATCAACTCCACTTTGTTCACTGATGTGAACGTTTGCCTGTTAGATGATTGGATTGTTTTGGACTGTTGTCTTGAACTGAACATGACATGTCCAGTTTGCAATACCTGTGAGTTGTCCTAGACGCCTCAGCGCGGCGCTGCTCTTCTCATCCGGTGTGCGACACCCCTATTTTGTGACACCACTAAGCATATTTATTACATACAGTTTTCTTTTTTTTCTCAATTATGTGCTTGGGACATATTTAAATTTGAATCTCTGCATCATCCACTGTTGGTCACAGGAATTTTGTAAAATCAGTTACTATTTGGGGTTTTTGCATGAAAGGTATTACAGTTGAGCATGTTTCGGAGGGAATGTTTCCACTTTTGCTTTTCCATGCTGAGGACAACCACAATGATTATTCTTTTAAAAAATTTTTTGGATCACTGCTCCTTATTACACACACAAACAAAATAAGGTCCAGCGTAACAAATTGGGGGTTCTTCCTCTATTACATGCATTCCTGCTGCAAACTACTTCATAAAGTGGTGAAGACACAATCCATGGCAAAAAAGCGGTGGGGAAGTAAAATGGTAAATAACACTTATGACTACAGTTCATGTAAACCTAAGTAAATATAAGATCATTTTTAAATCAATGGGCTTTCAATGGACTGCTAAAAATTAACATTCTGCAAAGGAAAGATTTTGTATATAAACTACAACAGTGAATAGAGCATTTCATAAGAATGATGAACGATTATCAATGTATGAACACAAGTCATGTAGAATGCTGTCAACTCAGACCATTTTCCACACAACTCTAAAAAAAATATTGCTACATGTGGGCAGAGACAAATCATATAGAACAGAGAAATCACTCACAGTAACATTAACGTCTCCTCCATCTTGCCTACACTCACTACAGTATGTCACAGGAGACAGACCATGCATGATCCACTATCTGCACTCCTATTGGTAGTCTCAACATCACATCACTGCTCATTTGCATAACTTTGCCACATAGTGAACTCCACCTACGAACACTTCCTCATGCAACTACAAATCATCAACTCTAATTAAAAATAACTTCTGTTCACTTTTTTTTTTAGCAATTTTCAGCAATTAAATCTGACCATTTTTAGACCTCAATAACCATAGCTTTCCTCACAAAATCGCCAGTTATGTGGAGCTGCAATGCCCAATTTAGGTTAACCCAAAATAATTTGCAAGGAAAAATAAAAGCAGACTGGTACAATTGATTGGCGTTGGATGAAGGCAGATGATGTCAGTGTTCTCACTAAGGTCCTCTAGCAGCACCTGCAGCTGCTCTGTATGCAGAGTGTGCTGTCTACTTTCCAGAGTAAACAGCTGGTGGCCATGAGGAATATTTCACATTTGCTGCCTCCTAATTCGATCTATTAGGAGCAGTTAAGAAAGAGAAGGGTGTGATTTGGTTCACAGATTTTGCAGCTAAACACAGCACTAATCCCCTACCATCACAGCAGAGAGATGAGAAGAGAGAGGCAGACTGCTTTCTAGACTGTGCTAAACATTCAAAACTAAGATTACAATCTCATTATTTTATATGGAAAGTTAACTGCAAAAAGGTAAAATGGCAATTGTTAGAAGTACAATAAATAAATACAAAAAAATATGGCCAGTGTGAAAGACGCTCGGGACAGTTGAGGAATTTGTTGCTGCATCGTCATGGAAGTTTAGCATTTGCAGGTGTTTGCAAGCCTAGCCAATCTAAACATTCAAGTGATTTTAAAGCATTCAAACGCATAAAGACAACACACAAACTATGAATCAAGTTCTCTTTTGCATCTTTTTGCACTTAAACGGGCAAATACACCTTGCCAATTTGAACTTTTAAACTATTTTAAAGCATTTAAGTGCAAGAAGATGCAAATAATAACTCAATTCAGTGTGTTCTATGAGCCCAGTGCGCACACAGAGAGCTGCATCTCTAGCAATGTGCGGGCCCCGAGCTGAGCTTCTTTATGGACAAATACAGACAAAAATATGTCAAAATACTTGTCTTGCCACGTATCCTCAAAAAAAATTGGTTATGTCTTAAGTGAACGTTTTTTTTTTTTTACAATTTTAAGTTTATTTTCCATTTGATTATTCAATTTCTGCACCTGAACACATACAAACCTAAAGCATTGTTTAATTGTTGTTCTATTTATTTATTTGTGCTATTGCTTGTAATTTGTTCATTTGTTCTTACCGTATTGACCCGAATTTACTTGGCTTTAACAACGTTTGAGATTTTTCCCCCCTATTATATTAGACTTGTTTTTTTTTTGCTGTGGGATTGAAATTGGGAATTGAATTGAGATTTGTAAAATTTAACTTGTATCAAAAATGTTGGTTTCATATAAGCTTACTTATTACAATCCAAGATAACATGGCTCAAAAACAATGATAACAGCAATTTTTTTGTGGCAGGGCCAGTGAAAATGTTGGCAGGGCAAAACATTTTTTACCACTGCCCCAACCAGGCCAGCAGAAATATCCTTAGTGTTGAGCCCTGAATCAGATAAAAAATTCTTATCATATAAAAATCTATTTTTTCGGTTTTTAGTATATTATATTATTATGTATTTTACATTATTTAAATACAATTTAAAATAATATGGATTGATTGATTATGCTCTTCTCATTCTCTCTCATGTTAAAAAATATATTCTTTATAATGCCGTGCTAACCCTGCAACAGTAATGCAAATTACAGATTCTTTTTCTATTGCCTTTGAAATGCTCAAAACACAAACAAACAAAATAAATCTGTCTGGACTTGGTTTCACAGTTTCCATAATGCAGCTCACTCACCCAGAGGCACTGCTGAATTTCCAGCAGGTGTGAGTGCAGACAGAGAGCAGCACTGATAGTGTGGGCCACGCTGGAGGACACATATACACACATCCTGACAACTCAACAACAAACACAACCAGCCTTTCTAGCCATGAACAGCTAATGAGTTCTAAAGATCCTTGGGAATTTCACTCAGTTATTAAAACCCTCAGCAACAACACAACATAGAGCAGGAGCGGCGCTGAAACATTTACTGTCGCTGGGGAATTCAGATTCCAATGTGCCAGGCGTAGCAGCCCACTGACCAGAAATGTGGTATTAATCCATCTTAAACACTAGACATCTCTTCCAGGTAATACAGAATGTGCTTTGTGTAATAATAACAACTTGCACAACAACTACACGGCCATGAGGGAATTCTGCAGTGTTGTTTGGTTTGGGTAGGAGATCAGGCGTGGCTGGACTCTGGAGTAGTGACTTGTCCGGAGTCACTTTCTCTGAGAAAGCTGAAGAGCACCTGACTGAAGTAAAAGACCCTGCAGTGAGCGTACACGTGTGTATATTTGAGTGCAGTGATGGCAGACTTTACAAAGTGAAGAGCACTCAAGTAGGTCCTCCTCATTACCTCCCTCTCGTCTTGCCTCTGCCAGTCCTTATTGGCTGTTAGATTATCACACACTCTTTTGTTCTCTCTTATATGGTATCGGCAGCCTGCTCTGCAAACCCTAAGCCGCCCTACATGCTCAACAACCCCTTTCAACATCCGTTTCTGGCACAGTATCCCTCTGTCTTCCTCATTGTCTCCCATTATCCATGCATGCATAAATCCTATAACCTACCACATGGCATATATTTAATATATTATCAGCACTGAGTAAAATGTAATACCAGGACTGGTGGGGATGCAGCCTTTTTAATGAGTAATCTGGCTGTATGTGTATAACCAAATCTGTCTAAGCCATGATTTTATACATAAATCATTGCTAAAGAGTGATGGGACCTCAAGCATAACCGGATCAGCTCAAATATTCTGTGTTGTAGTCTTGATGTCCCCTGATGAAATATTACTGCAATATTAATTTACGGGCCAATGATAATTTGGAAATGAGATCATGTTCCTATGTTATCTGTTCATATCTGATCAAGCTATACTAACAGTTTTACAAAAATAGTGATTGATTCAGAAACATCAACCCTGTGACAGCCACAATTCAATATATGACAGCCACTATGAAACAACAAATTGCTAAATTTACCAGAAATACACTGGAAGCTGTTGCTGACAGAACTTTACAATACAAAATAAAAATAAATGCAATGGCAATGTCAAAAGCACTACAGGAGCCATTTTGGTGGTTGTATAATTAACAGACCCTTACTGTATGTATATAATGAAATATAATGAATAATGAAAATACCAACCTATTTGTTTTTTACTGTAAAAAGTACTGGTGGTATAATCGAAGGGTCACATGACTTGCTCATAAAACCTGTCTCTCCAGCAACTGTGGAACGATGCTTAAATAATGCTAAACAAAACAAAAAAGGCTAAATAAAACAGGCCATCATATCTAATTATCAAAAAATGGAAAGTAACTTTTTTTTAAATAAAATCAAACAAATGTGATTGTTATTGCAAATATTGTGGGAATGCCCTTTTAATAAGGCAACTGACTTCCACAACAATACTATAACAATATAATATAACAATATTTGAATGTAAATACTGCCATGTTAACAAAACAAAAAAAGTAAAATGCTTCATTAAAATCATATATTTAGTTAACTGCAAGTTACCTTACATTGTATTTTTTTACTGTTAAAAAGTACTGTTAAAAGTGAAAGTAAAAAAGTATGAATTACTTTTATTATAGGTGAATAAGGGGGTTTACGGGAAACCATGAATTAAATAAGAAAATGATTACAGTATAGCATTTGTGTGTGACAACGCAGTTGTGAAACAGCTTAGGTCACAAAAGTTGAAACGTCAATATCACTAGACATGATGTAGCTTGATAAATGTTTTGTCTCTAAGCAGATCAGATTTGCTGTAATGGTCCTGGAACGTCTGTTAACAAGCAGATTCGTGACACAATTCAGCTTTCGTCTGACAGGTGGCCTATAGGTCAGTGATGGGCACGATCTGAGCCAAAGCACTGACGCTCACACACACGGTTGTAAAAATATTGTTTGTTAAAGGTGTTACAAAAGCTACAAATATATTGAGAACATTCCTGTTGTCACACCTGCGTCAACAATATAAACAGGTGTCTCCTCAGTCTCGCCACAAAGCTAATCTAACTTGTGAAATTTTTTGTGCGATTTTTTTCCCCCCTCATTCTAACTGTTGCGCTGAAATGTGACTGTCCGTCTTATATAACGCACCTCACAGATCATTAAACGCCAGAGTCTCGATGTTTTGTTTGAGCAGGTACTTTTCTTTATCTTATAAGTTTCTGTAAGACCATATGCATGACTGCAAACATACAAGTGTCCTCGCATTGTATTCTTGACTTTGATCCAAAATGCGTTTTGCGTGTTTATTTCATCAGTTCAACGAGACAGAATCTGAATTAATCTAATTAGAAGCAAAAGCGCTCAGCGTTACTTCTGCAACGGCATTGAAACTAAATGTGCCACAAAGATTCACAACGAACAGCATTTCACCCGAAAAAAAAAAAACTATCTCCAGGGTGTACTTCAGCAGTGCCAGAAAATTTAAATATGAGCAAAAAACCGTGTATATAGCCTATAATAAAGGGATGGAGACATGAAACATTAACTGCAATAAGGAGTTGCCTTACCTCCTCTGACATCAAAATTGCGTGCCGCAGGGCACTAAAAAAAGAGCGACGTTGACTTCCAAAAAAAGATCCTATACGAAAAAATCGTCTAATCAAATTGAAGCAAAATTCCAGCTTGCAGCTCTGTGACAAGAAAATGTCATTCTCTGTTCGTGCATTACATAACCTCTGCTTAACCGTCCACAAAATGATTTGTCTTCAGCCAATTACATTACGAGCCAAAACTCAGTGCTAACTCTATCTTCAGGGTGTACTTCAGCAGTGCCAGAAATATTAAATATGAGCAAAAAACCATGTATATAGCCTATAATAAAGGGATGGAGACATGAAACATTAACTGCAATAAGGAGTTGCCTTACCTCCTCTGACATCAAAATTGCGTGCCGCAGGGCACTAAAAAAAGAGCGACGTTGACTTCCAAAAAAAGATCCTATACGAAAAAAGCGTCTAATCAAATTGAAGCAAAATTCCAGCTTGCAGCTCTGTGACAAGAAAATGTCATTCTCTGTTCGTGCATTACATAACCTCTGCTTAACCGTCCACAAAATGATTTGTCTTCAGCCAATTACATTACGAGCCAAAACTCAGTGCTAACTCTGAGTCTTTTACGTATTTTGACAATCGATTTGTTCATTTAGACCAAGAAATTAAATCTGTATTCCCACATCCTGAAAATCCAAGTCATCGCCGTTATCCGTTGATGTTCTTTCCATTTTTTTCCGATGGTGTCTACTCCTCAAGTTTGACACGAGAATGCAACCGATTTGTCTGGAAGGGAAATAGGATTCAGCAGTCTGACCGTATGAATTACCTCCGTCTGCTATTTTAACTTACTGGTCCTTCCTATTACTTATCGAAATTGGATTTTCCTTCCCAAAGGTGCAGACATCTTCCCAAATCCTTTTCCACACTGCGCATATATTCCCAAAGAAAAAAGAAAAACCGGTTTCGTCGCGAGGTTTGGTGAAAGGGAGCGTGTTGCATCGCTTTCCTTCAGTGTTCTTGCTTCAGTCGCTCGGGGATGTTTCTCATTTATCTGCACGCTCAGTAATCCACATAAAACGCCGAGTGTCCTTAATTCCAAACATTATGGGTCGAAACTCATATTTTATTATTCAACTATCAACTTTGGTAGCCCGCAGCGTGATCACAGTGCTCCAGCAGGTGAATTCGCATTGCCTCACGCTCGCTGAACTGCGGAGAACAACTCCAACTGAGCCAAGGCGGATGTAAGCGCGCACTGACGCGCCTGACGCTGGCGAGTTCAGAGTCCCTTTCACCTGCGTCTCACGAGATGAGGCATGTTTGGTGCACACACACGAATCGAGCAGTGTGTACCGGCAACTCCCCTTTTCTCCTGTGCCACTGCCATGTCTAAAAGATTCTACGGGAGAAAATGTGTGAAAAAATACTATTACCACAAAACAGTGTGACGGCGTGCGGGCGACACGCAGTGAAGTGTTGTGGCACGCCGTTGTGACATTATTGTGTGCGAGAACGTCCTATGTACACGTGCGAAACGAAGGTAGAGTGTTAAGCGCAGGTAGCTCATAAAATGGGTTGTTATCCATTTCTATTATTTATGTAAGGCGATGTGAAGAAACAGTGTGCCGTTCGTTATGTACAATGTATGCTCTCTTGCTTTTAGGACGACAGAATTGCGCAGGTTGACTGGCTAATCAAAATCAATGCGAGAAAACGGTCAGTAATATATAACAGCCGTTTTGAGGAACATAATTTGGCCATTATGGTGTAAAACAGACTGATATCTTATGCAGTGCACAAACACGTGGATTTATTTTACTAGATTGTGAAGGCGTCTTTACACATCAATGCCATGCAAATGCTGCATCAGAAGTGGCTTACATTTCAAGAAAAAGAGCACTTACAAAAACAGTTTAATGTTGCATAAATAATTTCCATAGGAATTACAGCAGAAGTAAGGGTTATGAAATGAATGTTTTAAATAGGAAATGGGCAAAGAAACATTAAAATAAAAAGGCTTAAGGCTGCTATAATTCTGCGTGTTCAACTTGGCTGTGTCAAGACTACTTTAGATAAATTGCCATTTTATACTTCTCTCCATTAGTTTAACCAGTGAGTATACTAGGATAGTGCATTTGCCTACTTTGCACAAGTTGTTGCGTACTGCTTCAGCACCATGGACAGAGAGCAAGTGGCGCTGTCCGTGGTGCTGCACGCATGCAACATATTTCTGATGCCTGGGCATGCGAGATAAACCGCTAGCAGCTGATAATGTGGTTAGAAGCTCTTAGCTATACCTTAACTACAAATAAATAATTTTAACCATTTACTTCAAAGCAGAGTATAACTGAGCACGCAATCCCTATCTTCATTGCAGTAAAAAAAATCATGCTTTTTGATATAAAAATACATGTCTGGTTTGCACAATTAAAAAGGAGGCATCACACAGCAGCTCTTGATTCTATTACACACAGCACCGTGGATTAAGCTGATCCTTTCAAAACCACTGCTGCCATTCTTTATAAATTCATTCCAGAATGACCACACAGGCAAGGAATATTGACAGGAAAGTCAGTGGTAAGATCTACAGACTAATTCAAGCAACAAGGCGAGATCTCTCTAGACGGCCTTACCTTTGGGACACTAGAAGTAATTTCTGCTAAATCTTGAAAGACATAATCAACCATGACCTGGAGGTGCACGCTTGGAGTCACACACCGAAGAGTGCTTACTAGATCTGCAGAGGGCAAAGCATGTCCAGGCCTCAGTAGATTCAGTGCCGTACATATTACACAAAAGACAGAGCCATCTATTAGCATACAAAGGCACTAAAAGTTGAAGTGTGTAAACACTAGTGACAAAAAGCAGAACTGCAAAAACTTTTTTTAAACTGGTAGAAATATTAAACATGCAAAATTTACAGACTTCATCTTCACCGTGTCCTAGACAATATCCATTTTCTCAACTAAGATATAATAAAAATAATTTTTAAAACTTTAATTAGGATTGGTAACAAATCATTTTAAGACGTATTTTGGGTCCCCCAGAAGCTTGCAGAGGCCCCCTAGTGGGCACCATGAAAACCACTGCCTTGAAGTATACATATTAAGAGCAGTTAAAGAATTTTGACGGATTTAAATATTGGGATATGGGCACCATTAAGATCCCTTCAGGAAAAATAAAGATTAAATTAAGCTGGATTTGAGTGTGGATTTGGTATTATTATTCAAGTATTTCAAGAATGAAAATAAACTACTTGTTTCTTGTGTAGTTCCTTCTGTGGCCTTCCAAAAGCCAATCTTTCAAGGTTCACTGGACTTGCGATTCTCTAAAATAGTAAAGCAGGTAAAAATAGGTAAAAAGGCTCTGCTTGTCGTCGGCTAGGCAACCCCCTGTGCTAAACAGGGTACCAGCGCTAGAGCCAAGCTATAAGCCTTCATGAAATATTCACAGCAAAGGGGCGTCTACAGCTGTTCTCCTTTTGTTCAGAGAACAAACCAAACAATGCGCCTATTTTTGGGTTCTATTCCCACTCTCTGCACTGTCTTTAATCGTCCATCATCAGAGACAGTAAGCCAGAGCTCACACATCTACCAACCCACTATCAAATGGTGCTACCTAGCATCTCTGTCAAAAGTACATGTTCAAATGCCACAGTCAGCTGATCCCCATCGCCCTAATGCAAAAGAAGAGTAACCGTAGCGCAGATGCTGTTGCCAGAAAGAGAGTGGAGCACTCCTACATCCTGCTAAAAATGGGGCGCAATCACATTACACAACTGTAGTCCATGCCTATAACACTAGGTGTTATTCAATACACTGTCACAAATAACAGAAACACTTTACAGCAAGGTTGTCATTCATTATAATCATTCATTATCAATAGTTCATGTAGTAGCTAACATATTTCATGGGATTTTTACAGCATTTATCAACTTAGGTTAATGTTGAATTCTACATATCCTTATACAAATTTAACATTTACATTAAATTGTTATGAGCATTAAATAATGAACAATAGTATATGTACACGACAGTTCAAAAGTTTAGGGTCAATAAGATGTGCTTACTGTTTCTGAAAAAAGTCTTCAATATTGTGACATTTTATTACAATTTAAAACAACAGTTTTACTATTTTGATACATTTTAAAATGCAATGTATTCCTCTGATGAAAAGGATGAATTTTAAGGAGACATTATTTCAAATTACATTTTCTTCTTTAACAAACAATTAAAAAAGAAAAAGAAAAAATAAATCTTTTATAACATTAAAAAATGTCTTTGTCACTTTTGATCAATTTAATGCATCCTGTCTGAATAAAAGTATAAATGTCTTTCAAAATCAGCATAAAAAGTCAAAGTTGTATTTAAACACATACAACATATGCAAAAGACCCCTAATCTGTCTGAACAATTATTTATATTTAGTGACATTCTCAGTAATCTCAGCAAATGAATCGGCAAATTAATAAATTAATGCCCTCCCTTCTCATTCTTCATAAAGTTTTTGCATGTGTCCTCATAAATCTGGCTATGAAAACATGTCTGCCTTACTTAAATCTGGCTATAATCCAACCCCATTATAAAATGGACTTCACAGATGTCACAGCCTGTAAAAAGTAATTAAAAAGTATATAAGTGTGAGCTATACCTGTCCATTTTCAAACTTAATAAATTTAATGATGAGATCAACATGGCATTCATTTCCGACATGCTCCCTGATGCATCATATTAATTGTCCAATCAGAGTTTATCTCAACTGACATCATTAAAAACTCAATTGAGATGACGAATTACCCCCTCCATCTATTGAAAGACATACACAAACAAATCCAAGTGGAGGAATGTGAAATCTGGCAGGCCACCAACACCACTAGTGGATTTTGCAACTCACACAAGTCGAACGAACCCAGCTTGCGTTCCTCCCCCTGCAGAGATATTGAGGCGAGCACTGATTGGAGTTTATTCCCCTAAACAGACCTGTAACTTCCCACCCGCTGTCATACCATTCCCTGCCCCGCACACATCCCATCAGACTCGAAGGGAAAGTAAACAGAGAGTAGTTTGTTCTTCCATTACGGCCATAATTCTATTATGGCTATTTACGGTATCGATTCTCCAGTGGAGTAGAGAGGAACAAGTCACCCAGGCTGTACAGGAGGGCCACCGAGGAGAGGCGGAATAAAAAGTCAGCCGTCGCTAACCCCAAGTGACGCAAATTACTCTGAGTGACACGAGCATTCTCTAAACTCAGCGGGGAACGATGATGTGGCATTGATTAGAATTATTCAAATGTCACTCCTGTCTTCTGAAGGGTAGAATGTAAGATTGCGATGCGATTTTTCACAGCGCTTCATCTTTCTGAAGATGAGACAACAAAATTAGCAGCACTCTTCTCTTCCTGTCCAAACCTGCCCTGTAGACACAAAGTGCTTTAGGGAAATACAGCAGGTTGCCAACTCTTCTGCTTTCATCTCGGTTGTTATTCAAACTTGTTTAATAATCAGAATTAAAACAACAAAGTGGCAGTTGTAGAGCCACTGCCTTAGGCAGTTCAGCACAGTAGGCAGGGAAAGCAGGGAAGATTGTATTACGCCTTCAGGAAAGGACAGAAAGGTTGTGAAGTGGCAGTAGCACCTCGGACTCCCTGAAGACAAAAAAGACCCCCGTGAGAAGTTTTGAGATGAATCGCTACAAACACACTCGCACACACAGATAATACAAAGTCTCTCACATGCACAAACACGCATTTACACTTTAAGGGGACTTTACGGCACCTGGGTGGCCTGACAGAGATGACAAGGTGCTTATCAGCTCGAACCGGGTGAGTCAAAAGGGACCAGAGCGAGAAAGTGACAAGATGAGAGAAAAAAGAAAAGGAGAGAGAGTTAGCAGAGGAAAGTGAGAGACACTGTGTGATAGACAGAGAGGGTATGTGTGAAAGAAAGAGTGAGTCTGGAGTTACCCACCACTGCTCTCAAGGGCGAGAGTTCCCTCATGCACGCTACTGATAAAATGAAACCTTGACAACAGATACGTTTGATGTAAAATATGGTTTTGAAATGTGCCGATTTCAAACGTCAAGAGCTATACCGAAGTGTCCAGTAAAACTGTGTGTGGACTGGTAAATGACTGCAAATACTGGCAATATCCTAAGCAAAATGTAAACAGTTTATTCTGAGCTCTACGTTAATCCCAGCAGAATCTTATTAGTATGGCAGTGGTTTTCAACTGGTGGGTCATATCAAAGATCTATTTTGATAGTCGAGAAGAGAAGGAAAAATGCGATGCAAATAATAAAACTAACCATATAACTGTGTAAATAATTAGACTTATTAGCCTTAATAGGAAGGAGAAAACACTCTCCATATCTTCTGTTGACATTAAAGACCATGTATCCACATTACATTATCACATCTAAAGGGAAGAGGCCATGACATGCACAGGGCTCAACGCTAAGGATTTTTTGGGCCAGTGCTTCGAATTTTTCCTTGCCCTTCTAACATTTTCACTGGCACCGGTCATTAGGCACTGTCACTTCAGACGCAATGAATGGGTACAATATAGTGATACACATTTGATTTCATTCTAAGTCGTTTACTGTTCACTTCAGATATAACCGACTGTCAAGGATACTTGCCAAGATAGGTATTTTGACATTCAAGCACAAGGAGGCACAGAAAGAAACTCGGGGCCCGAGCGTTGCCCGAGACACGGCTCTGTGTTCAAACTGGCAAGGTGTATCTGTTCATTGAAGGACAAGAAGACATGAAAGACAACTCTATTAGGGGCTTGTGCGTTGACGGAGACGCGACTCTCTGTGTGCATGCTGTACATGCAGAACACAGCGCACGAGTACAGAATTGAGTTCTGTTTTTCATGTCTTCTTGCACTTGAATGCTTTGAAATGTTTAAATTTAAGGCTTAAAAACACCTGCAAATGATAAACTTTCGTGACAACACAGCAGTAGCCCCACTTGGCCAGTGAAAAATCCATCAACTGTTCCGAGTGTCCTCCCCAGGCCTTTGGGCAGTCCTTATTGTCGAGTCCTAATGCACTCATCCTCAAATACCATGCAAATAAAATTATGCAGGTTAAAAGCAAATTTGTACCAGACAACACTAAAAATGAGTTCACTATAAGGATACGCTTGCTTTGTTTTGACCAGAATGTGTTTTGAGCTGTGGCTGAGAGCAAGAAATTAAAATTAAAGAGAGAGAAATTAAAGTTGCTGTTGTTGTTTTTGTTTTTTATCTATTTAGCATGCATCATGTTAATAATTTAGAAAATCATTGGATATATGCAGTTCATATAATATTAATAAAGTTTGATGTTTGAATATAAAAGAACAATTTTGTTTACTTGCACCAAACAACTTGAGACCGTATCGGATCATCACTTGATCCCCCGAAGCAAGACCAGTTGAGATTAATGTGGAATAAACAATGAGATTATTGATCCATAACCACAATCAAGCAGAATTATAACACCATGACTTTCTATTACGGTCTTTGTGATATTTTGCAACAAACTACATACGACTGATTCCCATTATACCCATGAGCGTTTCCAGTCTGCAACAGGGAATTGTTGCATATATTAAAACAATATTAAGTGGTTAAAGTGGCTTGTGTAAATATTTTAGTATTACTGTCTTAAAGCCAATATATAAGTCAATAAAACACTGGATTCCATGTAAACACAGCATTGTGTTTGGATGTGCTTGCACACACAGCCACATGCAGGTATTCTCATGAATTGCTCTGCCTTTAGGCAGTGCTCTCTCTCTCTAAAGCACAAAGCTATATAAACAGACTTTCATTATCTGTCTGGGTCAATGAGCAGTTGCGGTCTGATGCACTAGTACCCAATAAAAACTGGTACTGAATGAGACCACCAGGACCCCTCCAACTGACTCATGCTGACGTACTGTTACATATTGCTTTAACACTAGACTCCCGACTGATCCGCCATAAATAGAAATTACAACTAAAGATTTAAAGCCAGATATAGAAAACTTAATTGCTCGTGTGAAAAGATTTACAAGCTAAGTTGTGCATTAGAAATACTGAATTAGAGATCCAGCTATCCGATGAACTTTATTCAGACAATGTAAGGCACTTGAGTGCAAGCATAAAGAGCTTTAAAATTAAAATACATTTCACTTTTATAAAGCTTTGTTGTATTTGGCATGCTCATTTTAACTCACTAGCGCTCCATTTGGCCTGTAATGGATTTGTTGGAATGCCAGCAGGAGACATTAAAATGAGTTTTAGCTGTTGTAAGTCTAATCTCATTGCATATTAATATTAAAGGCTATTGGGGTCCTTGGCCAAGCATCCTATAGAGAGGAAATTATTTAATCACAGACTGCTGTTCTACACAGAGTCTCACACTGTGCGTATATCAGTGTGACATTGAAGGCAAATGCAGAAGGGGAATCATAAGGGCTGGTTGGAGAGAGCTGAAGGTCACATCAGAAGAGCTCCATGCCCAGCTGCATGGGTTATCGCACTGAGAGTGAGAGTGGCAGCAGGGAGCACGTCTTTACACATTTAAAGCCACCTCAACGGCACCAGTAGGGATGAAGGTCAGCGGGGCCAAAGACGCATAAACATGCACATAGAAATGGAACAGACACATAGTGCTGGGCGGTATGACCAAAAATTTATATCACAGAATTTTTCCAAATTATACCGGTTTCACGGTACATGACGGTATTTTTTTTTTCATGCATGACCGGGTGTTAACCATATTTTCTACTGATTGAGAGAGGAAATACTGCAGTATATTGACTTAAAATGCCCTATTTTACTGTCATGATGAGTGAACATTGTCAAAAAATACCACACTACATATTAGTGACTAAACACGACCCCTTTTAATACATGTTAACCAGGAGTCACTCTCATTTATAATCGCGGCATCGTCTGATAAAATCAACATGCATCTACACTAAAGAGCGGCTATGCGGTTGTTGTGGCTATATTACTTTTTTGTCTCATGCAGCGCACTGCCTGCATCTGAGTAACAAACTAAAAAAAACAACAAACAAAAAAAGTGCATGTGATATTAACAGATGAACTACGCTCATATTTATAATTCCAAACAATCAGTAAACGACAGGTGCTTGGAAACGCTGTTTTGTACTCATTTATTGACGAGTTGGCTGCGGTGCGGCCAACTGAAAGCGCTGCTTCTCTGCCACTCACTGCACAGAACAGACACAGAGAGAGGTGACACTTCTCTGGGAAAGTCAGACCTCGCGTTCGCGGGACAGCATTGGCGAAATCTTCCAACTGAAACATAGCTAAGGTTTTTCCAAAAAAGTCAGTTTGTCAGCATGAATATTCTATGGAAAAAAGACGCTAAAAGGGTCTGAAAGTTGCTAAATCTAGTGCTAAAGTCGCGCTCGTGTGTGTGAGAGGCGGGAGCTGATGGTAGGGGGCGGTGGATATTTGTGACGGTCAATGTGGATATTGTGGATGAGTTCTTCTGTGTCATCACGTTCTACAGCTTCAGTTTCGGAACTTTCACGTGACATACACCGGTATTGCTGTATTTTAAAAATTCATATCATAACAAAAATAAACACCGGTATTCGGTATGAACCGGTATACCGCCCAGCACTACAGACACGCAAATAAACTCGTAGGTGATTTTAAATGTAACAGACACAATCACATCCTCGCAAAAAGAGGATTTCCAAGATATAACTATTTATGGAGAGAATTTTTGGAGGCATCACATATAAACCCAGGACACATTGTGATAAACACACCATAAATCTACAAAGAGCAAGATTACACCTAATGCTGTAATGACTATCTCTGTTATGAGAACATCAACAACTTCTATTCTTCAGATACAAAAAATGATAACTGGTACAGTGAATCATCCAACATCTCAGTTATATCCTGATCAGGTCAGAAACATGTTTGGATTCACTACTTTTTTATCCCTTGACAATGTAATCATATGTGTAGAAATTCAGCAAAAAAATACCTCTAACACATTAACATTTCATGCCCTTACAAACAGAGGCTGCACTACAAATAATCATTATCCGTCATTTTGATAGACTGGGTTGTAAATTTTCCTTCATGCTGCACTTCTATATGTCAGTAAAATATGGTAATGCTTGCTATTTAGAGTGTCATCATCACAAGAATTGCTGTGACAAGAGCTCTTTCAGTCTTAAGCCAGTGTGAGTTCTTTGACTTCACATAGACAAGATACCTTATTTATCACTGTGAATGTTAGCACACTGAACAAAATTATAAACGCAACTTTTGTTTTTGCCCCCATTTTTCAGGAGCTGACCCAAAAAACTAAGACTTTTTCTATGTACACAAAAAGCCTATTTCTCTCAAATATTGTTCACAGATCTGTCTAAATCTGTGTTAGTGAGCACTTCTCCTTTGCCGAGATAATCCATCCACCTCACAGGTGTGGCATATCAGGATGCTGATTAGACAGCATGATTATTGCACAGGTGTGCCTTAGGCTGGCCACAATAAAAGGCCACTCTAAAATGTGCAGTTTTATCACACAGCACAATGCCACAGATGTTGCAAGTTTTGAGGGAGCGTACAATTGGCATGCTGACTGCAGGAATGTCCACCAGAGCTGTTGTCCGTGAATTGAATGTTCATTTCTCTACCATAAGCCGTCTCCAAAGGCGTTTCAGAGAATTTGGCAGTACATCCAACCGGCCTCACAACCGCAGACCACGTGTAACCACACCAGCCCAGGACCTCCACATCCAGCATCTTCACCGCCAAGATCGTCTGAGACCAGCCACATTTGCAGCTGCTGCAACAATCGGCTTGCATAACCAAAGAATTTCTGCACAAACTGTCAGAAACAGTCTCAGGGAAGCTCATCTGCATGCTCGTCGTCCTCATCGGGGTCTCGACCTTACTGCAGTTCGTCGTCGTAACCGACTTGAGTGGGCAAATGCTCACATTCGATGCCGTCTGGCACTTTGGAGAGGTGTTCTCTTCACGGATGAATCCCGGTTTTCACTGTACAAGGCAGATGGCAGACAGCAATAGGCCTTTTGTGTACATAGAAAAAGTCTTAGATCTTTGAGTTCAGCTCATGAAAAATGAGGGCAAAAACAAAAGTTTTGCGTTTATAATTTTGTTCAGTGTAATTTTAACAGAAAAAAAAACGTTACTGTACAAATCTGTTAGTTGGTAGCCTGCATCTTACCTTATCATATACATTAGATAATGACATAAACTACTGTTCAAAAGTTTGGGTCAGTGTCAGTTAGGACAGTTTTTTTTTTTTTACTTTTACTAAACAATGACACGTTATATAAAAAAGTTCTGGTAAAGACATTTATTATGAAACAAAGATTTTATTATTTCAAATTAATGCCATTTCTTTCATTTTTATATTCATCAAAGAATCCAGTTTCTACAACAATATTAAACAGCAAACTTTTTTTTTTGAATATTCAAAATAATAAGAAACATTTATCAAGCACCAAATCAGCATATTATAATGACTTATGAAGGACCATGTGACACCAAAGACTGGAGTAATGGCTGAAGAAAATTCTAATTTGCCAAAGGAATACATTTCATTTAAAAATATATTAAAATAGAAAAAAAAAACATTTTAAATTGCAACATTTCACAATATAAAATTTTTTCTACTGCATTTTGATCAAATAAATGCAAGCTTGGTGAGCACGAGAGACTTATTTCATTAAAACATTAAAAATCATACAGACCTTCAACTTTTGACAGGTATTTTATTTTCAAAGTATTATTTTTTTTTAATTTTCTTAATGAAACGGATAATTGATGAAGAACATTCATATTATTTATATTTAACAAGGCAATATATATACACTTTACACCTGTAAAATATTTTCAAAATGTGCTTTTATAAGTATGAATTGTTTGAAAAATAAGGCATTTCCACAATTGTTGGAACATTATTTTTTTTAAAGTTAATTTATATAAAGCATATGTGACCTTGGACCACAAAACCAGTCATAAGGGTCAATTTTTTTTAATTGAGATTTATACATCATCAGATGTATGGTTTGTTAGGATAGGACAATATTTGGCTGAGATACAACTATTTGAAAATCTGGAATCTGAGGGAGCAAAAAAAATCTAAATATTGAGAAAATCGCCTTTAAAGCTGTCCAAATGAAGTTCTTAGCAATGCATATTACTAATCAAAAATTAAGTTTTGATATATTTACGGTAGGAAATTTACAAAATATCTTTATGGAACATGATCTTTACTTAATGACCTAATGATTTTTGGCATAAAAGAAAAATCTATCATTTTGACCCATACAATGTATTTTTGGCTATTGCTACAAATAAACCCCAGCGACTTAATACTGGTTTTGTGCTACAGGGTCACATATTGTAGTGTTTCAAAATGGCGAAATGCATTTTGAAATGTCCATCACTGTTTTTAAAGCAAGCCATAAAAGCCACTTGTGAGTGTGATACAAGCTCATACACACCAGTCTAATCTACACTTACACAGTCTCCTATGCTCCTAATCAAAATACACTCACAATCAGCCGATACACAGCAGCAGCAGCAGCAGTCTGATAAGCACCAAGAAATCACTGTGCAGCCTGATACTTCCTAACATACAGTATAATAAATGCTCAACAGACTTATATACAGCAACACACAGCAGAGCAGCAGCAGCAGCAGTCCAATACATATTTATCTCCAACAAAACAGCATTAGGCTGATACAGCCAGGCAAAAGCATTCCGACTGCAGTTTGTGCATTTGTGCCCACACGCATATCAATGTGGTCGATCACTCTGGTGCAGAAATCTGAAGTCACGCTGTCTAAATATAGAGCTAGGGTTTATGTAAGTCTAGGTGAATAACTCCTTTCCACAGATTCCTTCTCACACACCCGCCCTCTCTTTCTCTCTCTCTACCTCGAATCACATCTCAATAACCTACGGTTGTTAAAAATACAATCAAACAGCTCTGCAAAGAAAGTACGATACAGATTTCAGTCATATCTGGATGGTATGTAAACACATACACATACTAGCACCGACATTGTCTTTGGCTTTAATAAACAGGAAGTTTTACATCTTCATTTCTCGCTGGCATGCTCACTCCTTTGCTGTGTAATCTCCTCTATATTCAGCGATGTGGGAAATTGCTCTTAGTGAGGGTGGGTGATAGGGTGTAATATCTATAATGACATACTGTGGCAGCACTGCTGTCAAACATATTAGCCTGATTACACTCACACTAGCCCCATCAAACAGAAATGGCTAAATCTTTGCCATCTGTTGAATGATAAGGCAGGAACACGTACCGTTGAAGGGAAGTATAAGTGTTGCTTGAATATACAAAATATTTATTCAGACTTCATTACCCCCTTAAATATATTCGTTCAAGTGAAATAATAACTGAGGCTCTGCTAATGTAAAACTAAGTTACATTTCTGTGTCCTCTGCTACTTTGTGAAAATGTGATTATTTCCTCAAGTGTTTGAGTGGTCAGCTTTGAAGAGGTCCAGCTGATGAGAGTAATTAAATACTGCTAATCATGTCTTAATGAGAGAGATTAGGCAGGTGCACTGAAAAAAAATGGTGTAAGATTTACATTGAAAAATATTCACTCAGAAATTGCTTAAAAGAACACCATTGAATTAAACAAGCAATTTTGAAGTAGAAAAAAACGATCATAAACCATATTCCAATAATCGTTTAGAAAAAGTTGTAAATAAAGCAGTGTGAGCTTTTCAGAGCAGAGCTATGCTACGCTTCAAACAACCGCTCCAATTGATGAATTCAATCTTCACTCACTCTTATCGTCACTCAAGACATGGACACAAACACATGGATAAACACAGAAAAATATTCACTCAGAAATTGCTAGTAAATTGCTTAAAAGAACACCATTGAATTAAACAAGCAATTTTGAAGTAGAAAAAAACGATCATAAACCATATTCCAATAATCGTTTAGAAAAAGTTGTAAATAAAGCAGTGTGAGCTTTTCAGAGCAGAGCTATGCTACGCTTCAAACAACCGCTCCAATTGATGAATTCAATCTTCACTCACTCTTATCGTCACTCAAGACATGGACACAAACACATGGATAAACACATGAGTGGAGGAGGGGAGGAGGTGAGGACACGGCCGAGGAGGAGAGGAGAAATGCGGAGGGAAGCAAGAGGTCTCGAGACAGGGCTAAAAATATCTGGTGGCTGAACTCAATGCTTTCACGCTTTCATGGAGCTCTCTCTCTCACACACCCAAAGACAGACAGAGATCCAAACAAGCAAACAGTCGTCTGGTCTGAGAATTTCTGTCAGAGACATGTATAAAGGAAGGTGGGTTACAAACATCTTCATCTTACTGATGCAACACACACAGAGACAATCACAATCCCTATATACTAGTACATGAACCTGCACAGAGCTGAACAGAGGAATTTAGTGTGATGGTAATATGGCACTAAGTGAAGCATGGAAGACAGAGAAACTAGATGTGCACCAGTACTTTGCAAGGCAGCAATTAGTGCTGGGCGGTATACCGAATACCAGTGTTTATTTTTGTTATGATATGAATTTTTAAAATACCGCAATACCGTTAAACAACGTTCGGAACGCGACACTGTTTGAAAGGGGTCCCTTTTCATTGTTGCACTGTAGTGAGGGCACAGCTGTATGTGTTACTAAGCGTGAAAGTTCCGAAACTGAAGCTGTAGAACTAATAGAACCATCCACAATATCCACATTGACTGCCACAAATATCCACTGGCCCCTGCCATCAGCTCCCGCGCCACACACACACACGAGCGGGACATTAGCACTAGATTTAGCAACTTTCAGACCCTTTTAGCAGCTTTTTTCCATAGAATATTCATGATGACAAACCTAGCGACTTTTTTGGAAATCTTATTTAATCTTATATTTTCTAACTGTAACTTCATAATGTAACATGTATTGTTTCACACGTATTGTGATGTACATTCAAGTGAAACAAAATAATTTGAAACAATTTTATTGATTGGATGGAAGCAGATCTAAATGTCATGTGAGCTTGCAGTCGATTGTAGGAAAAGGCAAGGGTTTAAAAGGAATAAATGACTGCAGAAGTCTGCATACATACGTCACCAGAGAGATGCCTGATGTCTGTCGCATTACATGGAAGACTTATGACATATCCATTAAATATTACGAGTTGACAACAAAAGCTTATCCATAGATGAACCATTCACAATAGGGCTGCACAATTAATCGAATTTCTAATCGCGATTACAATTACGGATGTCACAATTATGTAATCATTCAAAGCGGCAATTAATCGTTCAAAGTCCACTTATGTTATTCTGTGTGCTTAAGATCTGTTTTTTTCTTTCTACAAGTTATCTTAAGGGTTTTTCCATTGTTTTAATTTTTTGTTTTAATATGACATTATAATACCATGCATACTTTACCTTTTTTTATTTAAAGAAGAAACCAATCCAATGAATAGATGCCATTTGAGGCTTAATACTATAAAAAGCAATAAAGGTTTTTCAGTTTGAGGGTTTTCAGCTTGTTTATTTTCCTCAAAAAATATGGCATGCGGTTGCTTCAAACAATGATATAACATTATTCAATGTAAATGGTGATAATCGTAATTAATAATCGCAATTACAATTTCAAGGGAATAATCGACAATTATGATTTTTGTCATAATCATTCAGTCCTAATTCACAATAAAATGAATAACATGCCTGTCAATTTAAAATTTTCAAAAATAGATTACTCTGCAGGACTTTGGCCTTCCATGAACAGGTCTGGACACTCCTGCTTTACTGCATGACATCTGGTTACGATTAACAGGAATCCAGCGAATGACAGCGAGCAAATGACAAAGTCAAGATAACACACACAGAAGGCTGTTCTTATCGTTACATTTTCCTACCTGAGCATTCCAACAGGCATATATTGTCATAATGACATGACCGTCTGGAATGAATAAAGTGATCAACATGATTTGTATTCAAAATTGTAAGCAAGTACTGCTTTGTTCAGTGTTGGTTTCCCATTTTTAATCACAAATATGGACGATTGACATCAGCTGATACACAGTTATTTTTTTCTCATGCAACCATAAAATGTATATGCTATTTGGCTGTTGGCTGTAGTGTTCATGGTGTATTCAAGCGCAACTTTTTAAACTGGGCACATATGACATAAGGCTTTTGTCACTGCTAGTTCTTTGGTGTTGGTTTGGTGTGTCACAGCCTTAAAGGGATAGTTCACAAAACGCACGTACTCTCGTGAATACACGTCGAAGACTGACATGGAAAAGAAGAAATTGTTGAATAAAGTTGTTATTTTTGTTTTCTTTGCACACAAGAAGTATTCGGTAATGCTTTAGATTACAACCCCGCAACGTACTGCGTAAGTAAACAGAATTTACAGCGCAACTTTTTTGTAATTATAGTGTTCCTATTCCGTGTAGGTATAAGGGAATAATATGCAACGTTTGGTTACGTTACGTGGTATGTACGACCTAACAACAATCTTATATTTGCAAGCGATTTATCAAAAACATACACTGTGCACTTATAGCCTACACATATAAAACATGCTGGGTTATTGTTTTAAACCAAATGCTCGGTTGAGACTGTTGGGTTAGGAAGCGGACTTGATTGAACACAATTTGGGTTGATATCAGTAATAAGTAACCCGACGGTGCTGGGTTAGAAATGTGGAGGACATGAAAGAGAGCATGCAGCAAGTCACCCGAGTTCAAACACGAACGGTTCGGTGTGTGACGAAATCCGTGTGTGGTGCTTTAGATGGGAACATATGTGGAAAATAGAACAAAACGAATCGAAGCGCAGACGAGGGACAACTTTGAAACTGTCTGGAGTCTGTTCCTTTAAAACTGGAGCAGTGAATGTGGTGAGCGTGAACTGGAAACAGAATGGCGCTTGAGACAATTCTATCTGTGTTTGCGGCGCTCATGACAGGAATATGTGTCGAAATACAAGAAAACTAATTGAAACAAAGAGGAAAGAAATTGCTTAAACTGACTGGAATGTCTTCCTTTAAAACTGGAGGGTTTTGTCAGAGTATGTTCTCACAACATTGAGCGGCGACTGATGAGCGGTAAAACCGGGTTTGGCCATAATAGTTAACTTTGTCAGAGGGTGAAAAAGATGAACAAATTGAACAAAATCTTAAATTTGTTCTTAAAGAAGCTTTTCAAAAGAATTTGGTATAAATGTATAAGTATGGAGTTGCTTTGCTTTTTTCTAAACTGGTGTAATAAATTTGTATCTTTTATTATCTGTTGCCTAGTGTTGTTACTGTTGTCATATTGTGTGTGATTTTAATTAAAAAACCCATTCATTTAACCCAGCAGTAGGCCAATAGTACATTTCAAACAATATTTGAATTAAATAAAACAGTCAACCATGTTTATTGATATATTAACTGATATATCATGTATGTATGTATGACCTACTGTATAAACAATCGTTTCAGAGCAATTTGTGGTAGCCACTTACCCTGTAACTACATGGAATAAGGGGAGAACAAGCACCGCTTTAAATTACAGCCCGCAAATGTTGTATTTACACTGTAACTACATGGAATAATGGGGGAACAAGCACCGCTTTAAATTACAGCCTGCAACTGTTGTTTTTACACTGTAACTACATGGAATAAGGGAGGAACAAGCATAGCTTTAAATTACAGCCCACAACTGTTGTATTTACCCTGTAACTACATGGAATAAGGGGGGAACAAGCACCGCTTTAAATTACAGCCCACAAATGTTGTATTTACACTGTAACTACATGGAATAAGGGGGGAACAAGCTGGACTTAAACACAGAACAAGTGTATATTTGCACAGTAATTACAGAGAAAAATATTGCACTAGTTTTAATTTAATTGTTTGATGGCCAATTTAAACCCTCTTTATTTTGCTACAAAAACATCACAGTATACATCCATTGAAGTACAAATGTATCAAGTATTTTTTTCTGCGAACAGCTGGAAAGAGGTAAGCTTGTTTTAAGCTGTATTGAACCTTGAAGGTATATCATGCAAAGTTATTTGGTATTTATATTTGATAGTGGTGTTGTGAAATTGCTGAGATCGACAAATAAGCTTTCATAAGGTCAGTAGACTCGTGAATTATAAATCATAGCAGAAACTCATTAACTCATTTCACTAGATGTCTAGTTTTGTTGTTCAGTAATCTCCATCTTGTATCCTTTAATAATAGAATGGTTAAAAAAATACCTAGGCCTATAATAAAATATCAATATAAAATTATAAAAAGTATATTGTCTTTCTAAATCACTCCCAAACATAAGATTGTTGTTTAGGCCATACATACCAGGTAATATTAGAATAGGTACCCCTTAAGTTTCAAAATACTTACAGTATAATTGATTTGTAATTTTACAGGTTGATACCCCTTTACTCCCCAAACGTCGCATAGCCCATTATTCCCCTATACCTACACGGAGGTACTGAATAGGTATGCTATAATTACAAAAAAAGTTACGATGTAACTTCAGTTTACTTGCACAGTTCTTTGCAGGTTGCATATCTGGTGGTTACCCCCTTATTACCCAAACGTAACACATTGTTCCCTTATACCAGGGGTAGGCAAGTTCGGTCCTAGAGAGCCGCAGTCCTGCAGAGTTCAGCTCCAACCCTAATCAAACACACCTGAACAAGCTAATCAATGTCTTCAGGATTACTAAGGCTATAGGCAGGTGAGTTTTGTTTTCAGGGTTGGAGCTGAACTCTGCAGGACTGCGGCTCTCTAGGACCGAACTTGCCTACCCCTGGTATAGACACCGTAAATTCAGTATACTTACGTAGTCCTTTGCGGGTTGTAATCTAAAGTGTTACCAAGTATTCTCGTAGCTTCATAAAATTACGGATGAACTACTGATGTCACATGGGCTATTATATCGATGTCCTAGGGGTGGGCGAAATAACGGTAGACATGATTAACTGGTAGAAATTTGTCAACTGGTAGAGATTTTGGATGCTCTTGAGGTGTTGATATGCTTTATAGGATTTAAATGGTTAAATACACTCCCTTGTATGTATCAAATTTCCTGTCTTTGCAAGTATCCTCGTAAACACATTAATTTGGGTATTAAGTGAAAGCAGCTGAGAAAGAAAACACATGTGTAACAGTATATTGAATCCAGGCAGCTCTTTAAATGACAGCAGTCTAATATTCATGCTGTAAGAATTATACAGTGAAGAATATGCAGTGTTTTTGTACATTTGATTACTTTATGTAGCATTTCTTATTTGTTCTACTATAGTTGTTTTTGTCCTATTGCTAATGTAAATTAGTTTATTAATCTTATTTAATCGCTGACTGTTCACTTGTCTTCAGTGAGCAGTGAGGTTTTTTTTTTCATTTAGGCTAGTTTTAGTTCCCCTTCAGGAACTCGAGCTGCATCGGAAAACTCTATGGGAATGCCTTCTGCGTGACCATGCTCTGAATCACATGTGTAATCAGTTCAATGGATGGGTGAGACGTCACGGGCGGGGTGACGTAGAGACTGGGAAGCTTAAAACCGCATGCGGTGGATACAGCGGCAGCTTGGAAAACACTATGGGAATGCCTTCTGCATGACCATGCTCTGAATCACATGTGTAATCAGTTCAATGGATGGGTGAGACGTCACGGGCGGGGTGACGTAGAGACTGGGAAGCTTAAAACCGCATGCGGTGGATACAGCGGCAGCTTTCTGTCATTCAGCAAGCGCTCGGTGTGTGTCAGTCTTATTTATTGTTGTCTGTCCAAAGCACTCATTTTCATGCCAAAAAGTGAATCAGAGAACCAGACATAAGGGTGAGAGCAAACACCGCTATAGACTGTGTTCCTCCCTGTCCTCGCTACATCACAGACGGTGACCCCAGTGAGCTGATTACCATGCACACACCTGAGACAAAAACAAACAAATACTCAGACAAAGAGCAAAAATGTGTCCTTCTCTCATATACTCACACACAACATCTGTCTCCATCACACTGTCCCAAATGAGTGATCATACAGATACACAACACAAGGTAACACACAGCAGTCCCTCAGTGTATGTGTATGGTTTCTCTTGAGTTATGAGAAGAGACTGCTGGGACAGAATTTCAAGCTGGAGAAACAAAAATTGCATTTATTATAGAACATAATAGAACACAACTTGGTTGCTCTTCATCTGGTCCTTTCAGCAGGGTCAAGTCAGGCAAAATAGCGGACCTGCAGCTCACTGAATAAATTCTTAATGCTGTTAAATTCTCAACTAAAACCCACTGTAGACCTCGTGGAAACCCATGTATGCCATCGTCAAACGAGTCAGGATTTCATATAAACCCATGGTAACCCCAACAAAACATCTTGTATTTGCTTAGTTGCAAATGAGACCTGTTTGTCTTCCCACCT
The DNA here is from genome assembly GCF_001515645.1 of Sinocyclocheilus grahami. Classification (NCBI taxonomy): domain Eukaryota; kingdom Metazoa; phylum Chordata; class Actinopteri; order Cypriniformes; family Cyprinidae; genus Sinocyclocheilus; species Sinocyclocheilus grahami. The sequence continues at coordinate 3,510,081 of NW_015505206.1, read as the reverse complement.
GTCTGCACTAGCTCTTATTTGTTAGCCATAAACCAAGGACTTTCACGAGGTTGCATTATCTTACATCAGATTATATGATTAGGAGCCAGACACAGGCATACAGTACATTGGTGCTACTGCAGTAAATTATAGCCACCGAGGTCTAGTGACACGAGAGTAAGAGAATCTGATGAGACCGAGTCAAGTGCAGCGGGACGTGAAAGACGGACTGCGATAGGAAGATGCAGAAAGGAACCGAGCACTGAAAAAAAAGAAAGCTTAATCTGGAAAAGGTGGAATAGCAAGAGATTCGGCAGCGTACAAAAAGGTTGATGATAACATGAGGAGAGAGGGGAGAGCCAGAAAGGCCAGCAGCTCTTAATCACTGTGGACACAGCCCCCCATATCACTGAAACAAGCAGCTCTTCTCCTATCAGCCAGCAAATCAGCACATCATGCTAGGAGCCTCCGGCAGCACTACCCAGGAAAAAATTCCTCTCTCCATTCCACCACTGTAGCGGAGCGTCCAGCGGCTACAACCAGGTCATGGACTTGCTTCTTTCTGCCTCCCAGCTTTGCGCTGAATAAATGAGTCGATTACAGGCTTTTGATCAGAGCCAAGGGCAAAAGGCACTCCCGCTCTGCATACGCTGTAACACGAGTCAGGCATCTGGATGTCCTCTGAGTCTGGGCTTCGATCCTAAACCACTGCTTAAAATAACAGTCATCACTATTATAGGTTTTAACATGGATAAACGAGACAGGATTTGAATACTATTTTGAGAAATGCATTTTTAGATATCAATAACAGCTTCGTAGACTTCATCAAGGCGCACTCTTCTCTGGGAGACTTCGGTGAGAGGGTCTGTGTAGGACTCAGACCTCCGAGCTCCAGTGGGGTTTGAACACACAGTCATCCATCTCACTTAGACTCAGCCCCGCACCCATGCACCGACGTATCTACCCAAACTAAGGTCTATGATGTTGTACGAAAAGGTATAGACTGTTTCTATGAGATGAGAAGAAATATGAATGACTTTTTTTTTTTAAATACAGAAAGTCACACTGTGTATATACAAATGACCAAAACCAATAAAACTATATTTGAAGACCATTGATGGAAATAGCAGCTTGTTCTTGGTTTCCTAGTGGCGTCTAGTGGTTTTTTTCAAGACCATATTTTGTCAAAGGGGTAAAAATGTCAACTTACAGCTTCAAATATTTTTCTGCACAGCTTTTAGGCAGTGAGAAAAAATGGAACTAGTGAGGACACAAAATTCCTCATGATCTACAATAGAATTAAAACATTCCTTTTTTCCCCAGATAAACTCTTTTTATGGAATTGTGAGAGAAATAATAAATAATTAAACTAAACAAACAAAAAAAACTTCTAAGCACTAAGACCGCCCCATTCCTCAAACCGGCTGCCATCTGATTCAACATAGTAGTTAAATGAAGGAATCATCATACTGATTGCCCCATTAACTTGATTTTCCACTCGTTAATTATAGTAATTAGTATGATCTTATATATGCTTTGATAAACTGGTCAGAATGATATAGCTTATTCTAGAACGAAAGACACTTCGTCGTTTATATACTTGAAAAATAACTCTGAGAAAGAGTTATTTATTCCCACATCAAAGAATTCCTCAAGCGTCGCACATCACAGTAGTTCTTACACAAGCGTGAGTATTATTTCATTTATGTGATAACAGAGGCAGGCAGCTAATCACTTGCCCCTTGCCTGTACTGCTGTGGCTGGCACTGCAGATGATGATTTAGGGTAAATGCCACCGTCTGACCTCTGTGAATGTTAAAACATGCTAATAACCACTGCACATCTCTACACACATGCCCAGTACAGACTGTCCTTCCCGATTATGCATGCCCACTCTTAACACTCAGAATGTCAGCTCTCCATGGAAACCAGACCCCTGAAAAGCACCCAGTCAATGACAGAAGACATTCCATGGCAATGAATTAACATCCAGTAGAACAACAAAGCGATCAAAGGAAATACAAACACAGAGACAGAACAGTCCCAGCATTTGGCAGTTTGCTATTATGAGATTGTGACAGAATACATTTTTATGTAAAGCAGAAATGTAAGCTACCCACCGTGGAGAGAAATGCACATTCCTGAATTAATCATTTAAAAAACTTTGTGACATGATAATCATAGTGGGTCAGCTAATCTAATACAAATTACTCTCCTCTGCTTTTAGAGGCAGTTTGTAAACCAAAGATGTCCTTTATTCTAAATTTCCTATGGTAGAAAAGTCCAGAGAGGCAGAGAAATAATATAAGTATGTGATAGACAGCAGTTAATCATGGCATTTCCATTCAACATGACCACAAGAACAAAAATCACTTACCAACAACAGTTATATTGTTGCTGTAGTTCAACTGGTAGTGCATGGCGCTAACAAAGTTGAGTTCATGGGTTCAATTCCCAAGGAACACACGCTGGCAATCTGTGTACATTGAACGCACCATGTCATTTTGGATAAAAGAATTTGCTAAATGCAATAATGTAAATGTAAAACCTATAAGCCATAAAACATTACCTCTCATACCTGTCAAAAGGTAGCTGATACTGAGGCCGTTTTAGCTCTGTTGATGGATATGTGGAATGGGAAAAAAACTGTTCTGTCATGGTTCATCAGTCACAAAAACGAAAACAATGTATCGTGATACAAACTGTAAGCTGTGTCTGAACAAAACAAAGCACTAGAACATAGCACCTGAAGACTGGTTGAAATACTTGCAACTCAAATGCATGAAAAGATTCCAACATATCTTGTACTGTATTAACATTTAGACAGTTAGAATTTGCAATAATTTAACTATTATATATCATTTGGATATCAAATACTGATTCCTAAAACTGTTTGGCTGTAACCACAGTAGAAACTACATTCTCTAACAAGTTAATTAAATGTAAGTGAGAGAGTGTGTGTGTGTGTGTGTGTGTGTGTGTGTGTGTGTGTGTGTGTGTGTGTG
>NW_015505206.1:3472497-3506915 GCF_001515645.1 Sinocyclocheilus grahami | reverse complement strand
TGTGTGTGTTTGAGTGTGTGTGTGTGTGTGTGAGTGTGTGTGTGTGAGTGTGTGTGTGTGTGTGTGTGTGTTGTGTGTGTTTTCCTACCAAAACAACAACTATATTTTTAGGTTTAGACATTCAATTAACTTTGATAATTAATTAATAGACTAAGCTAATGTCAGCTAGAAAAACTCTCTTATAAAAATGTAACAACTAGATAATGAGCTTCTTACCGTTAATATTTGTATTGTATGAACGCCCGCGTATTTCTGTGGAGGTCAAGGTGCGTGTCAGGCTAGCGGGGTTATGAGACAAACAGCAGAAGAAGCTGAAAAACGTTTTAAAAATCCGGAGAAAAGTCATGTTTTAACATAAAGCAATGAAAGAGGTGGACAAAATAGTGGGCAAATTAGAGACGAAAACAACAGCACGGCTACCGATCGCTGCATAAGGACAGTGACATCTGTCGATAATGCTGAAGGAAGTTGGGTCTTTGAAAAAAGAAAGTGCATACTTGTAATAGTACGTGTTTGACATCATTGATCGTTTATAACTACACTTTCAGTTGTAGCTATTGAGTTAAATAGGGAATAATACTCAGCTTTACTGCAGTGTAAAAAAAATTCACTTTGCTATTAGCAAATTGCTGATGTAATCAGAGTGATTCACTTTCATACCAGCTGACACTTCAAAGGTTAAAATCAAGGCACTGAACAGTTTACCCCAGGGCAAAACTGAATTTGAGGCATATCGCATGTCCAGTTTACGTAAGATATTCTGTGCAGTTATGCTGGCTATTCATCTCCCAAACCAAAGCCAAGGTGTTGAGATCTAGCCGAGGTGTGTGTTTTAAAAGATTTCTTTAGCAGTACAGGAAATGTGCAGGGCCTCTTCCTTTGAAGAATGATGAGGCGATGTAGAATTTCATTGCCATTGGATGCATCCTTGATGTGGGCTTGAGATTGTTCACATCAAGTTCATTTGCAATAGTCCAGGGTTTCTTTACTTTCCCAAAACTAAAAAATTTATCCGTTCATTTCTTTGCACCTTATAAGGAAAAACAATTGCAATATTGACTGAATCTTATGGAAAATCACAGATATTCTTTCACAGATAAAAAGAAAAACATCTGAACTTGAATGAAAAATATAGTTAAGGAAGTTAATGATACCATGATACATTTTTTTTTTTTTACAATAGATTGTACTGTCAGTCTAGTAGTGCATTTTCAACAAATCACTACTAAAGTGATATATCTTTTTTTAAATGATGCTTTATATAAATGACAGTTTATTACATTTTCCCCCATTTGTTCCCCATATATATACATATACATATATAGGCCTATATATATATATAATTTTGTATTTTTTCAAAATAAAGAAATGCCTTGCACATCAGTTAGGCTATTTGATGTAAAGTGAGTATCATGACTACATTTAAGACTTATTGTTTTAATGTACAAAAATGCCTCTATATATCAAGAAATTGTTGAATTGTACTGTTTAGTTTCTCATGCACTAAATATTTTGTTCATGTCATGAATGACCTATTTTAGACTGGCAGTGGGACTTCATATTGTTGACATGTTTGTATAATGAACACCTGATGGAATTAATGCTTTCGTTTCATTCTGAATGTTCTCCATCTGTTCTCTCACAATGAATCATAACTAAATATAAACACAAAAGACGTTTCTGCCTGAACACATTAAATGGAAGTACAAAAGAGGCTTAGTTTATTTGTGAAAACAGGTTTTATTGTATATGTCAACAGCTATAGCTTGTGAATTTGCTTTAGTTACAAACCAGATTTAAGAACATCATTGTAGAAAAGCAGTAGGAAAAATAAACTAGATGGAAGCCTCTCAGAATGGTTTACATGTACTGCTAAAGCTCATGGCAATTTATTGTAGTTGAGCTCCCTCTAGTGGTTTAGATAGCCAGTGCCACACAAAATTAAAACGCTGATTTGGCACACAAGTGTGATTGAAATACTCCATACCGAATAAGTGAAAATTGTGGAATAACAGAGCTGGAAAAGTGACAAAATAAGGCAGAGAATCATTCGGCATTCAGGATACAACAGTATCCTTATTTAAGTGTTGATTAGTCTACTTGATTTCAATCCCAAGGATCCTGCCCTCGCCTTCAAAATGTATATATTTGTACTTCTCAGCACCTTGACGGTTAGGAAAGTTAATCTGAGAACCATCACGAAGAGTCACCAGGAACTCCTCATTGGTGAAAGTGATTTTTATCTGAAGGAAGGACAAAAGATAATATGTTAATTAAAATCCTGAGGGTTCATTCAATTTCATCCACAGCCCATTTATTATGATTACCATCTGCTTAAACAGCAGTTTCATTAAGATATATATGAGTCTTGCCTGGAACTCCTCGTTCTGATTAAATGGAAAGCTGGCCCCTCTGGACTCCTCACACCATTTGCCGCCCTGGAATGAATTGCACACTATAGTGCGTTGGTCACCATGGGCATCAAAACGAGGGTTCACGTGTAGTGCGACGTCCTCGGCGCTGTGACCAATGTTAATGGCAAAACTGCAAAAGAGCAAATGGGAGATATGACTCCTGGTGCTTATAAAGTCCTGAATTCTAGAAGTTGCTTTGCAGAGACTTACTTTGTGGAATCAGCATTGGGGACTCCTGTAAGAGTCAGAGTCTGTCCCGACTTGAAGGACATATTCTGCACAAGCATACCCTGTTAGAAACAGAGAGAGCTGAAGTTACTCTTTATTCGTAATTTGATTTTCTTTTTGTATATCTCACTACTGGCATGAAAAGCCAAACATGTGTATCCACTTGTACTTGACTTGTACAGCTGGGCACTGTGCCTGATTTTCCCTGTAACCCAAATAGAGACTGTAGCTATAATGATGGAGTGGACAGAATCAGCCTCACAAAAGCAATGCTGTCAAATTTTCCAATGCGTTGAAAGGCAAATCCTAGTCCGATGGTGAAAGGCAAAGAGCCAGACTTGAACTTTCAAAAAACTGCAGATGTGGCACTGTTGCTCTATTGGAAAACCTCTGCATAGGTTCTGTCTGAAAAAGGTACAAAACTGTCACTGGAGCAGTACCCTTTCAAAACGTGCAAATATGTACTTTAAAACGTACTAATGTGTAGGCCTATCTTTTAGGGGTAACTTTAGCTTTGTACTTCAGGGTACCACCACAGTGACAGCTTTGTACCCTTTTTCTGAGAAGATGGATACAAGAAGAGCTATCTTTTAATCATTCAATCTTTAAAAACTAGTGGCCATGCCATCTCTGAGAGATTTGGTGTAAGTTTAGAAGCCAAGTTGGGTCGGCAGCTGCAAGATGAATTTCACAAGGCCTCTTTGTGTGAGTCACAGCTGCCGAGGAAAGTAGCTAGCTGTTGTAATGATGGCAGAAGAGATAGTGGCATAGCGGAGAGAAAGGAGGGTCAAAAAGAGAGATAGCAAAAGAAGGAAGAAGGCACTTGAGAATGTGAAAGAACAGATGTGTAGCAGAGGTGAATTATTTCCACATTAGTCGGTGTGAGTAACAATAAACCAGCTCTCAGACAGAAGTTGCTGCAGAACGAAACTCTAAGAGCGTTGCTACATGCCTCGTTCTTTCTTTCTGAACTTTCTAAACTGCTGATTTAACTGCAAAAGGGAAGCTGGACAGTGATGCTCAGTCTTTCAGATTAGCAGAAGAATGACTGAGTCATGCTGCTTTCGCTGAGCTTTAGAGAAAGTGAGCTAAAGGTCTCCTTCACAATGCCCCTGGGTAGGTTTCAGACCATAGTTGGGCTTGGATTGGCCAGTCTTGCTTCATTTCTAGAAATGCCAAAGGATTTAACATGTTAAGGTAAGATGAATTGCCCTAAAATGTTGAAGGGTTACAGACAACGTGTATTGCAAACACAATAGCCAAGGCTACAAAGCTAACCTCTGTCTCTCCAGTCTTCGGTGTCACATAATCCACCAGAAGTCATTCTAATATGCTGAGTTGGTGCTCAAGAAACATTTATTATTATCACAGTTGAACATGGTTGTGCTACTTAATATTTTTGTGAAAACCGTGATTTATTTGATTGAACATTTATTGGAAACGCATATATTTCTTGTAACAATCTATAAGTCTTTACTGTCATTTTTGGTCAATTTAATTCATCATTTCTGATTAAAAGTTTCAGAACTGTATACATTTGTGTGTCATATGATCTGCAGTCCTGATTTTCTTGTCACTTGATGTGGTTACGCCACACTGTCACTGATTTAGTTATTGATTTGGTTTTTGAAATGTTTTTTCAAATATTAATAACTATACAAATTTGTCTCACTACTTTAAAAAAAAAAAGAAAATAACAACAACAACAACAACAACAACAGTTTGTTCCAAACTATTTCCAGTAGTGTCTGCCTTTTAGTGAGACACATGAGATGCGGGCATGTTTTTTTATGAATTGCATTTCGTAATGTATTTCTAAATACCTTACAATAGCTGTGGGCAAAAAAAAGAAAGAAACGTAATGTAATTAACCAGTACAACATTGTGATAGAAATTTGGAGGTCACACCCATGCGCAATGCACGTGGGGGCGCTTCAGTATACACTATTCTATAATAACTATGCAATGCACCAAACAGACAGCATACTGCACAGTATAAATAGACATAAACACCAGACTTCAGCTGCTATGAGCACTGTATTATTTGTGCTAACGTAAGATAGAGAAGACATTCTAACATATGCTGTCTTAACTATAAAACAAATCTTTAAAACACCATTTGACATAAAACTAAAGAATAATGTATCGTTTTAAAATTACTCACGCTCATTTTGAGTTCCTTTGAGAGCCAATGAAGTGAAACGAAGTGTCTGGGAGAAAGTTGCGTTATGTGGAGGGCTTCCTATGTCCACTGCGAACTAGTCTCTCTCTCTCTCTCTCTCTCTCTCTCTCTCTCTCTCTCTACCAATCGCACAAAATGCATGTGGATTTACTATAGGCTGTTTCTAGACATACCCTTGTAATACGCTATAAATACTTCTAAACAATTAAAACAAACGACCATAACCACAATGAATGCTGTAGCCTACGTTGCTAACTGAACACAGGCTAATGAAATTATACGCTTGTCGCCCAACTGATACTTTATTAAAGCTTACAAGTGGCTACGGTTTACAAGTTGATTAAACACGTAATACAATTGCCATGCTTATGAACTGATTGAAAAATGTCGCACGTTGTAAAATATATTGATCATGTCACAGTCACGAAAATAATTCATGATGAGTTGGTATGAGAGGTGGGGGTTTTTTCTACGTAAGCTATGTCTTAGTCTAACAACAAAATATTTGTATAGGGCTCCAGGATGTAGGCCTATCTTTAGACAGTCACAAGAATCTAACCGCAAACTCAGGAAATGATTAGAGAAGTGAGAACTTCGGGGGACCCCCGCCGAAGGGCTATGCAACATGAAAGAAAAAAAATGTCAGCTTAATACAAAGTAAAATTGACAGATAATAGTTTAATCTGTTTTTAAATAGTGTTGTAGTATAGTCTATAATAGCCTATGCACTTTTCTCATACAGAGCGAAATCGCTTACTAACGGGACTTCAGGATCTTGGTTTTGGCATATGAGGAAATAAGGTTACAGTTACGCACAGGCAATAAAATGTTTTGGCAGCAGCAACCTCAAATAATAGCTGCATGCACATCTTCATGATCATTATCATCATCAAGATGCTCAGCCAGGAGGAGAGCAGTCTCTCTGCGTCCTGTAATCTTCCAAACCACGCCCACGCCAAGCCCCGCCCAATGGGCACCGCCAGGGTTTCTGGGGCCCCGTGTGAGAAATGCAATACTTAAAATGACCGGGGCCAGTTGCATAAACTCTAACTAGCAGTTAACCAAATGATAATCAGTCTTACTTTTCGGATTCAAATTAGACTAGTCTACGTTTTTATGTTTTGAAAAGTTATGACCAGTCTTGCTGGGGGGAAAAAAAATAGATAACTTACTAAGGCTAGTCTAAACAGTGTGCACTTGGCCACAGATGTCGGACATTTTCTAATATTTAGACATGATGTCCGTTTTTTTTTCTTTTTTTCTTCTTAAGTTAAATAGGTATTTTTATAAAGTACTTTTAGGGTACAATAAAACATCTACTTGTCGAGATACTTGTGGGCGGGTCTTGTAGTCTTGTAGTCTAAACCAGTGGTCCTAACCCTGGTCCTGGAGGCACCCCAACACTGCACATTTTGCATGTCTCCTTTCTCTGACGCACCAATTTCAGATCTTGGAGTCTCTACTAATGAGCTGATGACCTGAATCAGGTGTGTTTGATTAAGGAGACATGCAGAACGTGCAGTGTTGGGGTGCCTCCAGGATCAGGGTTGGCAACTGGTCTAAACCACGGCCATATGATTTGACGCTGATTCACAACCATCCCGGCAGGTGGCGCTGCAACCACAACATATGAGGACTGACACACACGAAGAAATTCACTATGGGGTTCACCCATGCATCTTCCGTAGTCTCTAGTAACAGCGTCAAGCAAGCAGACTTGCGTGATATTAAAATATGAACTATACACATCCAATGACAGGTAAAGAAGGGGAAGCAATGAGCCACAAAACAAGAAAGGAAGTCATACACACCTTTCAAGTCAACTTCTTCGCCACGAGTCTTTTAAATACATTTCCATGGGATGTAAGTAGAACATTGCAACATGCCCTAATGCATTAAGACCTTTTTTCAGATTATTTGTACAACTATTTATATATGAGCTGCGTTTCTTTTTCTTTCTTTCTTTGTTATTTGTTTTTTTTTCAGGAAAGTAAATTAACAGTTGTAATGTTTATATGTTTTCTCTGTATCATCTCTAAGTTACATGCATAAATAACACAATGGTTTTTGCAGTCTTTAGACAGAGACATTATGACTACAACAACTTCAGACATCATAATGGAGATTCTTCAGAAGGTAAGCAAGCCATTATGAAAGTGAAAGAATTATTTAATGGATAAAATGAACGTTTTTTTCTCTCTCTTTTTTTGGTAGACATGTTTACATCCCATTTGCCTCAAGAATCCCCCCTCTTTGAAATACAGAAGACGCTTCCTGACAGAACTGATCAAAAGGGTTGGTTTAGTGTCTTTACAAACAAACAAGTTTGACATTTTTCCCCCACATATTTTGAGATGCAGCATATTTTCATGAAAGCTCATTGTTGTAGCATGAGATGTTGGCTGCTGAACCTCTGGATGTACTGTATGAAGCGCTCGGAGAGGTCATGTGTGCACAGGAGGAGGACATGTGCTACAAAACCTACTTATTGGTGAGTCTGATCACATTAGCACTGGACCTTAAAGATATTTCTACCTCATAACAAAACGTAATATCAGAAAGTGTCAAATCTCAGCCAACAGGAGATGCTGTTAGTCTAGCAGAGAACGTGGCTCTCATCTCCCAAGGAACCACGGGTCTGGTTACCTGGGAGGCTGCCCTGTATCTGTCTGAATGGGCTTTGGAGAATACACACATCTTCAAAAACAAGTAAATCTGACACCTCACAACTAAATATTTAAGATGCACTATTTCTCTGTCATTCACTCAAATAAACTAATTTGTGACAAAATACAAAAATTCTAATAAGTTAATGTAAATTCACTTGAAATATCCAAATGATGTGTCATTAGTAACCCTTTGAAATAATCAATACTTATTTTTTATTTTAATTATTATTATAATTTTTATTTTTTTTAAGTGTGTGAAAAATTGTGTTTTATGGGATAATGTGTGTACTGAATTAACATTTTTCTGCAGTCATAAAAATTACTATATCAAGCGTAGCGTTAGTTCTGGCAGGTCACGTTAGTCAAGCTCGCATCAGCTGATCCCTATCAACCTATGGGAATACGACACCTATCTAAGCATTCATATATAAGGTCCCTCAGTATTATCAGCAGTTTTCGCATTGCTCAATAGCTAATTACCCTCCTCCATCCCCAGCTCCTCCTCTGTCAGTCGGGATTCAGCCTTCTGATTCTCCTTTGAATCAGACTAATTCTAAAATGTGTACATAAAATGATTGAACTTTTAACAATATCTGCAATACATTTATGTTGGTTCTGTTCTGTTTACCCTGGGGTGTTATTGCTGCTCTCCCTGCTCTCATCCCAGAACAGAACCATACCGCCAATCCAAACTGTATGCTAATTGTCAATAGTCTTGACGATAGTGTTCCTGACAGAAATATCTTAGCCCAGTTATTTTAAACTGCTTGATCACATTCTAGGGTTACTATTATGCATAAAAAAAAAACATTATACAAATGCAAACATCACATCAACATACGTCAGAATTGTTACTTTATTGTAACATATATCATAACATTTTTATATTAGTGCTACCAGTATTACATCAATATTGTGATTTATTTGTTACATTTGAACTTTTAATTTAGTGCAACATTTTAGTGCAGTTTTCACTAACAACTGCAATTGGATTTATATTGTATTGGCTACCTAAATTCACTGTTATCCCACTGGTCACTATTGTGGCCATCAAGATGTTTACTCATTCTATGAACACACTCAACAAAACTGAATATATGTGAATTCATATTTTAATACTAGACATCCTAAAGATAATGTGTAACAAAACTTTGTCATATCTTTGTTAGCATATCTTCTCAAGGTGCAAACAGGAATTAAACTGCTTTGGTCATGTGACAATTTGCACTAACCATGTGAAACTGCGCACATTTAATTGAGACACTTTATTTTTTCCATATTTGCAGGAAGTGCACTAAAACATCAGTCAGCAAGTTTTTTTAGAGCTTTATAAATTAAAACCTTTTTTATGGTCACTATTGTGACCGGTGGGATTAAATGGGTTAATCATTTATACATAGTTTCTCATACTATTTTATGTACAATGAAAGAATGACTGCAGCTACTTATGAAAGATTAATTGAAATTGCTTTCTCTATTTAGTTAATTGTTTGACTTATTCCATTTGCATGCAACTAAAAGTGCACACTGTTGATCACCTCCGTGTTGTACATGCAGGACAGTGCTAGAGCTGGGCAGTGGAATTGGACTTACTGGCATTGTAGTGTGTCGGTCATCCAGCCTAACCAAATACATCTTCAGCGACTGCCATCAAACTGTCCTTCAGAGGCTGAAGGACAATATCACAAGCTGCTTAACTAACTGTGACGGCAACAGTGCATCAGTGTGTGTGGAGGAACTGGACTGGGAAAATGTGTCTGACGAACAGCTGCAAAGAATACAGGCCAACACCATCATTGCCGCAGGTGACACAAAACCCAGGGATATTTGCAGGAACACACACACGTTACAGTTTCATATGTGATTTATTTTCATTCATTGATTAAAAGGTCTCTGAATCTGATCACATGAAGTTATGATGTTTGAGAAGTTTTGAGTAACATTACTGTGTTTGTTTGAAACAGATGTGGTGTATGATCCTGATATAATTGCTTGTTTGGTGAGACTGCTGAGCATGCTTCTGAACTGCAAAGTTGAAGAAGAACATCCTGATGTTTACATTGCATCTACTGTACGCAACCCACAGACGTACGACTGCTTCAAGAAAGAATTAGGTAGGTTTCATTTTATTAATAACATTCTATTATATTCTATTAATGTCAAATGTTTTCTTAATCCCCGATTTCCCATAATGAATTAAATGTTTCTTTTATTTACAGAAATGGCTGGACTGAGACACGTCGTCATGAAAGATTCTGTCGCTCAAGTATTTCCATACAACCGAGCCTCCACTATAGAAATGATCAAAATATATGTATGACAAAAATGATCTCTTTGTAATAAAGTATTTATTTACATAATATTTACAAAGATAGTGTGCTTTTTATTCTCATATTCAAGTCTTTCCCAATGGCATTGCTGGAATGCTGATCGTCCCGTTGTGGGGACAGTTAGCTTAAAAATATGTACCCTGTGCAAATACCTGACAGTAACTTTCCATTGAATGGGAGTCAAAGGATTTGAGAGACTGTTATATAAACCCATCACCTAGACAGTCAGTCGCAGTGCTCTTTAATAAGTGGCAGGACATTTTGGTCCCAGTTCTCATCCCAGCGCTGCTGCCCGCTTTCCCTTTGATTCTTCCTGAAGATGCCCAGTTTCCCCTGATCACTAGGGAAGTCTGAAAACAGAAGCTACAGAGATAACATAATTAGCTGTAAGCATTTCATATTAGCAATATCTTTAAAGGCGCAGTATGTAAAATTGACAAGCTAGAGGTTGAAATAGCTATTGTAGTCTAAATTCACGCTCACACCGGTTGCCAGATTGAGGATGCACAACAGGAAGTGACAATGGAAGGCAACGAGCCTTACATCGTAAGTTGATTTATCTGTGTTTTAATATGCCTCTGATCATAAAGCCCTTTAGGTCGGGTAGAATCTGCGATCTCTGACCCAGTTCGTTTGCTGCAATAGGCTGTGTTTTCTGACAACTGGCAATGCGGGGTGTCAAAATACTATTGGGTAAACTGGCAGTGAGTGGAATCACACAGACCAAAACAAAAACGGACAATCCGACACGGAACACACATTTTCAAGTTGAACAACTGCCTGTAGGATCGTTTTTGGGAGAAACAATTATGTGAACTTAGCATGTTACCTAAATATTAAAAATGACATACAGCACCTTTAAGAAAAAATCTTGATTTTTGAATCTCGCAGTTATATAGAACTGTTTTTAATTAACATATATCTTACCTTTAATTGTTCAGACAGCTCCTTGGAGTCTTTGAAAATGAGCCCATTTTCCTCATGTTTCACCAGTTCATGCAAGCTAACAAGATATAGATAATGAGCAGATGGCACCTAACATAACCTACACCTACTATAAAAGACCAGTCTCTCAATCTTACCACTGAAAGTGTATGGCACAGACTGGTAGACAACATCCAAACATGTCAACCACTTTCATTGGAAGGTCAAGACCACTGGAGGATTTGTGCAAGCAGACCCCAAGATCAGCAGAACCTGTGCCGAAAAAATCATACTCATGTTAATACATGTTTTAGGCCAAGACATTGGTCTATGACATTTATAAAGAGATCCTCTCACCAAGTAAAACTGGATAATCCTCTGCTTCCAGCCATGGAGTGCAAATCTTGATATGTTGTAATTCTTTAGAGTCAATCAGCTTCTTGTAATACTCCTTCTGAGGACCTTTACCTGTATTGATGTATCGTAGTGTTTGAAACAGTGTTGGTCCACAGATGATTTTATGAACATGTATGCATATTAGACATTGTGGTGTACCTGTAATCACACAGACCAATGATGGAAGTCTGTGCCCTGCCTCAACAAACTTCTCATACTCTATTGGAGAAATGAATCAAATGTTAGAGAATACATAGTCAAATAGGTTTCAATACATAAATATGCAACTGTAAATTACAGAAAAGGTTGTAATACACTACAGTTCAAAAGGTCGCTAAGATTTCTTTAAATGTGTTTATTAAAAGTTTTTTGATTAAAAAATGTAGTAAAAACAGTAATATTGTGAAATATATTATTTCTATTGTAATATATTTTAAAATGTAATTTATTCCTCTGATGGCAAAGCTGAAGTTTCAGCATCATTTCTCCAGTCTTCAGTGTCACATGATCCTTCAGAAATCATTTGCTGCTCAGGAAACATCAGCGTTGAAAACCGTTGTTCTACTTAACATTTTTGTGGAAACTGTGATATTTTTTTTGATAAAACAAATTGCACTTTTTTGTCTATTTTGGTCAATTTAATGCATCTTTGCCAAATATGTATAAATTTCTCAACAACAAAAAAAAATCTTACTGACCACAAACAATACAGTAGTATATATGGAGAGATAAAATAATAACCTTCAAGAGCTTCTAAAAGAATTGAGAAGTCTTCGTCCTCTGAACATAAAAAACATAAATAATGAAAAGTCAGGACATTTCAGTTAAAGGAATGACGGATAGCATCCCTATATTTAGTGTAGAGGGCACAGACCAGTCCAGCTGGTGCTGCTGATAAGCAGAGCAGGTCGCCCAGAAGAGTGCATCACAGCACCTGTCTGAGTATTACGCTCTGTGAAGGCTGTCAGTTCCATGTACTCCTTAGTGACATCAGGACTAAGAAATTACAAAGAGGGATATGTGAAACATTTATAAAATGCCAAAGACTAAATGGCGAGAGGCTATTACTGCTATTATCGTTTTAAAAAAACTTTAATACTACTATATGCATAACAGCAAGGAATGGGAGCAAATGGCTCTATGGGAAAATACTTACCTAGGCCTAAATGGTAAATAAGTACTGCCCATTCTGATAAACAGCTCATGTTGAAGTTTCAGAGGTGTTTCTCTAAATATCGGGGGGGGCTTGTCATATAATGTGGTCGCCCTACAATTGCAAAATTGATTAACTGGCTTGTCTTAAAAGTAAACTGTTTTACTAGTATTGTTACTATTTAAATACGTATTTAATAATAATAAAAAAGTTAATAAAATATGAAATATGATCTGATTCAGAATGGACATACTCAATATTCCAGTTTCTCCGAAGATCTTCTCTCATTGCGTTAGTGACACATAAGTTATGATCCGAGAAACATCCAAAGAGCTTCTCGTACCTGTCAACAACACAATGCACAGTTCAGACGGTTCCCAAATATGCCTCAAAACACTGTCCTACCAGGATACTTTTCAGAAGCGTTACTTACCATTTTGCCATCTTCACGATGAAATGATTCTGTCCATGAGTAAGAGCCATTATGGTGTATCCGTAGTTGTGCCAGTCTATGATGAACTGGTTTCCCCTGAAACGACTTGCCACCCATGTCACTGCTATGGCTGGCAGTCCAGGAGGATTCTATAGAATGCACATGTGACTTAGAGTTTCACTTTAAGACATGATTACATATAGAAAAGGAAGGAAGGAAAAGGAAAGGACGTGACATGTGGCCAAGAATGGTGTCCCATAATTAGAAGTTGTGCTCTGCATTTAACCCATCCAAGTGCACACACACAGCAGTGAATAGTGAACACACCCCCGGAGCAGTGGGCATCCAATGCTGCGGCGCCCGGAGAGCAATTGGGGGTTCGGTGCCTTGCTCAAGGGTCTCACCTCAGTCAGAGTACTGAAGGTGGAGAGAGAGCTGGATATTCACTCCACCCACCTACAATCCCTACCAGAACTAAGACTCGAACCCGTGACCTTCGGGTTACAAGTCCAACTCTCTATCCATTAGGCCACGACTGCCCCAAAAGTATGAAATGACTTCATGCTTTGCTTAATACAAGACAGATACCTGCATAAGAATATATCCTTGGTCCTCAATCTTCATCAACACACAGAACAGCTGGAAAGTCTGGAATATCACCTTTGAAGCATACCTGAAAATTTTGGGGCCAGCTGAAAGGCAAAATGCAGTTCACATTCTTTATATCAGAATGAATGTGCATGGACTTTTGTGCTTTTATGTTTTCTTTCTGTGTATACGTTTATATTACCTGTGAGCCCCTTTAGTTCTGAAATGGGAAGTATGTCTATCCTGTCATCCTCAAGAATGTCTTGATGAGGTTTAGTACCTATGCGAGCAACATGCCAGTGTTAGAGGTATAAAAACTTGCCCTGTGTCCTGTATATGTAATGCACAGTTAAGTGTTTATTAGCATGCCTTGCATTTAATCATGGGGGGAGATTTGACATCATGCATACAAGCAAAAAGTGGTGCAATGTAAAGTGCATGAGTTAAAATGTATATACCAAGGAAGCCAATTAGGGTGACATTGTATCCATGTCTGCTGAGAGAGAGCGCATGATACTGCATGCGAGGACTGCGCCCTATATCTCCCAGCACCAACACGCAAACGTTCAGATGTGCACGTTCATCTCGCCCCTTTAATCCACTGGCTAGCACAAAAATAAGCACCACTACAGCGACTGGTAGAAGAGCCCACGACAAGCTTAACCCCGATGAAAGTCCTAAAAGAACCAATGAAACTGTCACTACAGCTACTGCCGCATTGGCATCCGCCATTGTGTTTTCCTGATTATGACGTGGCTGAACGTAGGGCAGAAAATTTAAAGAGACACGAACCACCGGCGAACACCTGATACACAGAATTATAACTACATTCATATTCCTCAAGAGCATGTCACTTCGTACATTTTAAATATTTTTTGATTTAAATACTTTCTTAAATAATACAGTTACCACTAATAAATACATTAAACATTTAATCCTAATATTTTTAGAGACTTGTCTGTAATTCCATTTAGAACAATTAAAGGCACAATATGTACGATTTTTTGTTATTAAAATATCCAAAAACCACTAGAGCAGTGTTATATATTTTGCTGACTTGTGTACTTACATTATCACAAATGTTTCGAAGAATGTTTAAATCCAGAGTAATAAGCAATTTTAACTAGTGACACGGATCATGTCCATAGTGTCATTGTGTCGCCTGCCAATGACGTCATAACCCCTCGATTTCCGGTTTTGTAGAAAACATGGAAACACCAAAGACACTTTAATATGTTGTGCGTTTTATTAGACCGGTGACGACCGCACAGAGTAGCATTATAACAGAACTTTCAAACGTATCTAGTATGATAAAACAGCGCTGCTTTTTTCCCCCACATACGCACGACCGGAAGGAGCGGAAGCAGTCGACTGTGGCATAATAAAAGCTCCGCTGCTTTCGATTCAAGATATAGCTAATTATTATTATATCATTATAGCCTATAATAATAATAATAATAATAATAGGCTTATAATAATAATAATTTGTTGTTATTATTATTTTATTACTACTACTACTGATATAGTCAATAGAGAAATATGCTGTTAGCAGCCAGATGATGTAGCTACAATACCAGCAATTATTTTTCTAACTTTTTTCGAAAGAAAGAAAGAAAGAAACCTGTAATTTAAACTGCCAAAGGAATAAGGAGAAATCCGACTCAAAACATATGCTGGAATATTTTCCAGCAAAAGCAATATTATTCAAACTATGTGGCATCCCAGGGTTTACTAGCCCTAAGCACTGCAGTCACGCCATCTGCGCTGAAACATGCGTTGCGCGTCTACATAGCGTTGCGTGGTAGTGATGGCCATGAAGCTTCGAAACCTTTCCAAATCATTTCTTTTAAAGAGTGGGTAGGAGCGCGTATCAAACTGAAACCACAGTCAATTCATCGAGACCAATAGGCTAATTAAAAAACACATCATACAGGCACTTCTTATTTAATGGTATTTTATTGTTAAATTGCATTTAATGTATTAAACTTTCAATAAAACATTTGCAGTGGGTTTGAAAAATGTTTTTGTAAAATATTTTATGCATGTTACATATTAGAAAAATGTATAAAGAAAAAATTAAATAGTAGTCTGCAAATTCTTGTTCTACATCTCCCCAACTACTACTGTGGTCATTTTTATGTTGCTTTACCGTTTCATTCTTTAATAATTGCATGCCAAAATCATGACCAATACTATTTACTACCTCACTCTGCAGACATTTTAAAAAATCCGAAAAAATTACATCAAATTGTTTTCTGCAAACTCCAACAGATTCTTGTTCTACATCTTCTTAAGTACCACTGTGTTGATTTTCATGTTGCTTTACTGTTTCATTATTTAATAATTTATTTTTATTTTCTTTCTCTTTATTAATTTTTAAAATATGTATACCAACACCAACTGATCCTCTGCAGTGAATGGTTGCCGTCAGAATAAGAGTCCAAACAGCTGATAAAAACATCACAATAATCCACAAGTAATCCACACAATTCGTCCATCAATTAGCATCTTGTGAAACAAACAGCTGCGTGTTTGTAATAAACAAATTAATTGAAAAGTTTTTAACTTCAAAAAAAGTCATCTCGTTAAAATCAGGTGAGAAATATGTACAGATCAAGCACTATTTACAAGCATAAACTGTCCAAACTGGTTATTATGATGTTTTTATCAGCTGTTTGGACTCTCATTCTGACGGCACCCATTCACTTCAGAGCATCCATTGGTGAGAAAGTGATGTAATGCTAATTCAATTTCTCCAAATGTTTTACAATGAATAAAACAAACTCATCTACATTTTGCATTGTTTGAGGGTGAATCCATTTTTTTTGTTTCATTTTTGGGTGAACTATTTCTTTAATGTTGCAGTTGTTAATGTTCATTTTTATTTGGTTAATGTCAAGTGATTATACATTTCTGTTCATAGATTGCTGCTCAAGTCATTTGACAGGAGTTGCAGTGAGTGCATTAGGAGGTTTTCTCAACTATTACCTTTCAGAGCAGGACATAACGAAGAGACCCTTAATTTAAGGGCCATGCTTCATGATGAGATAATGGTGACAGAACTCAAGCCTGGCTCACACTACAGGACTTTTAGCCCGATTTTCCCCTCCCGAGAATCAGAGCAAAAATCTTGTCGAGCACCTCGACCGGTCCCGTTGTTCGGCTTTCCTTCTTTATCAGGCTTTACAGATACATTTAGTATTTATTCTTTCCTCTATGATCAATTTTCTGTGAAAGTGTAGTAGATTTAATACTATGTACGTAAAAACAACACGATTCAAAGAAAATAAATAGAAAGGCAAATTTTTGAGGGAAAACCAAGAAAATGTATACTTTATATAGTTAAAATAAAAAAATTTAAAAAACATACAGTATTATGATACATTTCTTACTCTGAGGAAAAATGACCAAACTATACAATTTTAATGATAATGAATTGTGCATTAAAGGTTAAATATAGCCACATTTTATTATTTGAATGCAAACAGAGGTCAGTTAAAATTAACAAAATGCCCTTTGTTGGTGAATATTTTCTCTTAGTTTAAGCTTTCATGTTTGGAGGGAGTGGACCCCTGTGGGTTCTTTATTATAGAAAAAGCATGCTTAAAAATTCATGTTTGAATTCAGTCCAGAAATAGCATGATCTCTCCAAAGCTGCTTACAAAGTAGCCACGTTGAGATGTCTTATTAGTCAGACCTCCAGCCATCCATGAAATCAGTGTAAGAAAATTGTGGTCTGTGGTGAATATTTGCCCAATATCTTGTTCTGATATAGCTATATGCTGTTTAATGATTACTCATTCCACCCTGTGACTTCACAGAAGAGAGCTTTTATCAGGCGTGATTCATACGTGACGGTGTTCCTGCCAATGTGCATGCGGTCCTCCTCCAGAGGCTGCTCTATGATGGCAGGCACATCTTTTCCGTACACTAGAGGGGAGGGTAAAAATAGTAATTAGTCCCATGGAGAATCTCGGGATTGAAAATTAATTAGTGTCTCAGCTTTCAAAAACCAGCATTTCATCCCCACTGAATTAAACAATCGAAACAACAGTGAACTAGTAATCACTGGATTAGATTTTGATACTTTGCGAATTACTGGAGGATTAAAGCTCTGCGTTGACACAGTCCTGCTACATACAAAACTGGACACAGAGCCTGTTTTAGAGGTACTATCAGTGGGATCAAACCATTTTTTTAGAGGATGTACTTACATTCACAGTGCTCAAGGAACTGAATGCACTCTTGAACCACCGAATCCCTGAGCATGATCATGTGCTTGGCCATGTTTTCCAGGAGTGAGAGAAAACATCTCTTAGCATAGAACCACGTGTCTGTTCCAAGCTGAAAACATAGGATGTCAGTGTCATGTCAAGCACAATGACTACATAATATCACATGAAAATCATTTCAGTGAAACAAGTAAACATCAGACTAAAAGGAAGTGCAGTTGCAATCCAGTGCTGTACATCTACAGTATCATGAGATCAAGAATGCTGAGGTCCTTGAGTAACACTGTTTATGCAGCTGGAAACAGCAAAGACCTCTTCAGTGGATATTTGTGGATACACAAAAATAGCATGTTGATAACTGTATCAGAGCAGGACTAAGATAAATACAGCAAGTAAGGAATGTGAAAGTTTATGTGCTGTCTAAACTCAACTAAAGATGGCTATTAAAAACATTAAATGAAATATTAATTACCTTTTTGTTGTATCAGTGAGAGAAAACATCTCTTAGCATAGAACCACGTGTCTGTTCCAAGCTGAAAACATAGGATGTCAGTGTCATGTCAAGCACAATGACTACATAATATCACATGAAAATCATTTCAGTGAAACAAGTAAACATCAGACTAAAAGGAAGTGCAGTTGCAATCCAGTGCTGTACATCTGCTACAGTATCATGAGATCAAGAATGCTGAGGTCCTTGAGTAACACTATTTATGCAGCTGGAAACAGCAAAGACCTCTTCAGTGGATATTTGTGGATACACAAAAATAGCATGTTGATAACTGTATCAGAGCAGGACTAAGATAAATACAGCAAGTAAGGAATGTGAAAGTTTATGTGCTGTCTAAACTCAACTAAAGATGGCTATTAAAAACATTAAATGAAATATTAATTACCTTTTTGTTGTATGGCTCAAGGCTTTTTATGACACGAGAAATGCCAAAGTCATAGTTCCCTTTAGCACAATACAAAGTCCTGTAAGAAATGATGCATTGCAAGTTTTACAAGTAATTCACATTAAGAATAGGCGTCTTTAAAATGAAAGGTATGGATGATCTTATTTTATTTGACATACGTATTGTTCAAAAGTTTAGGGTCAGCAAGATTTTCTAAAAGTTTTATGAAAGAAAAAGAAACTTTTTTCAATGTTTTTAAAATGCTGCTTAATATTTTTGTGTAAACCATGATTTTTGATTTTTTTTTTTTTTAATCATTCTGACACCAAACTTTTGAATGGCAGTGCAATATACACACTGCTTTTACAATGTCGTCTTATGTTATTATGATATTTCAGATTTGTGTGATATTTCAAAAAGTAAAAAAAAAAAAATGTAAAAACAGTATCTGTACGAACTGTATAAGATAAATGTTCATAGAGGATGTTCTTAAGAATTGATTTAACACAATTGTGTAAAAAATAGGTAAGACTTTATATTAAGGTGTCCTTGTTACAAGTTACATGTACTTACTATTATAATAACAATAAATTATGCATAATTACATGCAAGTAACCCTAAACCAGACCCTAATCCTAACCCTAACCATATAGTGAATACATGTATTTACTTAATATTACTCAGTACTTTGATGTATAATTACACTGTAACAAGGACACCTAAAAATAAAATGTAACTTAAATATATTGTACATACCCTATTACAAGGTTGACAATACACAGATGAAAGATTTTTTTGTCTGGATCATCATACGAGATTTGCTCCTCTTCTTTCTCTATCTTCCTCATCAGTTCCTCTGCCTGTACACGCACAGACGCAGACCCGAAGGGTAAAATAAAAATAAAAAACACAGAAAGAAAAATATGATGAAACAAAGCTGCTCCAGTGGTATCAATTATAGTTAATTAAGATTTGAATTTTTACCTCTTCATTTTGGCTGGTCATGATGTATGACACGCACAGGTTAGCAAGGACAATCGCACTGACGTTAAGGATCTACAGGACAAAATGTGACTGTTAATTAATTGTGAGGATGCTAATAACAGTAGACACTCTTCGAAATAAAACAAAAGAATCAAACATCATGCCGCAAACTCCATGCAGTCACACTGTAAGACTCAGAGTCACAGATCATTTTACCGAGGCTTTTGTTTTGCAGGGACACTCTTGAATGTTACACTGTTCCAGCTAGCAAGCAGAGGAGCAAAGAACATGTTTTCATTTGAAAGGTTTAGATTTGTTAAATAATTGTCAGCCAAGTATGGCCAGATGTCCCCCACCATCACAGAAGACATATAAAATATTATTTATATATTTATATTATAAAATATAATAAATATATAAAGTATATAAAATATTAGCAAAACAAATCGAATGGCTCTATTCTGTAATTGTGCATGCACAAGTTATATTTCCTAATATCCATGAGTCAAAGAAAACTAGGTCTTATTTTACATTTTTTTTAAAACACATCTGGATCCCACTGTTTATGCAAAATACCATATTACTGGTTGACTGATTTAGGTTATTGTTATCTAGCACTGAGGACTGACTCATTTGTATTTCATAAGAGATCATTCTTATTTTTTTATTTAAATGTGGACTTGGCTTTTATAGAAAGGCATTAGTCTTTAAAGGGACTAAAAATACATTAAGTGACCAGAAAAGCACATTCAGTAACATTTAAACTTACATTCTCATAATGCTTCTTAACGATGGGCTCGTAGAAGCCAATGGCTTCTTTATATTTGTTGTCTTGCATGAAGAGCACATGAGCAACATTAAGTCTCCAAGTGTCGTGCTCATTACAGAACTCCAGTGACTTATGGAAGATCTTTTCCACCATGCTGTAGTTCTCACGGTTCCAGTAGATTCTGGCCTGTGCCATTAGTACAGGGATGTACCTTAAGAAAAAAAAAAAACACTCAAGTATTTGTATATGGTGAACATATTGCATGGTTCCATAAAAAACAGAAATTTAAGGATGAATCTTTAGTAATCACCTTTTTGTAAGTCACTTCATACAAAGCATCTGCTAAATGCATAAATGTAATCAATGTAAATTAATCTTACATTTACCTCTCAAGAACCTCGTCATAGTCTTGGACATATTTTTTTAGGGATTCATCATCCCGGTTTTGCCTTGCTTCCTGCACCTTTGAGGAAAGAGTTTTTAGAGTTTTTAAACTAATTAGCCATTTCAGTGCCAGACATACTGATATCATAATGGTGTATTCAGGGAGTAGCATTTGACAAAAGCAGGAATAAATGCTGTGAATTGTTGAAAGGCAAAATGCCAAGCTGTAACCTGTTTCGTAACCTTGCGCAGTTGCTCAGTCAGTTTTCCAGCAATTTCATCAAATTTTCGGAAAGCCTACGTCAGATGAAAAGTCAATTAATTCAATAACAAATGCTCACTAGATACTTGCCAAGACTCTGGAAAAGATCACTTACTTCCTCAGGTGCTGTCTGACATGTGATCATGGCATCCAGGAACTCATAGAGGTACTATAAACAGGAGAACAAAACTTTAGCCCTACCGTCTTGATGTGAGTTCGGACTGATATGTCAATATGCATGAGGCAACTCTGCAAGTATCACCTTATTACTTGTAAATGCCTTATGGCCAGAGGAATCAAATCAATGTGGATGTTATTATTGGAACGACTATCTGGACTAATGAAAGTGGAGACTTGTATATACATGATTGAATTTTCATAAAACTAACAATGCAAATAGTACGAGGCTGAAGGGAAATAAAACATGAAATTGCTACAAAATCAATACTGCCTTACCGGTGTGAGAAACTTGTAAGTGAGATGAGCATTTTCAGCCAAGACATCTGCAGCAAGGTCAAAGTACTATAGACAACAAAAGCAAAGAACCCTCATACACCCCTTAAAGAAGTTTCTTTAAAGTTTCTATGAAACCTAAAATGCATAATTAATATACCCCTATCAAACAGTTTCCTGATTGCTAAGAACTGTTAGCAATGAAGCACACTAACCTCATATTTACAATAAAGCAATAGTAGGTTGCCAAAAGTGACAGGAGGAAAGGGGTTTTGCTGAAGGAGAAAAGCAAGTTTCTCAAAACCCTCTGTGGGCTTGGTGTCCATGTTCATTAGGGCCTGGTTGTGAAGAGTGACTGGATCCAGCTCCTAAATGTAAAAAAAAAGAAAAAAGTACAATCATCAGTTCTTTGGTTGACAGACTTTAAACAATCAGAATATGGGCCAAATTTCAAATGTAAAAGCTTTTCTTACACATAGAAATAGACTAAGGGAGCTAATTAACAAATTATTGACAATTACCTATAAACTATCAAATGTCTATATGGTAAATAATCACTGACATTCCACTCGTTCCACTAGGGGGCAGCAGACAGCTGTGCTCGCTTGTCCATTTCTCAGAACAGATATGAGAAATCCCATGTATGCATAAACTAAAGACTTCAGCATGAAGGGTTAGCCTATCTATATGTAAACTAACATTAAAACTGCATTGTATATTTGTTAGATTTCAGATAAATAAGCACATTCTGTCTATATATAGACCCTCTTTTCAGGAAATTACATAACCCTGTAAATACATCTTTGCGCAGTACCCTGCATTCTTACTCAAATCTGGTACATTCCTTGTACTAGTCCTAGCTACAGATTCAGTGTTTAAAAAAACCTGTCCTGCGGGAAGAAACAGTGTATTTAATGAGTGCTTATGTAAGATGGATCACTGTTTGGACTCATTAACTTCGAGGTGCCAGTGCAAACTAGCACAGAGACATGTCCCTGCAGCCCACCATCATTCCAGCCAGCAGGTGTGGGCTTACCAGCTCTCACAATACAAACCCCTGCAGAAAAGGATTAAACCTGCACCGGAATCTCAAAAACAGCTAATTCCCAGTGCATAATTACAGGCAATCTGGTAAGGATTCCAGAAAATTAAACTTGCATTGTAGTATTAAAAGGCAGTGCAAATGACTAGATAATTTTCTTTCTTCTGAAATAGATGGCACATGGTCTGTCAATATAGGATAAAAGTTCCTCAAGCGTGTGCATGTGAACTGGCATGCCTATGACATTGATTCATAAGAAGCTACCCTGCAAGAGTGAGCACGCTCAGATCAAACAGCATAACTAATGAGGAAAATATTCTCTTGACAGGCATCTGATCTTATCCGACAGCCTTTGTTTGCTGCATTGCTATAGAAATGAGAAAACAGAACTCGGAAAAAGTTTTACAGCAAAATCACCTGGAAATATACTGGAATAAAATAGTAATGAGACATAAACACATTACCAGGTGTTTTTAGTGATCAAATTACATTCGGACAGCACTTGAAAACATTAAAAGCCAAATGCAAATGCACCTAATATGATAAGACTGCAATCAGATCACTGAAAGTACTTTCGAAGGTAGTTAGAGATGGTTTCTGATTTCATTTCATTAAGTATAAATGCGACAAGGTGTAAATGCTAATGCATTTTGATTAAGCAATATATAATTATTACGCTGATTAAGTACTATATAATGAGGTTGAGCTACAAATAAAAATTATCCGTCACTTTGATGGACTAGGTTGTAAATTTTCTATCGTGCTCTATTTTTATCAGTGTTTAAAGAGCTTTTGCAGCTTCTTCTCTTTTTATTCTGCTTGCACATTGTGAATAAGTCAACAGACACTGAGGTCTTGTAATCTGCTCGCCAATTTAATGAACAACATCCAATGTATTATTTCACTGAACTACACTTACAGTCTCTCATTCCTCAGTCACGTCTCTTTCCTGGTGTGTTTTTGCCGGGGCATTTTAAAACCTAATTTTTTCTTCTTTTTCTTCATATCTAATCCTTATTAGCATCCTTTACACAATAGACCAGATAGATTTTTATTGTTTTATCCATAGATAAGAATTTTGAATTATCCATTATTGTATTAAAAAATGCTGTGGGTGGCAGAAAATGTATGGTTAAAGCAAACTATGATGTAATACATGAGTGCCATTCCATTTCGAATGGATAAGTGAGACACATTTGAGTGCAATCCTGCTAAACTATATCTAGATACTATCCGGATACAAAATGCATGTGAATGCCAAGTGTCAAGGGGGGAAAGTGTTACCACAGAGGTCACATTTTTAGTACCTCTTCTGATCTGGGGGGCATGTCAGTCAGTGCTTCCTGTGCAGCAGCATCTGCAACAACAAAAAAATTAGATATATGAGGCCATAATCACTGAATCACATTCACTGAAGTTCAATAGTAGCCGTTCTGTAGGCTAAATTATGCAGAAAGCCACTGAGCAAAACATAGTCTGTGCTGTAGACTTCATGCTTAATGCTAAATGCAAAGCCACTAGGAATCCTGGAAGGCCACAGATTCTGCTAATGGATTTGCAGTTTATAATACGCTATGAATAAATAGAGTTCACATCAAAAAGCACATGATAGGAAGGCGCCTACGTGAAACATCAGGCCTGGTGGTTTATCTATACTTACAGTTCTTCAGCTGGTATTCAATAGCTGCTTTCAGATTAAAGGCTTCAATCAAAGCAGTTTCGTGCAAGACGAGGGTGTTGCCGACACTTCTTACATCAATGCCTTCTGTTGTCATTCCAATACTGAGCTCTATAAACATAAGAGTCACTCATTGAAATTCACTCTATAGCACAGCAAGTCTTGCAACACCTAAAGGATTTTCTGATACAAATACCTGGATGCTCTCTGATTCCACGTTCAATCATTTCTGCAATATATTTGAGTGCTGAAGCATACTGCTTTAAACTGTAATAACAAAGTGCTATATTGTAGGCCAGATCTGTAACAAAAAAAACAACAATCAGAGTCCAGCACAGTTTGTCAAAAGGTCTCCATACCACATTCATTTCCATTAAAAAAAATCTAAATTACTACCCTTACGCAGTGCGGTCAGCCAGTCAATGTTATGTTTGTAACTCTTGGCAGAACAGTTACTGGGAGACACCAGTGTATGTGTTTGTCTGTTTTGTCTATTAAGCTTCTGCATGTAGACACCACAAACACACAGAGTTATAATTCAATGGAACCAGTGCTAAAGAAAATCATCCTCACCTGGCTGGTAGCCCAGTACATTCATGGAGGACATAAACTTTTTGCAAGCCTCTTCATACTCGCCCTCCTTATAAAGCAAACAACCGAGATCCACATCATAGTCTGGATCGTCCTGAGGCAACTGCTCAACCAGAGTCTGGAGAAGCAAAACCAATCGCTCATGCCACATTCATTGCTCGGAGTTCTTACCGGATTTTCATGTATACTGTGGTCTTAATAGGCATTCGAACACTTAAAGGGAGTGTTCACTCAAAAATAAAAATTCTTTCATCGTTTACTCGCCCTCATGTCAAAACTGGTACAACTTTCTTTTCTTCTATGGAACACAAAAATAAGTTATTTTAAAAACCTGAATCTTAAACGCTTTTCCAAATGTGTTCCACAGAAGAATTATTACAGTCATAAATTGTGGTTTAGAATGACATAAAGGTGAATAAATTACATCAGAAAGAAAAATGTTACCTTTGCACCTGAAAAATCTTCCTCTCCATATTTGATGGCAGCTTGCAGTTTTATCATCTGTTTAGAAATGGGATGAATAATAATAATATTTGTTTTTAAAATCAGCATCAATAAAATAAAAGGAATGCAATTTGACATGCTAGTAATAACCATTATTTTAACTGATGTACACTACCATTTAAAAGTTGGAGGCTTTTTAAATGTTTTTGAAAGAAGTCCTTTATGCTTACCAAGGTTGCATTTATTTGTTAAAAAATACAGTAAAAAAATTAATATTGTGGAATACAATTACAATGTACAATACATGCTATTTTAATCCATTGTAAAATGTAATTTATTACTGCGATGACAAAGCTGAACTTTCAGCAGCCATTACCCCCATCTTCAGTGTCACAAGATCCTTCATCAAAATCTATATATATATATATATATATATATATATATATATATATACATGTGTATTCACCTTAGTATGACTAGTTGTGCTGTCCAAGAGAAAAGTGGCTTTCATGGCCTCTGGGAAGGTACAAGCTCCATACAGAGACTGGGCATAGTAAAGTTTGTAGTCCTCAACCTCTGGGTGAAGCTGTGTCAGCTGTTCATAACATTCTGCTGCATTAGTGAAGTCCTGCATGTGGTAGTAGCAGTAGCCTAGCAGAGACAGAGCAGCCCTGGACTGAACATACAGAGACGGTCAGTCATATAGAAATCATATATTATGTCTTATATAGACAAAGAGAGATTTTATACATACACAAATATGATATATATATATACATATACATACATACATACATACATACATACATATATACAAACCCAATTCCATAAAAGTTGGGACACTGTACAAATTGTGAGTAAAAAAGGAATGGAATAATTTACAAATCTCATAAACTTATATTTTATTCACAATAGAATATAGATAACATATCAAATGTTGAAAGTGAGACATTTTGAAATGACGTAATGATTTTATATTTGAAATGGCTAAACTGAGATTTCTTAGAGTTATTTGTTAGTTGAATTCTTTCTCTTAACAACAGAGAACACAATTTAAAGCACAGGACGTTTACTGATTGATTCAATGTAAAGAATGTGTTCAGTATGACTGCTGTAACTTACTTTAGTGTGTTTCTGATGCTCTTTGCTCAGAATATGAATTGCGTCTCCATATCGCCCTTCTTTGATCTCATAAAGAAATAAATAAGGATTATTTATTAAGAGTTTATTTATATAAGATTATAAGAAGCCAATCATTTCGATAAAAAGAAAATTGCTAAACGTTTTGCTAAAAGTAAGAATGCAAGCAAACAGCATAGACCAGCGGTAACTAAGCTAAGTTAGCCTATTAGCTTGTGCATCTAATAACTCACCATTTTGTACACGGTAGCCGTGTATTCGCCGTCTTTAATCGTTGTTAGCGGCATTATCGAAAACAAACGCTACATGTAGCTTTACCCCATAAACAAAAACGTCAAATTAAGAAAGTTGAAGATGCAACCGTTCTGTGTTTTCAGAGACACGACGCAGCCATCCTGTATCTTAGCAACCGTCCCAGAAACGGATGTGACGCAATCATTATTTTGGGTCTCTTGTCTTTGCAGAGACTGAAAGAGAACTAATTTCTGCTTAAATAATTCTGTATTTTTAATACATAAGATACAGCATTGGAATATATTGTCAATTTATGTGTCAATTTCTTCACACACACACACAATATATTCCAAACAAACTAAAAATACACAAAACATTTTAATTAATTTTACATGGAAATGTCAGAACACACTTTAAAAGTGCAAGCTAACTAAAATCATACGAAAACAATATATTTTTAAGCATTACATAAGCATTAGGCTACACAGTCACAAATGAGCAAACAAATTCTTACAGAACTCTTTGGACCTCAAGGAAGAGTTTTGAAATTCAAACTAAAGTGGCTTGCTCATACAAGCGAAGGGTTTGGAAAAGATGTGTGTGATGAGGGAACGTTTTAAAACAGGAGGGAGAGTTCTTCAGTCTTGGGACAGACTGGTGGAGCAACCAAGACACAGAACTCCAGGAGTACTTTAAAGAGCACACATCTTCCCAAACTCTCTGACTGGTATGTAAATATGGATATTTAAATTTACACACTTCTATAATTCCAAAAGTGTAGGTTGTTTTGGCTGATTTTCTTTTAGTGTAAAGATTTCATATTTATATTTCAAGAAATGCATTTATACTTATATACTTATGTACTTCATGTAAAAAAATATATATTTAAATTAAGTTAAGTTTAAACATAAATGTTTATTTTTAGTTTTTTGTTCTACTTTCATATGCACGTTGTTTTAAAAATGTAGCTTTCTTACAGACCATGAAAAAAATGTCATGCACAGCTATCAGGCAAGTCGGCACAGATTGTGCCCTGAAACCAGATATGGTCTTTATGCACCAATATTATTTTTAGGATTAAGATTAATAGTGAGTTTAGTAGCACAGGGCTTGATTTATCTCTCAGTAAACATACATCATCTGCTTAGAGGAGAGGAACAGACCAGGGCAGTCATTTCACCTTTAGTTTCAGTAACTACAGGTGTAGTCTAAGTTTCTGGGTGTACTTTTGCAGGAAACATAAAGAACCAGGATGAGTTTCAGGGTGAGTCTGTTGTTCCTGACCATGACTGTGGTCGTAGTCTGTGGTCAGAAGAGACGCCTTGCAAAAGAGGAGTGGAACTATCGTGATGGCTGTAAGTGGATATATGTTTAATAAAACACACACTGGTTGATTTATGTGTTAATGTTCTTGCTGATATGCTATTAAGGTTTCAGAATTTTTGGTTCAGATGAACCTGAAAAATACTATTATAATATTTATAAGATACTATTACTGTTGTAGCAACTGATAAAAATGCCAATGATATTGCTTTTCTGGTCCTCAGCTGAGAGGGTAAGCATGCGAGGAGTTGCAAATCTGACTCAAGTGCTTGATGACTGGAGGTTTGACATCCTGAACCAAGTAAAAGGACTCCTGCAGCACGACCATCAGTCCTTGTTGCCTGACTACTCCAGGTACACTTTCATGAGGTTCAATCAAACTCTCAGATTCAGGCATTCTTTCTTTCCACAGACAGAAAACAGCAGGAACACAACGTTGTTATTTTGGTATCTGAAGCTATGTCGAAATGTGGACTGCGTTCTTTTCAGAGCAGAACATTTCATTATGCTGGAAACTGTGCAAAATATTTTATGTGCTTAATGGGGAACTTCCTGGCCCCTTATGGTTTGGATTCTAGTCATCTTCATATTCCTCAAAGCTATTTGCCAACCAGTGACTGCGCTATACCGTGCTGCTCTCATATTTCTTTCTCTCTTTAACTCTTCCCAGGATCCAACCTCTCTCCGAGGCGCTGGATGACTTGTACAAAGAGTTCAATGCCCTGAAAACCCATCTTGGTGAGCTGACCGAGAAGTTTGGACCACTGGAAACCTTCATAGATGAACTGAAGGCCAAGAAAGCCAGTGCGAGCGCAGCACCTGCTAACCCTGTGCGCAGACGGGTCATTAAGAAGACGCCTGTTGTCTCCTAAACGGCAGTGTTTGAGTAGAGCTGGATCTCTCCTAACATCAAACCACTATGATATACATTTCTTTAACAGCCTTTTCTTGAGCTTCTCATTCTTTTGGCATCTTGTTGCTGTATGTTGCTGGGAAACAGGTAATAAACAATATGCTGAATATTGTGAATGTCCCTCTATGTGGTTTGGGTTGTATCTAAAAGCAGCAATTTAAATGTAACAGCCCGCGCATAATTAACATTGCAAATAATAATGGACAAAGCTGTAACCACAGGACTTTATTTTCAGAATACCTTCCATTGCTCCTATTCAAAAAGAAACAAATAGGCATTTGTTATGCAGTATAAGAGTATTACATTTAGCTGTCTTTAATCCTGTAGTTGGAATTATTGTGTATGAGTATATTCAAATATGCATGACTGTCAGTGAATTGATATGTGGTATTTGCAGCTCTCAAAATGATCAATGGCTCGTGCAGGTATAAACTGATTATGTACAAGCTTAGAACATTTCACAATAAATTGTGTTTTTCATTGTGTATTTATGCTTATTCTCGGATGAGCATGGTAATTAGATGCTCAATATCTCTTGACTCATATTTGTCATCTCATGTAAGCTATAATAAATTCAGTCTGTTGCATTCACTTCAAAGTTTCAGTGTGTTAGCTAACTTTTGGCATAATTAGCTTTGTGCATAATAGTTTGGTGTTTGTTTTGTGTAATAGTCTATCTATCTATCTATCTATCTATCTATCTATCTATCTATCTATCTATCTATCTATCTATCTATCTATCTATCTACAGTTTTCTGCAAGCTAAATTCAACAACATCAGGGAGCAGTAGAAGAAAGGTCAATTTTTTTATTTGACACTGTTTATAGCAAACTTTATGGCCAGTGATTTGATAATATAAGGTCTTCTGTAGCACTTTATGACTATAATTCAAAATCTACTCCCTCATTAAAACACATATAAAAAAAGAGGCAGCACTATTATTTATTGACTCTGTCGCAGTTTCAATCTGAGCTCCACAGTCTACAGTGGCCTATACAAGTATTTGGACACTTTTGGACATCAAAGCCAAATGCTGTTCTTGTTTTTCATTGCATAGATCAAAAATCAAATAGAATGTTTTTTTATTTTGTTGTATAATGCAAATACATTCTAAAGTGTCCAAATTTGAGGCTCTACATATATAGTACACACACAGGGCCTTGTTTATGAAACTATTTTTGCATGTAAATTGTCATAAACCCTTCTTACATAAATTGCTGCAGTCAGTTGAATGCCCTCATGTACATCCAGTAATTTATGTAAGAATAGCTATACAATTGATTTACACACACATTCTATTTGAGTTTCGCAAATGAGGTCCACAGACCACAGACTGTGATGCATAACTGTGACCACCAGGAGGAAATACAATGTCGTGTCTCTCTGTGGGTATATATTAAAAAGTGGTCAGAACACTGTGGTCATTAAGTCATGTACAGCTCAAATAATCCAAGTAATTTACCAAACTACAGCTTTTTATGTCTGTTGTATCATCTGTCCTAGAGGAACAACACCAATAGACAGCATCAGCAAAAGATATTAAAATAACTATATTCACAATGTACACTCAATGACGGAGACATATCATAAATCATAAATCTCAGAAGGAAGTCTCTTACATCTTTGAAGATTTATGAAGCATCACACTCAAAGGAGGGCAGAAAATGTGTTACACAGCCCTACATTGTATAATCATCTCTTATTCCCATAAGTATCTTGAGCTGTAAATTCATTTTCATGACTGTAATCCGTCACTGGTGCTTTGGAATTTGAAAGTTATTGAAAGACTTGTGTGACAGTATCAAGTATTTTCCTTTGTTGCTCATCCACATTAAAGTATTATCTTACAGAACATTCAGTCATTCACCCTCATGTTGTTCCAAATCTCTATGACACACTTTCTTCTGTGGAACACAAATGGAGAAGTTAAGAAAAACGCTCATGCTGCTCTCTTCCGATATTGAATGGGGACTGGTGCTTTCAAGCACCAACAATGACAAAAAAAGAACAATAAAATCACAATAAAGTAGTCCATTTGTGTTCCACTGAGGAAAGCAGGTTTGTCATACAGGTTTGGAACAACATGAGGGTGAGTAAATTATGATATCTGTTTAAGAATGAATTAGTAATAAGTCTGACTATAGATAATCCGTCTTCATCAGATAGCATGTCAGTATTTGCTGGAGTCATTTTAAAGCCTGTTCCTCAGATATGCAAAGAAAGAACAATGAAAAACAAGATATGCAAGAAAAATTAACATGGTAATAATCATACTTACTGCGGCCTGGTCCTCAATGCACCTCAACAACCTGAGATTTTTGTCTTTCACATAATTATTTCACTTATTGTTATAATTGCTTTTGGTAGATCAAATGCTCTTTTATTCTTATCTGATGTACTTTTTAATTTAATTTTTTTTATTATTTGAGTTAGACCTCAAATCTTTAAATTAAAGAAAGACTAAGCCAGGATTAGGCCATTGTTCTATTAGAACATTAAAGTAATTTTTCATAAACATGCCTTAGAAAACACATTACTGGTGTGCATCTTGAGACAAAACAAAGGCACTGATATATTTTAAGATCAGTCAGTGCAAGTTTCTTTCAGCTGACACAGCTCAGACTTACATTTTAGTCTGGGACTAGGCTTAAGCCTTGTCTGTGAAACCGGGGGGTAGTGAACTGATTGTATTAACAAACAATTAAATGTTATTTAAGTGTTAAATAATGTATTAATAAGTGTTACATTTACATTGTAGATATAATTGGTTTCATGAAATACTAATCTGTGATCACGTTTGATTTAAGACTGACTTAAAGAGAACCTTTCAACCCAGGGTCAGAGCGAGGCATTTTGACCATTTTTAACATTTATAACTCATACGGCTTGAACACTTGGTACGGCTTTAACCTTGAGTCATGGACCACTTACGTCATGCAAGTCTCATAGTTCTGGGAAAATGGCCATAAGGGGCATCTTTTATTGATTTCTCAGTCATTTACAGGATGTAATCAAAAGCTCAATTGTAAAAGTGAGATTTTAAAAAGTTGGGAAGGACAGTGACTGCACTGGAATGATGAAGTTCCACATTTATTAGTTTCTGTTGAACTATCTGGTTTGATTCAAGGCCAGTGCCCAGACAATGTCAGCACTAAAAAAAAGCACCTCCTACTGCAAGCTAAGTGAACTGCAATGTATGCTTGAGAAATATCTGGGCACTGACTCCGAGGACATTTGGTATTGCTGTCATAAATCCGTAATAGATCCATATTTGGATATATGGCAGCAATGTAGTTATGATTTCAACCAGCTATCAGGTAGATGAGAGATCAATGCATGTATAATATCATGAATTAATATCAAAATCATGCGTTTTCTGCCAGTTTGAATAATCTGCACAGCAATAATATTTTAATATTGCATATGAGTTTCAATCAATATAGTTTGGCAATGGCAGGGGGATTTTTCTGCAAATTACTGTTTGACCTCCAATTATTTTTTTGTGAAAAAGTACAACATTTAAAAAGTTCAGCTAAATGTTTAATGAAGGTAAAATTCAGCTACATATTGCTTCTCACATTAAAATGCATCAGATAAAATAAATATGTATTTTAAAAGTATAGAACTAACAAAACAGCTTGGACAGTTGGAGATGCTTGCCATAAGGTAATTAAAACCCTACAGCTCAGTACTTCACTCTGTTTGCATCTAAAATCCACTTGAAACTAATGTAGCCCAAGTAGTCCACATTTTTTCTAAGTATGTTTTTATAAATGCTAATTAATTCTTGCCTGCTTTATGTCTTTCTTGGATAACTTTATGTAACATGGTCTGTACTAAGGTCATCCCCGTTGAAAGAGAGCACATCAATAAAATGTAAGGACAGACATGCTTTAAGTCTTGACTGAGTTCCAATCAAAGTGCACAATCTTGACCAAAGATTTAACAAGCTCTTGGAGTCTTGAGAAGTTAATCCAAAGATATTGGAGGTCTTACAACTGTAGATGCAGCCAAGATGATACAACCTCAAGAATTATGTTAACTCATTTCTCTGTCCGGGTACAACACCAAAGCAACAACCTGCAATAACCTCGACCTAAAAGGCTAAATCAAGCGCGTTATTCGATTTTTAACAAATTCATTTGAATGAGGAAAAGAGATTATTTAAAGAAATGCCAGGAAAGACATCCCTGGCATCTGGGTTTGTGACTTTTTTAAATGTAATAAATTAGAGTCGTGCTTCAAGTGCATCATTCTTGGTATCTGTGCCAGGAGGACTTACTGTGACCCTGCAGAAGCTAAGAATGGTCCATTTACTGTTCGATGAAAGACCGGCAGAGCATGCAGCTGAACCTGAATAAGTATAAATAGAGATAAATGGAAAACATAAACATGGATCTAGGAGCTTTTCTTGTTTATGCCAAAAATATTTAGTCTGTATAACTCATCCTTCTAACTTGATTTATATTCTATTTTGTAGAGCAAACGAAACATTATTTTTTTCCAAGTAAAATATATCACAATGAAACGGGATTCAAAGAGCAAGTTTATAGAAAATACAAAACAGCTTTACTTCCAGTAATTGACCTGAGCTCAGATATTGAACTCAGAACCATTAAAATGATGGGGAGGACAATTCTATAAGCTTGATCTATTATGCCATTCGCTTTACATAACTGTAAGCTGCTAAAAATAACAAATCCAAACGCTTATGGTATTTGACATACAATAGCTCAGGAGTTCATTGTTCTTCAATTTAGGATTTGTGAAGTCCCTGGGTGTAATAAAACAACATCTCTTTGGATTTGAGGGTTTTTATGTAATATATGACAGTATATGTTTAATGGAACATCAAAAAGCACCATATGCCTTTTATATTAAAAGAAAAAAGCATATATGGATTGACAGATCAGTCAAAATACAAGAGATGTAACAGTTAAAAGAGATTTCACATTTTTTTCTTCTTTTTTAAAATATCTGCATTGTCTTTTGTCTTGAAGTATTTAAAAAGGACACACCACACAGGACATTAATTCAGGTTTAAAGAAATGTTCTGGTTGCACTTGACTGAGAGAGATCATCATTTTCAATTACGGCATAGGGTGGGATGGGACACATATTACACAATCTTACAGTGTCTCAAACAGCTGTGCAGGGGATTAATCGAATAAAAGGGAGATGGAAAGGAGATTAAGTGGTCCCCTTATTTCACAGCTCTCAAATTCAAGAATGTCTTTGCAGTGTTGTCAAAAGATTATAACCATTTGACATGATGGTGATGGAGGCTCGGCCTGCTGTCATATGCTTTCTGCTTTGACAAAAAAAAAAAAAAAAGAAAAAAACAACAACTGAGATGGCCCAATCCCAAGTCTACCCCTTAGCCCTTCTCTTCCTCCGTTTCGCGCGTTCATGTGAAGGGATAGGGGTGTCTCGATTCTCTTTTGGTTGGAGGGCTAGGGGTAAGGGGAAGGGCCAGATAGCCCCTCAAACAAAGATTTTTCGGGACCACACTCCACACTTTTGTTGCCCGAGTGAACAAAAAGACACATAAATGTAAGCATTTTTGGTATTAATAAAGATTTTAAGGAAAATAAATAATTAGTTTTATGTTACGTTCAATCGTGAGTTCATATTTACGGTCATGTTACTCAAAGAAATGTTTGCAAAAAATCGCTAAAGTTTGCTAACGTCATATCATTACAGACTGCACGATAGTGCCACAACATATTTTCATGTCTGATCAGGGCAATAACCA